>NW_006792921.1:436499-441751 GCF_000442215.2 Lipotes vexillifer | reverse complement strand
CTCTTCCCTCCACGCCCATTTCCATAGCCTTCTTACTGTCCCCAATGATGTCAAGCTTGTTGCCACCATGGGACCTTTGTCCTAGCTCATCCTTCTGTCTGGAACACTTTTCCCCCAGACCTTTCTATTATTCACGCTTTAACCACCTCTTCACTAATTACCTTATTAACTACCTAATTTAAAGTCTCTATCACTTCACCCTGTTCTATTTGCTTCATAGCACTTAGCATTCTTTTTTTTATATGTTAGCTATCTATTTTGTACATATTAGTGTATATATGTCAATCCCAATCTCCCAGTTCATCCCCCCCTCCCCGCTTTCTCCCCTTGGTGTCCATACGTTTGTTCTCTACATCTGTGTCTCTATTTCTGCCTTGCACACTTGTTCATCTGTACCATTTTTAGCATTCTTCAACAGTATTTTTTTTTTATGTGTTTTATATGTCTGTCTCCTCTAACTAGAATGTAAGTCCCATGGAGCAGGAATCTGGTCTGTCTTGCATCCTTCATCCCTGGAATCGTGCCTGGCAGGTACAATATTTATTGAATGAATGAACGTGTATTTAATCATATTAAATATAGATTTTCTGTTATTGATCCTTTGAGCAGGAAGCACATAACGTATATATTCTAAAAAGCATTTCAAATACCACTAGACAATTTGGGGGGATGAAATATATCAATACCGAAGAGCCAGTGACTGGTTGCTTTTGGTGAGCGCTCCTGCTTGGTCATGAGAGGACTCTACTAAGTGCGGTGAGGTGATGGATGGGGAAGAGGCGATGGTGTGGGACAGGGCTGGGAGCAGAGGCAAGCTCCATGGCAGGGACGAGGAAGAATATGGGACAAGGGGGATAATGACCCAGTCCAGCAGCTAATGGCCACAAGCAAGAGTGTGTGCTTGGTGTGCAAAGCACCGCAAAGCACGATGTAGGAACGGGTGAAGGCTTTAGGAACAGCTATCTGTGAATTGCAGGCTTGAGGCAATTTGGTAACAGTTGCAGGTAGACTTCTGGTTCAGGGAGACAGATAAAGCCCAAAGTAGTAGGAATTGGAGTGTGAAGCAGGTTATTAAAACAGGAACTCAGACTCAGGGAACAAGGAGGGTGTCTGTAATTAGAACTGATGTACCAGACAGAGCCTGGGTCTGGAGGTAAAGGCGGAAGTCCAGCTTTCTGTCCGGGCCCCCTGCTGAGCTGCATGGCTGCCGGCTCGTGCGTGCGTGCGTGCGTGCGTGCGTGTGTGTGTGTGTGTGTTTCAACAATTTTAACATAGTCAAGAATATTTAACAAAACAAAATAAACAGTATCATCAGTCAGCAGAAGGCTGCGGTCAAAAGAAACAGAAACAGAACTGGCCCTTTCGCAATAAAGCTTGTGCCTGAGAGGAGAAAGAGGCACAATGACTTCTTGGAGGCTTCACAGCAAGTGCCATGGGACTAAAACCACCTCAGAATATCACTTTTAGATATTTATGACCATCTACAATCACCACGTAGAGCCAACAGCGTTATAAAGATCCCATTAGAAAAAGCAACCCTCTCACCTGTGGACCCATCTGCAAACGTGGGCCAGGCACCCCTGCACGGCGTGTTGTCGGGGGCTGGGGCAGAGGCGAGCCTCCAGACGGGCTGCCCGGTCACTGGTCCCAGGGCACGATGCTGGGCAAGGCTTTCTTCAGCCCTTCTTCCCAAGGTCTGCAGAGATCCTGGAGCAGCGTTCTGAGCTGTGACTGCAGAGTGGAATCACCTGGAGAGCTTTAAAAATTCCCGGAAGCCTGAGTCCCACACCTAGAAATGCTGATGTAATTAGCCCCAGGTGCAGGCAGACTTCCCGTGATTTTTAAAAGCTCCCCGTGGGATCTAAGGGGTAGCCTGGAGACCAGGCCTGAACTGACCACTGATGGTGGGGTCAGCTGTGTCAGCTCTGGTGGTGAGGGCCGCTGAGGGGTACCTGGACACCAGGCAGTCAAGTCACTTCTATCAATTCCCAGCATCAGTTGCTGTGAACCTACTGGATCTGCTTTATTTTGTTGTTCTATCAGATCAATTCCCAGCACACATAGCTTTCCTATATCTTGACATTATCAGTAAATAATTTAAAAAAATTTCACACAGATTTAATTTCATTATTTAAAGGATGAATTTTTACTCCTTGCTCTTTCATGTGGTAGAATAAGACATTCAAGCTCAGGGCCTGGCTTGGGGCCACATGTTGCACTAATAGTTTTGTCTGAAGCAGTACTGCTTAGTGAAAAATAAAGCAGGGCCTAGGATCAGCCACACCTACTTTAGAATCCCAGCTCTGCCTCTTCTGAAATCCACAAGTGCAACTGAAGATCCCTCCTTCAGGATCCCTTTTTCTCTCTCTAACCCAAGTGTCTCTAGGCCTCAGCCGTCTCTGGGGCCATATTCATCTCTCCACCTACATTTTGCTGGCCTACTGCCTTCACCTGCTTGTGTGGCACCTCTGGTCCCTTGAGAAGCCACCCTCCCACTCCCCACTGCCACTGGGCATCCCCAGAAGGTGTCCCTCCTGTGCACTACGGCCTGGTGACCATGGGACTTGCTGGACGCCCCCCTCCCACTCTCCTTCCATCCCCCGGGAGCAGTCGTCTTCTAGGCCTGTGGCCACTGCACTTGGCCCCTCACTGCACGCTGACCCCCAGCTGATAGGCCACTGCTCTGGGCTGCTCTGTTGGACACAGGTGTCCACTCTTACGGTGGTCAAGTGCTGAGGTCACATCATAATTTTACAGGAATGTGGGAGAAACTGAAACCCTCCTCAATAGAGTGTCCCAAAGCAGTACAGCTGTGCCCTTCACAGTTTCTCCAGAAGCAACTGTTGTTTTCGATCAGCTTTTTCCTCCTAGACTCAGACACGGATCTGAAGGTGAGGCTGGGTGTAGATTCAAGCCACAGTTCCTGTCTTGTGTTAGAAGTCCACATCTGCCTTCGACTGTCAGGCTGCGGTGACACAAATACCATAAACTGGGTGGCTTATAAACTACAGAAATTTGCTTTTCACAGTTCTGGAGATTCTGGGGTTCTGCAGAGGGCCCTCTTTCTGGTTCACAGATGGCTGTCTTTTCACTGTGTCCTCACATTGCAGAAGGGGCTAGGGAGTTCCGTGGGGCCTCTTTTATAAGGGCACTAATCCCAATCATGAGGGGACACACACATTCAGACCATAGCACCATCCTATTCCAATGGCTACTTAAAGGTCTCTGTAAGCACTCATCTTTCCTTAGGATAAGTTCTCTCTAAAGAGCTCTTCAAACCTCCCCTCCCCCCAGATTATCCCCTTCACCTGGCCTTCAGAAGAGTCCAATGTTTCTTAATTCTAGGGACCGACAGAATCAGCATTGTTTTCCAGGAGGCTTATTAACAAGCATGTCAAAGGCCTCAGTGAGGCCTACCTGTCCTGTTCATTCAACAGACGCCCCCAGAATGTCTGAGCCCTATAGTAGAAGGCTCCAAAACAAGATCTTTGCTGTGTCTATATCAAAGCATCTTTTGACTCTTCTCCTTATGTTTTCTATTTTCTCTCTTTTTCTTTTCATATATTCTTATTAACATTTTAGTTCAAAGGGTACATCCTTCTGAGTTTTCTTTTTTTTTTTTCATTCTTTGGTCTCAGGTTTGCTTATACAGTAAGGTTTTGTTGGTTTGTTTTTATTTTTTATTTTCTTTGCTATTTCATTAGCATTGTCATTAATTTCTAAAATCAAGTCAGGGAAAAGGAAACAGGCACCAAACCGAGTTTTCTTTCCTTTTAACAACAGAAGAATTCCAGAATGTCATAAGAAAAATAAAGGCAGCAACACAGAATATCAACTGAGCAATTTATTTACTGCAGTTGAATTTATCTCAGCACTGACAAAAAAAAATTATGGCTGAACAGAAAATGAGTTAGAGAAACAAATTTTCTTTCACGTAGTTTTAGAATTTCCAGCGGCATAAGAGTTCCATGTGCCACTTGAAATGTCCCACATGGGGTATATTCAAAGTCTGAAAACTCCAAGAGCAATGTAACTTAGTACTTAGAAAAAAGAACTATGTGTCAGAATATAGTACTTTTGCCAGAGAGAAACATTCCACACAGATAAAAAGTCAGGCTAAAGATAAAACAGACATTTCAATTGAAGAAACATTTAAAGATTTTGGCCCAACAGATCTTTGTTGAGTGGCAAGCTCTGTGCTAGCTACTAGGTTCTTGAACTCAATACTCAGAGAATTATAAAAATAAAGTTAGTCGTGCTATCTTTGCTCAGCTTCCAAATTTTGTTTTTAGGTTTTTTGTCTTCTTAAAAATGTTAACACTCAATAAAAAAAAATGTAGTGCTTTCAATCCATTAGTGAAATATTTCGTGCCGATTGCAGCATAATCAGAAAACAGGGTTACTTCTCCACGAAAAGACTTTGAACTGTTTACATGGAAGAAAGGTTCTCAACTGGTACTATTTTAAAAATAGAATTTTATTATATTTTGTAGTATTATCAATACCAGATTAGTCACAGCTGTCACATTTAGTCTGTAAATCAAGTTGTTAGTAGAATCTCGTTATTGTTCACTGAAGAACACTGTTTAGTATCTCAAATCCCATCTAAAAATCTGTAAAGCAGATTTCTTTTGGCAGACGGGATTTGACAGCTCACAGGGAGCACGTGCGTGGTCCTGTGCGCAGGCGCAGCGGATGGCCCGTGGGAACCCGCTTAAAGCTGGGAAAAGAGGCGAAACAATGATTTAGTTATACAGACTAAGAATTAATTATTTCCATCCAACACGTTCAGTATCAAAGCAAGCCGATCTCACTTACTGTCAGACACAGCAGAGCTGGGAAACAGATGATGGTTCCATGGCAAACACCCCTTTGCTGAATATTCTATGTATGGTTAGTGAAATGATTGAAGGATGAGTTCCAATCCTGAGGCTTTTATAGCATCCAGCTGTGTGGATCCTCTGATTCTTTCTGGACTCAGTAGACACCCCTGGTTTCAAAAAAAGCCCTTTTAACATTTTTCAACAGGCAAATATAAACTGAAGTTTTTCTGAGCCACCTTGCTGCCTGGCCCTAAACGCCATCCAACTAATACACAAAGATCCTTGAAACCCCCCAAATGTGACTCTTTAATTATCCAGCAACATGTTGTTTAGTGGCAGATGAAAAACCAAAAGCATTGGAAGGAGAAATATTTCAGGACTCTGAAGCTAAACTGGGAATGCAAATTTTTTTTTTTTTTTTTTTTTTTT
>NW_006792921.1:423915-436334 GCF_000442215.2 Lipotes vexillifer | reverse complement strand
TGCATCGGCAGGCGGACTCTCAACCACTGCGCCACCAGGGAAGCCCGGGAATGCAAATTTTTTATGATTGAAATAAGTATCACCGCTGGGACTTTTTTTTTTTTAATCAACCTCACCTTTCCTCTGTCAAAGAGTCTCTCTCTTTATCCAAGTGTCTTATCTTTTTCAGTGGAAAATAAAGCTAAGCATCATTTTACCAATTACTTACTTTCCCATTTTTAATAACCAGGTACATTCCAGGTTGTAAGCAATGTTAAGGTGAAACCCATAGATTCACAATCTTGTGATCCATCTTTCTTGGCATTTTTGCAGGAGAATAAATGACAACAACAATAAAAATACTGTGATATTGAAATTTTATATCGACAGTGAGGATGTTTATGGGTGTTGCCTAATTGTCCTAGTCACCTCTGAAGTTGTGGAATGGAAGGGGAAGCAAAGAGGTGTCTTCTTTAAGGAGGCTCAAATGGGTCTTCTAGGAGGGTAATGTAATAAGATATGATGGCGCTGCCCTGTAGCCTCAGGACTGAGACTTGTGAAGGAGAAGCAGAGGAAAAAAAACCTATTTCTTGCCCTTGTTGCAGTATCCAGGGAATTTATAATTGGGAGCAGAGGAGGCAGACATCAGAAGTCAGTCCTGGGGAAGTGTAACATTGAGTGAGGCACTGTGATGTTCTTTTTGTGTTTCATCTATCCAACCTCCGTGCCTAGCCCAATACCTAGCAAATGGTAAGCGTTCAGTACATATTTGTTGAGTTAGTTTATATTTTCTTTCCACCCAAATTCTAGGCAATTTGCCCAGGCTTAAAGGTGCAAAGACTCTGTCAGAAGCAATGAGACAAATTAAAGCTGTTATGGGAGGAGCACTTTAATAAACAAGGAAAATAGGGCTATAAAATTTGGGAGTTGTATTAGTCAGAATATGTTAGGCTACTCGATGGAAATGAACAACCCCTCCAATCTCAGAGACTTATTAACATAATGAAAATTTATTTCTAACTGATGCAAAGACTAATGCAGATGTTCCTGGTCAGGTCATACTTTTAGGTGGCTCTCTCCCAAGTGGTGACACAGGGATCCAGGCTCTTTCCATCGAGTACTTTTGTCATCCCTTATGCCACCGTTGTCTTCCAGTCTATCTTTTCCAACCAGCTAACCATGGAATGAAAAGACAGCCTGGAGAAGGTGCACCCTTGTTTTATCCTGGAAGTTATACATCAATTCTGCAACAAAATTTTAATAAAAATGGTCCCCAACAGATATTAGGGACTGGAAAATATAGTTCAGCTATGTACCCAGAGAGAGAAAGGGGTTTGGTGAGTATCTAGCCAGTCTTTGCCACGAGAACCTGCTAAAAATACTGATAAAGAGAGTAACAAGGCAGAGCTAATGGCTGGAGAAGCCAAGCCACAGTAATAATGTCAACCTGTCAGCAGTCATGAAGACCCCGGAGGAACAATCAAACAAGAGCAACAAACCAGGAAGGCCGGGCAAGGACAGTGCAGGGACACTGAACCATAGCAAAAGTCCAGCAGAAGTGAAGAGTCGGGGGCGGAGAGTGAAGGTCTGGGCCAGGTAATTTCTAGACCTCCAAGGAGAACCACCTTGAGATATTGCTAGGAGAAGAAAGTTACTTGGAGGAGCTTGGATTTAGACAGGGCTCCCTGTGAGGGCCAGATACACAGACCACTTTAATAGTTATACATGTATTGCTCATAACCTGTGGGCTCCAGGAAGGTGAAACTTATTAGTTACAAGTCACATAACCTCAAACGTATACATAAGCATACTAGTAATTTTCATTTATTGAGCACCTATTTTCCAGGCACTTTATGTATATCATCTCTAATCCTTACAATAGCCCTAGTTTTCCTTAATTTCCACGAGGAAACTAAAGTTTAGAGGGATTAATTTGTCAACCCTTTTGTAGTGATATAGCTGGACTTGAACATGGTGAATCTGACACTAAATTCCAAACTACTGTGTAGTGGCACCTACATCTATGCTCCTGTTCTCTATGATATACATCCATATATACCAAAATGCCTATTTTATGAGGAAGTGTATCAAATAGCTACTGTCACATACAAACCACCCTAAAACAGAGTGTTTTAAGGACTCTTTTGCCATATGATCCAGTAATCCCACTCCTGGGCATTTATCCAGACAAAACTACAAATCGAAAAGATGCATGCACCCCAATGTTCATTGCAGCACTATTTACAATAGCCAAGACATGGAAGCAACCTAAATGTCCATCGACAGATGAATGGATAAAGAAGATGTGGTATATATATATATATATATACACACACACACACACACACACACACAATGGAATATTACTCAGCCATAAAAAAGAATGAAATAAGGTCATTTGCAGCAACATGAATGGACCTAGAGATTATCATACTAAGTAAAGTAAGTCATAAAGAGAAAGAAAAATACCATATAATATCACTTTTATGTGGAATCTAAAATATGACACAAATGAACATATCTAAGAAACAGAAACAGACTCACAGACATAGAGAACAGACTTGTGGTTGCCAAAGGGGAGGGGGTAGGGGAGGGAAGGACTGGGAGTTTGGGATTAGCAGACGCAAACTATTACATATAGGATGGATAAACAACAAGGTCCTACTGTATAGCCCAGGGAACTATGTTCAATATCCTGTGATAAACCATAATGGAAAAGAATATGAAATAGAATATATATATATATATTCTTTTTCATATTCTTTGCTGTACAGCAGAAATTAACATTGTAAATCAACTATACTTCAATACAAATTGTTTTTCAAAAAAGAACTCTTCTTTTTTTTTCACAAATCTGTGGTTGGCTGAGCAGTTCTGCTGATGGGGTGGGCTTTGGCTGGTGTCTCTCATGCATCCGTGGCCAGCTGGCAGGTGGGCTGGGGGTTGCCTCATCTGGAATGGCCTCAGCCAGGGTAACTTGGTTCTGCTCCATGAGTTCTCTCATTCTTGTTCTCGTGACAGCAACAAGACTCCAAGGGAGAATGGAAGCACAGGGTGTCTTGAGATCTAGGCTTAGAGCTGGGACACCACCACTTCTGCCATTTTGGCCAAAGAGAGTCACCAGACCAGCCCAGGTTCAAGAGTGGGGAAATGAAATCTATCTCTTGATGGGAGGAGCTAAAAAGTCACTTTGCAGAGGGCTTGAGTATGGGAAGAGGTAGAGAATTGGGGCCATTTTTGCAATCAACCACCCACATCTAAGATCTTAGATATGTTTCCCCTAAAATAAAGTAGATAAGAGAACGTGTTTGCCTAAAATGTCATTTTATTAATTGGTGGAATAGCATGTGAGTCTTCCAGAATGTATGTGTTATCTAGTCCCTCTGGTCTGAAAAGCGCTAGATAGACAGTGTGTTGGATAAATACCTTTTGTCCGAAGGTAAAAGGTAAAGTGGATAAATACCTTTTTTATTTAGCGAGTCAGGGCAAAAAAATACCCACTTCCAGCCACCAGATCCATCTAAACAGAAAAGCTTTGCAGTAGAAGATTTTTGAAAAGCAAGATAAAATTGAAAATTGAAAATCTGACTTCCTGTATCCTGGCAAAGAAGCAGGGAGGGCAGGGGAGGAAGCTGTGAACGTGTGACGAGCAGCTGGCTTTTATTTTTAAACACATATTACTGTTACCCATATTTTTTTTTTTCCTAGAAAAATGAAAAGAGACTTATAAGGGATTCTAACACACAGGAATACCATTTCCAGTAGATGCCAACGTGATTGACATGGTCTTCTCAATATAAAGTCTTCTCTTTTGTAGTCTATTTGTTTAGTTTACAGAATGGGAAAAAGAAATGCACAATAAATGCTGAAAGGTGGAAAATACTATTGATTGTTAGTAGGTCCTCAAGAGATGTTTGAAATGCCTGAATCAAGCTTTACTCACTACTGCAACAGACTTTTCTTTCAAGTTTAGTGTTGTTGTTTGTGATCTTGAGAACCTACATCTCATACTCCTCTAACGCTAAAAGTCTTTGTTCAGAGGGAATAATCCAGTACCACCCGTGGTAACCAGGGTGCTCCAATATTATTTTTAGGTCCAAACTTATGAGTAAACTAAAAGCATTACATTAAGAAAGCCACAGGGAGAGCCAACCAAATGCTCCCTCTTTTCTTCTGAGGCCACTTGATAGTAAATCCAGAAATGATAAAGCAACTGACACATAAGCAAATTGCCTTGTAGGTTTTATGGCCAACTTATGGAACTAATTTCTACAAACTCTCACCAAAGGTTGAAAAAACAAAACAAAATACAACAAAAAAAACCAAACCAGTAAACAAAAAAAAAACATCCACAGGGACCAGTAAGATAATATAAATGACTAAAGCAAGCAGGGGGTAAGGAGTAGTGGTGATTATGGTGAATCCCAGCTAAAGAGAAATGTTAAAAACTTAAACCAAACAAAAAACATTGTGTAAACCAAACAAAGCAAGTCTGTGGGTCAGATCTGATCTGTGCTTTGCTGATTCATGACTTCTACTCAGATCAAAGCCGAATCGAGAGAAAACGAGATAACTCTAACCATAACTTCTTATGCCAAATCAACACAAGGATTAAAGAAAGTTTTCCAGCCCTTTTCTACCCTCTCCTTTGGAAAATTAAAGTAATATTATAAAATTACGTGTCAGTCTCAAGAAGCACAATTATATGTGATCATCAACTCTGAGATTCACCTTGAGTTTTCTCTGAAATTATCTGTGCATGTTGTGAAATGCAAAAACAAGCATTTGGGGATAACAAAGGTTCTAAACACCACATTTTCTTTTGAAACATATATGAAATTTAGACAAAAGCTATTTTTGCTTATTTCAATAGGCCTTAAAGAATGTATTGTGAAGCCTGAATATAACTGGGACATAATGTGGCTCAGTGTATGTGCAGTGTCAGTTGAAAGAAATAGCAGAGAAGCACAAAAGAAATTGACATGTATCTCTATGTCCCCAAGTAAAACAACCTGAGATATAAAGAAAACCCCTTATTTTCCCCTATAAGAAAAATCACTAAAAACATGACTAGCGTTACTTTTTGAACCACTCTCCACAGTATTTCATAGTGCATCATCTTTATTTCCATCTAAGTTACTGGAGAATTAGCTCTTTTTGATTCTGTGAATGATGCTGTCCCTGGAAATGTTACCCCAAGAAGCAAGTACCCATTCTATAATATTAGATCTCTTGTCTTTCTTTTTAGTCACCTTGTTGGTGTTTACGTTTGATCTCCATAACATAAATATACACTGTTTTGCTTTTTAAAGACCTACGAAGATCTATTTAAAGATTTATAGAAGACTTGTAAGATCTATAAAAGATGTTCTATAGACAGTGAATATCACTGACTGCAGTTATGAGCTGATACCCTAAAAATAAACAACTAAATTTGTAGTTAATATTTTTGCTCCTTTCTTAGACTCCATCGGGGAATTTCCAGATTTTCAGAATCACTCAAAAACAGCATTGATGGAGATCTTTTAGGCCAGTGTGCCTTCCCCAAACAGCACTTAGCTGTTCAAAATAAAGTAAATGAATGAAAGCGCCAGATATGAGAAATTTTACAGACACTTGGCTATATATAATTCCTCTCCTCTAAAGGATACTTTTGAAACAAAGAAAACACCTTGGTTTATAATAGGCACATATAATAATCAAACTATTTCAATGCCATTTAGCCTTTGGAAAAAGACCAAAGAGATGGAGGTGGGGATAAAGCTCTTAACGTCCAGCCAAACCTTTTAACAATCCTCTCTTCTGCTCTCTGCCACAGTTTTCCACACAGGCAGCAGCTGCTACTCCATCAATCTACTCCCCATCCCCAGTTGCCCACAATAAAATTCTTCCCCCACATGCACCCGGCACAGCGTCTCCCACTCACAGAGGTGGCACAGAGTGGCTGACAATCTGTTTCTTTCTCTCCCATCCACGCTTTCCCTCCCTTCCACATGGCTCCTCTATTCTCTCTCCACCTCCAGTCCCACCCCCCACCCTAGGGCCTCCATTTACGCTCCCCACAAAGACGCTCTGGGAACTCTCACTCTGATTATATTCCTTGGGAAAATCTGTCCATTACCCAGATTCTGCACCAAAAAGGAAAGTCCAGGTGTTAGCCTACCCACAAAGCAAGAATCCTCCCCTCTCGAAAAGCAGAGAGAAGGGAGAAAGGCCTCGTGTTCATTAATCCTGTTTATTTCAGTGATGCTTGAATAGACACGTCCTGTCCTGTGTGCAGCCCTGGGGGATTGCATAACTGTGCCAAGGAAGATACAAGCCCCTTCATGGCAGTAAAAATGTAATCCTTGTCAAACACAATTTTAACGTACCCTCATGTCCCAAACCAATTACTCTTTCATCTGAGTCTTTCATCTGAGGCTCATGTGCCTGGTGTCTTGGTGGGGATGGCTGGAAGGCTGGGCTCCACTGCACCCTTCTCATCTCTGTGTAATCTAAGATCCTCTCCATAGAGTTTTTCCAGGGTAACTGGACTTTTTACATTGCAGTTCAGGGTTTCAAGAGTGAGGGTTCCAAGAGACAGAAATAGATCTGCCAGTCTCTTAAGGACTGAGCTAGCAAAGGCCCATAGCCATTTCCACCATATTCTGTTGGTCAAAGCAGTTATGGGCTTTTAAAGTGAAGATTCACAGAGCCACAGTTTGATGGCAACAGTGTCAAAAACCTCCAAACAAACCCCCAAACTGTGACTATCTCTCACCCACCACACTTTTCCTTATCAGAAGCTATGCCTGGAAGACTCAGCTCAACTGATTTCTTCCACAGCAGGGGATGGCAAACAATGGCCCACAGAACAAATCCCACCCACCTCCCATTTTTGCAAACAAAGCTTTACTGGAACACAATCACATTCATTTATATACTGTCTATGGCTGTTTTTACACTACAACAGTAGAGTTGAAAAGTTGTGACAGAGACCATATGGCCCACAAAGCCTAAAATATTTACTCTCTGGCCCTTTACAGAAAAAGTTTGCCAATTCCTGTTCTATAGCATAGAGAGAACCTAGTTATCACAGAGATAGTAGAAAACATACTCCTTCCAGTCCTGGTCAATTGTGAGTCTGAGATAGAGTATGGGGTGGGGAGCTCAGGCCCGTGTATCTCATTGTGCCCTTATGAGAGGGTCCTCCATGGGTTCTATAGTAAAAATATCCAGATGTAAGGGAATCTGAGGTCATGGCTAGTGGCATGTTCCTCTGGGGGAGTGGGACAGGGGTAGCCAGTCTCTAGGAGAAGACCTGCGCCCAGGCACTGCCAACGTGGCAGGGCAGGATACTACAGAACTGCTAGCAAGTCTGCCTCACAGATGAGCTGGAGCAGCTCCTTCTGTGGAGGCTGCTGGGGTCAGAAGTTCCTGTATGCTTTGGTAAATAGGAGCACAGAGGTGGGCATGTCCCAGGGAGCAGCTTGGAGGATTCATGACCAGGAAAACTGTCTGGAAACAGACACACACCATTGTGGCCATCAGTCTAGAGATGGGACCAGAGGCCCCACTCCCCAGAACAATGAGAGTCTGAAGCTCCCCATGTGGACACGGGCCCTCAGGTCATGCAAAATGCACACTCCTCACCTCCTCCGTAAGAAGAGCCGGAGAAGGGGAAAATTCAGTCATCTAAGAGAGTAAAAGAGATGGCTTAAACTCAACCAGCTGTGTTGCCATCCATTGTAACAAGTTCGGACTTTGAACACTCCCCTGATCCCCAACTAATCAATAAGGTAGGCCTGAAGAATTTCATTATTTATGGGAAATAAACTACAATTTTTTTTTTTTGCACACCTGAATGTACACACCTGAATGTAGAATATAACTTTTAGACCCTGTTGCAGTGAGAGTCTGTGAATTTCTTTTTTCAAGTGTTCCCACAAATGTATGCTTTTATTTTTTGACCTAAAGTTCGGTGTTTGATGAAGTTATTATAATCTTTAGAGCACCATGGTGTTGTCTTTCTTTCCCATATAGCCTTCAACTTCTGTGATTGCAGGGACCATAATTGGTGCATCTGTGCTAGTACCTAGCACAGTCTCAGGGACCTGGTAGATACTTAAAAATATTTGTGCCATGAATGAATGTTCTCTGCAGTTAGCGCATCTGCAGGAGCAGTAGACAGCTTTTTCTATTATTTTTTTTTACATCTTTATTGGCGTATAATTTCTTTACAATGGTGTGTTAGTTTCTGCATTATAACAAAGTGAATCAGCTATACGTATACATATATCCCCATATCTCTTCCCTCCTGCGTCTCCCTCCCTCCCACCTCCCTATCCCACCCCTCTAGGTGGTCACAAAGCACCGAGCTGATCTCCCTGTGCTATGTGGCTGCTTCCCACTAGCTATCGGTTTTATATTTGGTAGTGTATATATGTCCATGCCACTCTCTCACTTTGTCCCAGCTTACCCTTCCCCCTTCCCATGTCCTCAGATCCATTCTCCAGTAGGTCTGCGTCTTTATTCCCATCCTGCCCCGAGGTTCTTCATGACCATTTTGTTTTGTTTGTTTTTAGATTCCATATATATATGTCAGCATATGGTATTTGTTTTTCTCTTTCTGACTTAATTCATTCTGTATGAGAGACTCTAGGTCAATCTACCTCACTACAAATAACTCAATTTTGTTTCTTTTTATGGCTGAGTAATATTCCATTGTATATATGTGCCACATCTTCTTTATCCATTCATCTGTCAATGGACACTTAGGTTGCTTTCATGTCCTGGCTATTGTAAATAGAGCTGCAATGAACATTGTGGTACATGACTCTTTTTGAATTATGGTTTTCTCAGGGCATATGCCCAGTAGTGGGATTGCTGGGTTGTATGGTAGATCTATTTTTAGTTTTTTTTTTTTTTTTTTTGCAGTACGTGGGTCTCTCACTGTTGTGGCCTCTCCCGTTGCGGAGCACAGGCTCCAGACGTGCAGGCTCAGTGGCCATGGCTCACGGGCCTAGCTGCTCCGTGGCATGTGGGATCTACCTGGACCGGGGCACGAACCCGTGTCCCCTGCATTGGCAGGCGGACTCTCAACCACTGCGCCACCAGGGAAGACCTATTTTTAGTTTTTTAAGGAATCTCCATACTGTTCTCCATAGTGGCTGTATCAATTTACATTCCAGGCAACAGTGCAAGAGGGTTCCCTTTTCTTCACACCCTCTCCAGCATTTGTTGTTTGTAGATTTTTTTGATGACGGCCATTCTGACTGGTGTGAGGTGATACCTCACTGTAGTTTTGATTTGCATTTCTCTAATGATTAGTGATGTTGAGCATCCTTTCACGTGTTTGTTGGCAATCTGTATATCTTCTTTGGAGAAATGTCTATTTAGGTCTTCTGCCCATTTTTGGACTGTGTTGTTTGTTGTTTTGATTTTGAGCTGCATGAGCTGCTTGTATAGTTTGGAGATTAATCTTCTGTCAGTTGCTTCATTTGCAAATATTTTCTCCCTTTCTGAGGGTTGTCTTTTCGTCTTGTTTATAGTTTCCTTTGCTATGCAAAAGCTTTTAAGTTTCATTAGGTCTCATTTGTTTATTTTTGTTTTATTTCCATTTCTCTAGGAGGTGAGTCAGAAAGGATCTTGCTGTGATTTATGTCATAGAGTGTCCTGCCTATGTTTTCCTCTACGAGTTTTATAGTGTCTGGCCTTACATTTAGGTCTTTAATCCATTTTGAGTTTATTTTTGTGTATGGTGTTAGGGAGTGTTCTAATTTCATTCTTTTACAAGTAGCTGTCCAGTTTTCCCAGCACCACTGTTGAAGAGGCTGTCTTTTCTCCATTGTATATTCTTGCCTCTTTTATCAAAGATAAGGTGACCATATGTGTGTGGGTTTATCTCTGGGCTTCCTATCCTATTCCATTGATCTATATTTCTGTTTTTGTGCCAGTACCATACCATACTGTCTGGATTACTGTAGCTTTGTAGTATAGTCTGAAGTCAGGGAGACTGAATCCTCCAGCTCCGTTTTTCTTTCTCAAGATTGCTTTGGCTATTCGTGGTCTTTTGTGTTTCCATACAAATTGTGAAATTTTTTGTTCTAGTTCTGTGAAAAATGCTATTGGTAGTTTGATAGGGATTGCACTGAATCTGTAGATTGCTTTGGGTAGTATGTCTGTGAATTTCTTACATTCTCCTAAGTTAAATCCGTGTTGTAAAAGTCTTAACATAAGTGCTAGTTCTTATCATCAAACTTCTAATAGGACTGGAATGAACCTCCTTCTTGAAAGGTGGAGGACATTCCTGTGGTAGGTCATAAAGTGAAGTTTATGAGCAGTTTGGCATAGTTGCACTGTGGTTTGGATTGATAATGACCTTGGGCAATGCAGTGTAATATAATGTTGCGAGGAAGACACTAAGGCCAGTTTCCTCTCAAGAAAATAACAGTGAAGTGAATTCAGACGACTCCCTTGCAAAGTTTCTGCTTCCACCCCAGCAACACTACCACTCTGTTCTACATGCTAAAAGGTGTGGGGCCACTTTTCTTATTTGCTAATAAACAATCCATTGGCTGTTAGAAACCAAAGCTGAAGGAGCAGTTTTTAGCTGCTGACTTCAAGTGCAAATGTGTGGTAATGTGACTTTCTTTAGCTGGGGCCCTGGCATGGTTGGCTGTAGCTGCCTGAAGACCTAGGGAAGGGCTATCCTGGGTTTGAAAATAAGGGCAACCTTTCTCCTGGAGACTTTCTCTCTTCTTATGGGGCATGGACAAAGCCATCCAGAAAAACAGTTATTAGTAGACAAAGTGTCTATCTAAGGCCAAATTTTAAGACAGCTTGTTTATTGCTGTGTAATAAACCAACCGCACTGCGGTTTGTTGTGGCTTGAAGCAACATCAATTTTGTTATCTCTCATAATGCCCATGCGTTGACTGAGCTCAGTTGGGTGGTTCTTCCACCTGATGTGATGTCATCTGGAGCCATGGTCATCTGAGGGCTCATCTGGTTTTCAAAAATCCAAGATGCTGCTGAATCCTCAATGGGGGCTATCAACCAGAGCACCTAGGTTCTCCTCCACATCATCTCTCTGTGTGGTTGGGATCTTTCAAAGCATGTTCCAAGTGGGAACATTCCAAGTGTAAGCATTCCAAGAGGAAGGGAGTATAAGTTCCAAGTTTCCTAAGGCCTGGACTTAGCAGTCTCAGAATTTCACATCTGTTACAGTTCACTGCTCAAAGCAATCACAGGGCCAGCTCAGATTCAATAGGAGAAACAAGACCTTCTTTCTGATGTGAGGAGTGGCATGGGCATACAGGGAGGGGAGGTATTGCTGGGGGCTGCATTAGTCAGGGTTCTCCAGAGAAACAGAATCAATACTGTGTGTGTGTGTGTGTGTGTGTGTGTGTGTGTGTGTGTAGGGGCAGGGAGAGATAGGGAGAGAAAGAAAGAGAGGGAGAATGAGAGAAAGAGAGGAGATATTTATTTTAAAGAATTGAATCACACAACTGTGGAGGCTGACAACTTTAAACTCTGTGGGGTAGGCCAGTAGATTGGAAACCTAGAGTAGAATTGCAGTTTGAGTCTGAAGACAGCCTATGGTAGAATTTCTCCTTGCTTGTGTTTCCCAAAAAAGAGATCAGTCTTTTTCTATTAAGACCATCAACTAATTAGATGGGGCCCACCTACACTATGAAGAGCAATCTGCTTTATTCAAAGTCTACTGGTTTAACTGTTAATCTCATCTAAAAAGCACCTTCACAGCAACATCTAGAATAATGTTTGACCACATATATGGATATCATGGCCTAGCCAATATGACACATAAAATTAACCATCATGGGGGCCAACCTTGGAGCCTGGTTACACAGTAGGACAAGATTCTTTCTGTCCACACCCCTTCTGGTCATCCCCTCCTCCTGTCCTGCCACCCCGCACTGCTTCTCTGTATTTTCCTTTCTCTTCTTTTATTCCTTTTGGACTCCATGCAGGGTCCTCTTCTCTGCCTCAGCTTCCTGTTCTGTGGTCCTCTCTTCTGCTTTATTTTCCACAGCTTCAAAGTTAATGAAATATTTTCAGCCTCAGCTATTATGCAGGGCTGCCGCATTCGTCTGGTGCTCAAGGAATGAAGTATTCTAAGGACCGTGGTGAGTGAGATAGAAGGAACACCAGGCGAGGGAACAGTCTCCAATACTGCAGGATGTGACTGGTGACTTCACCTTACAGACCTCGAGCTTCTCCTCCCTCTTTCAGATCGAGCATTCTGACTCCTCGTCCGCATATTTGTTGGAAAAGACTGGAGGAGCCCAAGGTTCTCTCTCTCCTCCCAGGCACCATATGTTCTCTGCAACAAATGGCCATCTGGAGATAGGGTTGTTTTTTTTGTTTTGCTGTGCATTAAAAAAGAAAGTTCTGAGTTGACAGAAGGAGAGGCACCTTGTCTCGATAGTGGGAAAGAG
>NW_006792921.1:399390-423775 GCF_000442215.2 Lipotes vexillifer | reverse complement strand
GGAAAGAGTATATTTCAGGTGGAACGGGTGGAACTTGGAGTCAGATCTTCGTGGGTAAACAACTACCACCATGTGTATGTGGGAGTGTGGGTTATCCTCTGTGCTGGGTGGAAACCACCTCACAAAACTTGCATTCCCACTTTTTACCCAATGCCTGGCTGTGGGATGAAAGCAGGGCAAGTATATCCATTTTTTCAATCTCAAAAAGCTTTTCCAATGTGTATACTTTGACTCAGGGAGATTCTTTTAAGTTTTTTCCTCTTTCTGATAATGATTGTTCACACACACACACGCACGCACACACACACAAACTTCAACGAGTTGTTGAAGTAAAAGAACATTTCTAACTAACAACCAGTAGAACAGCAAACATATTTTCAGGTATCTGAGAGAAAGAGATAATAGGTAGTGGAAACTCAGAGTCAGAAACACTGAGTTTAAAAATACCGATAGGAAATCTTGGTGCGAAGTCAAGATGGCATACTAGGAGGTTGCAGAATTCGTGTCTCCTCGCAAATAGGGCACCTACCAGGCTCCAGTCGGGGACCACGAACACCTACGGGGATGGGAGGAACCCCCAGAGACTGGGTAGGACATGGGGTGTGGGGGGAGTGCAGGGAGAGGAGAAGTGGAGGTGGGACAGGACTGGCGCCCCTCAAGGGCGGCTGGGGGAGGGGAAGGGATCCCACGCTCCAAGGGGGAAATTGGGGAACCACTGGGAGGGCAGAGGATCAAAAGGGAGTATGGCCAGGTTTCCCCTGCCCACTTGGGCGCCCAGGAACCTGCTGAGATCCTGGGGCCTGATCCTCTGCCCACCGAGGCCCCCTCCAGCCGAGCAGGTCCTGAGGGAGTGGGAGGGAGGGAAGGGGGAGCAAAAGTAAAGGCCGGACCTCTGGGATGGCACCCCTGAGGGGTGGCTGAGGGAGGAAAGGAGCTCCTACACCCAGAGGGACCCACCCATGGTTAAGGGTCCAGCAGCAATGGGGGAAACTCTGGGGGAGATGGTGGGGGAGAGTGTGAAGGAACAGAAGGGAATGGGGCCAGTGCTTTCCCTGCCCACTTAGGCACCGGGAATCCTGTTGGGCTCCCAGGCCTAATCCTGTGCCCTGGGAGCCTCTCTCCTGCTGTGCAGAGCCCAAGCCCTGCCCCTACACCCCCACCCAGGGCCCTACCTCTACACTCGGAGACCCCCTCCAATGCCCTAGGCCTAAACCCCACCCACACACCCTCACTCAGGGCCCTAACTCCAAACTTCGGAGCCCAACACTCTAGAGGCGCTCCTTACTACGTGCTGTCTCTCCCCTTCTGTGCTCAGATCCTAAGCAGAGGCCCCGCTCCACGCTTGAACATTGCCCTGCCTAGGCCTCGCCCCATGCTCAAATGTCACTGCCCCACCCACCTAGGTCCCACCCCAACCTAAACCCCACCCTTGCCTAAGTTCCACCTCCCCAAACTCCACCCCCATAGCTAAGGCTTTTTATTCTTTTTTGTTTTCTTTTCTTTTCTTTTTTCCTCTTTTAGGCTGGGGTTCAGTTTTACCTTGTTGATTCATTGTTGTTGATTCTTTTCTGTTTTTATTTTTCCTAATAAATATTTTATTTTTCTAATTTTCTTTATACTTGGTTAGTGATCTCTTCTTTTGGCTTGTTGCCTCCCCACTCCCCATTTTGTTTTTTTTTTCTTTTTACTGCTGTCGTTTTATTTTACCTTGTTGCAGTTCTTTCAATCATAGTTTTATTTTTCCTAATATATTTTTTATCTTTCTAATTTTATTTTGTTTTTTATTCTTTGATATTGTACTGCTCCTTTTTATCCTTTCTTTCTTCCTTTTTTTTTTACTGTGCCACGAAGCTTGCAGGATCTTGGTTCCCAAGCTGGAGGTTGGACCCAAGTTCCTGTGGTGGGAGCTCCAAGTCCAAACCGCTGGACTAACAGAGAACCCTAGACCTCAGGGAATATCAATTATAGTGAGGCTTCCCAGAGGTCCTCATCTCAGCACCAAGACCCAGCTCTATCTAACTACCTGCAAAATCCAGGGCTGGACGTCTCAGGCAAAACAACCAGTATGACAGGAATACAACACCACCCATAAAAAAAAAAAAAAAAAAAAAAAAAAATGACCAAAAGATATGTTACAGACAAAGGAGAAAGGTAAAAACCTACAAGACCAAATACATGAAGACGAAATAGGCAACCTACCTGAAAAAGAATTCAGAGTAATGATAGTAAAGATGATCCAAAATCTCAGAAACAAAATGGAGAAAATACAAGAAACATTTAACAAGGATCTAGAAGAACTAAACAGCAAACAGTGATGAATAACACAATTAGTGAAATTAAAAATTCTCTAGAAGGAATCAATTAACAGAATGACTGAGGCAGAGGAATGGATAAGTGAGCTGAAAGATAAAAAGGTGGAAATAACTTCCAGGGAGCAGAATAAAGAAAAAAGAGTGAAAAGAATTGAGAACAGTCTCAGAGACCTCTGGGACAACACTAAACGCACCAACATTTGAATTATACGGGTCCCAGAAAAGGAAGAGAAAAAGAAATGGTCTGAGAAGATACTCGAAGAGATTATAGTTGAAAACTTCCCTAACAGGGGAAAGGAAATAGTCAAGTCCACGAAGCACAGAGAGTACAATACAGGATAAACCCAAAGAGAAACACACTAAGACACATATTAATCAAACTATCAAAAATTAAATACAAAGAAAAAATATTAAAAGCAGCAACAGAAAAGCAACAAATAACATACAAGGGAATCCCCATAAGATTAACAGCTGATCTTTCAGCAGAAAGTCTACAAGCCAGAAGGGAGTGGCAGGACATATTTAAAGTGATGAAAGGGAAAAACCTACAACCAAGATTACTCTACCCAGCAAGGATCTCATTCAGATTTGACAGAGATATTAAAACCTTTACAGACAAGCAAAAGCTAATAGAATTCCACACCACCAAACCAGCTTTAAAACAAATGCTAAAGGAACTTCTCTAGGCAGGAAACACAAGAGAAGGAAAAGACCTACAATAACAAACCCAAAACAATTAAGAAAATGGTAATAGGAACATACATATCAATAATTACCTTAAATGTAAACAGATTAAATGCTCCAACCAAAAGACAAAGACTGGCTGAATGGACACAAAAACAAGATCCTTGTATATGCTGCCTACAAGAGACCCACTTCAGACCTAGGGACACATACAGCCTGAAAGTGAGGGGATGGAAAAAGATATTCCATGTAAATGGAAATCAGAAGAAAGCTGGAGTACCACTTCTCATATCAGACAAAATAGACTTTAAAAGACTATTACAAGAGACAAAGAAGGACACTACATAATGATCAAGGGATCAATCCAAGAAGAAGGTATAACAATTGTAAATATTTATGCAGCCAACATAGGAGCACCTCAATACATAAGGCAAATGCTAACAGCCATAAAAGGGGAAATCGACAGTAACACAATCATAGTAGGGGACTTTAACACCACACTTTCACCAATGGACAGATCATCCAAAATGAAAATAAATAAGGAAACACAAGCTTTAAATGGTACATTAAACAAGATGGACTTAACTGATATTTATAGGACATTCCATGCAAAAACAACAGAATACACATTCTTCTCAAGTGCTCATGGAACATTTTCCAGGATAGATCATATCTTGGGTTACAAATCAAGCCTTAGTAAATTTAAGAAAATTGAAATCGTATCAAGTATCTTTTCCTACCACAACGCTATGAGACTAGATATCAATTACAGGAAAAAGTCTGTAAAAAATACAAACACATGGAGACTAAATAATACACTACTTAATAACCAAGAGATTACTGAAGAAATCAAACAGGAAATCAAAAAATACCTAGAAACAAATGACAGTGAAAACACGACGACCCAAAACCTATGGGATGCAGCAAAAGCAGTTCTAAGAGAGAGGTTTATAGCAATACAATCCTACCTCAAGAAACAAGAAAAATATCAAATAAACAACCTAAACTTACACCTAAAGCAATTTGAGAAAGAAGAACAAAATCCCCCAAAGTTAGCAGAGGGAAAGATCATAAAGATCAGATCAGAAATAAATAAAAAAGAAATGAAGGAAATGATAGCAAAGATCAATAAAACTAAAAGCTGGTTCCTTGAGAAGATAAACAAAATTGATAAACCATTAGCCAGACTCATCAAGAAAAAAAGGGAGAAGACTCAAATCAACAGAATTAGAAATGAAAAAGGAGAAGTAACACCTGACACTGCAGAAATACAAAGCATCATGAGAGATTAATACAAGCAACTATATGCCAATAAAATGGACAAGCTGGAAGAAATAGACAAATTCTTAGAAATGCACAACCTTCCGAGACTGAACCAGGAAGAAATAGAAAATAGGAACAGAATAATCACAGGCACTGAAATTGAAACTGTGATTAAAAATCTTCCAACAAACCAAAGCCCAGGACCAGATGGCTTCACAGGCGAATTCTATCAAACATTTAGAGAAGAGCTAACACCTATTCTTCTCAAACTCTTCCAAAATATGGCAGAGGGAGGAACACTCCCAAACTCATTCTCTGAGTCCACCATCACCCTGATATCAAAAGCAAAGATTTCACAAAGAAAGAAAACCACAAGCCAATATTACTGATGAACATAGATGCAAAAATCCTCAACAAAATACTAGCAAACAGAACGCAACAGCACATTAAAAGGATCATACACCATGATCAAGTGGGGTTTATCCCAGGAATGCAAGGATTCTTCAATGTACACAAATCAATCAATGTGATACCCCATATTAACAAACTGAAGGATACAAACCATATGATAATCTCAATAGATGCAGAAAAAGCTTTTGACAAAATTCAACACCCATTTATGGTAAAAACTCTCCAGAAAGTAGGCATAAAGGGAACCTACCTCAACATAATAAAGGCCATATATGACAAACCCACAGCCAACATTGTTCTCAATGGTGAAAAACTGAAACCATTTCCACTAAGATCAGGAACAAGACGAGGTTGCCCACTCTCACCACTATTATTCAACAGAGTTTTGGAAGTTTTAGCCACATCATTCAGAGAAGAAAAAGAAATAAAAGGAATCCAAATTGGAAAAAGAAGTAAAGCTGTCACTGTTTGCAGATGACATGATAGTATACATAGAGAATCCGCAAGACGCTACCAGAAAACTACTAGAGCTAATCAATGAACTTGGTAAAGTAGCAGAATACAAAATTAATGCACAGAAATCTCTTGCATTCCTATACACTAATGATGAAAAATCTGAGAGAGAAATTAAGGAAACACTGCCATTTACCACTGCAACAAAAAGAATAAAATACCTAGGAATAAACCTACCTAAGGAAACAGAAGACCTGTATGCAGAAAACTATAAGACACGGATGAAAGAATATAAGGTGATACAAACAGATGGAGAGTTATACTATGTTCTTGGATTGGAAGAATCAACATTGTGAAAATGACTATACTACCCAAAGCAAAATACAGATTCAGTGCAATCCCTATCAAACTACCAATGGCATTTTTCACAGAACTAGAACAAAAAATTTCACAATTTGTATGGAAACACAAAAGATCCCAAATAGCCAAAGCAATCTTGAGAAAGAAAAACGGAGCTGGAGGAATCAGTCTCCCTGACTTCAGACTATACTACAAAGCTACAGTAATCAAGAAAGTATGGTACTGGTACAAAAACAGAAATATAGACCAATGGAACAGGATAGAAAGCCTAGAGATAAACTCACACACATATGGTCACCTTATCTTTGATAAAGGAATCAAGAGTGTACAATGGAGAAAAAGCCTCTTCAATAAGTGGTGCTGGGAAAACTGGACAGTTACATGTAAAAGAATGAAATTAGAATACTTTCTAACACCATACACAAAAATCAACCCAAAATGGATTAAAGACCTAAATGTAAGGCCAGACACTATAAAACTCTTAGAGGAAAACATAGGCAGAACACTCTATGACATCAATCACAGCATGATCCTTTTTGACCCACCTCCTAGAGAAATCGAAATAAAAACAAAAATAAACAAATGGGACCTACTGATACTGAAAAGCTTTTGCACAGCAAAAGAAACCATAATCAAGATGAAAAGACAACCCTCAGAATGGGAGAAAATGTTTGCAAATGAAGCAACTGACAAAGGATTAATCTCCAAACTATACAAGCAGCTCATGCAGCTCAATAACAAAAAACAAACAACCCGATCCAAAAATAGGCAGAAGACCTAAATAGACATTTCTCCAAAGAAGATATACAGATTGCCAACAAACACATGAAACGATGCTCAACATCACTAATCATTAGAGAAATGCAAATCAAAACTACAATGAGGTATCACCTCACACCTGTCAGAATGGCCAACGTCAAAAAAATCTACAAACAATAAATGCTGGAGAGGGTGTGAAGAAAAGGGAACCCTCTTACACTGTTGGTGGGAATGTAAATTGATGCAGCCACTATGGAGAACAGTATGAAGGTTCCTTAAAAAACTAAAAATAGAACTACCATATGACCCAGCAATCCCACTCCTGGGCATATACCCTGAGAAAACCGTAATTCAAAAAGCGTCATGTACCACAATGTTCATTGCCGCACGATTTACAATAGCCGGGACATGGAAGCAGCGTAAGTGCCCATCGACAGATGAATGGATAAAGAAGATGTGGCACACATATACAATGGAATATTACTCAGCCATAAAAAGAAATGAAATTGAGTTATTTGTAGTGAGGTGGATGGACCTAGAGTCTGTCATACAGTGTGAAGTAATCCAGAAAGAGAAAAACAAATACCGTATGCTAACACATATGTATGGAATCTAAAAAAAAAAAAAGGTTCTGATGAACCTAGGGGCAGGGCAGGAATAAAGACACAGACGTAGAGAATGGACTTGAGGACACGGTGAGTGTGAAGGGTAAGCTGGGATGAAGTGGGAGAGTGGCATGGACATATATACACTACCAAATGTAAAATAGATAGCTAGTGGGAAGCAGCCGCATAGCACAGGGAGATCAGCTCGGTGCTTGTGACCACCTAGAGGGGTGGGATAAGGAGGGTGGGAGGGAGACACAACAGGGAGGGGATATGGGGACATACGTATGCACATAGCTGATTCACTTTGTTATACAGAAGAAACTAACAGAACTCTGTAAAGCAATTACACTCCAATAAAAATGTTAAAAAAATACCTATAGGAATCTCTACAAATATATATGTAAATGTATAGAGAAATTTCTAGAAGGATCGCTACCTAATATAACCATGTTACTTTGGGAGGGGGATGTACTGACATGATGGGTGGGGATTTTACATTTTAGTCCATGTATTTCTGTGCTGTTTTAGTATCTTATACCAAACAAGGGTTCATGTTTTTATTTAATTTTTGAAAATTGTGGAATAGAGTATATATCAGTTTGCTAGGGCTGCTGTAACAAACTACGTCAAATTGGGTGGATTAAACAATAGAAATTTATCGTCTCACAGTTCTGGAGGCTGCAAGTCCAAGGTCAAAGTGCTGGTAGCGTTGGCTCCTGCTGAGAGCTTTGAGAGGAAATCTGTTCCATGCGTTTTGCCTAACTTCTGATAGTTTGCTAGCAATTTTGTCATTCCTTGGCTTGTAGAAGCATCACTCTGATCTCTGCCCTCATCTTTACGTGGCATTCTCCACGTGAGCATATCTGTGTCCAAGTTTCCCCTTCCTATGAGGAACAAGTTATTTTGGATCAGGACTCTACACTACTCTGGCATGACCTCATGTTAACTAATTACATCTGTAACAACCTCGTTTCCAAATGAGGTCACATTCTGAGGTCAGGGGAAGGTGTGAGGGACTGCAATATATGAACTCTGGAAGGAAGACAATTTAGTCCTTAACAGAGCAGAAAAACAAAACTGAGTGTCTTGTAATTGCTTTTTAATTAAAGGCAATTATTGAAAGAATTGTAGTCAGCACCCTGCTGGGCACAAACTCCAGCAGGACGGTGGACCAGTCTTTATGCTCTCTAAGTTCTCCTTCTGTACCTATAAAGTGGGGCCCTTTATTACCCCATAGAGTTGTGTTAAGGGTCAAATGACATAATGCACATTCAAGAGCTTTATGCTCTGCAAAGATCTATGTTAAGGGAAGTTGAGGGAGGTTCAAGCAGGGGAGCACAGCTGCTCACATACTGTGATTGAAGGTGAGATGTCCAGCCTCAGGAAGCATGCACCCTGAACAGTGAAGAGAGGCAGACATGTGTCTAGCCCTTGTGACCAAGAGATGACAGATGTCACATCTAGCTTTCCCTCAAAAATTATAAGGTGAACCTGTGGGAAGAGATATCAGACATAAAGTTTGGGTCTTTAAGGCTTTAAATCAGTGCACAGAATGATCCTTTTCATTCGAATAGATCTTTATTTTCTGAACTTCAAAATTCAGTCAAAGGGATGTATGAGAGTCAAGGGGAAATAGATTTGTGATCTTGGCTTACAGCAACAGTTCTTAACCTCATCTGGGTCACAAATTCTTTGGAAACATCTCATTTTTTAAAAATCCCATGGATGCTTATGTCAGAAAAAAGGCACCTAGACAATTTTGCATATAATTTCAAGGAGATCATGACCTCAGTTTCAGAATCTCTGATTTGAATATAAAAGTTCGTAATGTAGAAGACAGCTGATTACTCAAGGAAGGGATTACTTTATAAGAAGCCAGATTCATTCTGCTTTGATGAAAAAAGAATTCACCCTCATTCTCAGTAAGAGGCTGAATTGCAAACGCTTTCTATACATCCCATCACTATCTCAGCTCATGGTGCCCCGGGAGCACTACTTTTGTGACCCTGAACTGAAGTGTTCGAAGAGGAACCTGCCAGGTGACTCTCAGTGGACTCTCCGTGATGGGTACTGATGGCTGAAACAGTGATACTGTCACTTGGGTTTTGCCTTAGGGAAGAAGTGTCCAGCAGTACAAAAGCAGCCTTTTTGCATTTCAGAAGTTTAGGCCCTGCAGGTCTGGGAGAATATCTGATAATGTAAGAGTGTGGGTTCCTGAGAGGAAGCACAGAGTTGCATCACTGGAGGGGAAGAGAGGAGGGCTTAGAACGTGGGGGTCCCTGAGACAGGATACTCGGGCCTTTGCTCCTCTCCTCATTGGGACGAAGAAATAAAACCCCAGATGGGTTGAGGGAGCTGATGACAGGGCAGGTCTGTGGCCTCATTCCCAGGTGTGTCTACTCTAAGTGATGGGCCTCAACTCTCTGGACCTCAGTGTGATGCAGGAATGGGATGGTCTGCATGAACCAAACAGCGGCCCAGAGGTGGTCAAGAGTCTTAAGCAGATCCACAGGCTGTCCTGCCCCAGAAGCAGCAAAAGTTTCCTGAGACTGTGTGGACATTGGAGGGGCTCAGAGCAAGTGGACGTGGAGGGGCCTCGTGGTGGGGACTGCAGGACAACTCTCCCCAACATACGTGACAGATGACCAAAGGTCAGAGGGAAACTGGGTGTCCCTCCAAGGGCAAAAGGTAGTACGATCCCAGTGGGACCCTGCCCGTATATATACCTCTCTCTTCTCACCCTCCACCTCCCAGCTCAGATGCAAGCCCGGATACACTGAATGACTGAGATGAACAGAACTCCAAACAGAAACAGAAGTTAAGTTTAGCTCTATGTATATATAAAAGTTTCATTTCTTGCTTTTAATGGGATTCAGGACATGCCATCCTAAAATACGGTACCCTGGCGTATTAAATGTCTTAAGCTGAAGCAATTTGTTTAAAATGGGAAGCAGGAAGATCACTCTGACCTCTGCCCTTTTGCCCTTCTTCCCCGAAATAGATCATAAAACTCCCAAGTGAAAGGCACCCTCCACCCACCCCGGCCATCCTTCCCCACAGCCCCACTGAAGCAAGGCTGCTTTTGTAGCAGATTTTACGGAAGGCTTCCGGAGGAAACACAGAGGGGAGTTACAGCCCAGAGAACAACTCGCAATTGGCTGTTAGCCATTCCTCAGCGGTCCCCGCTCCCAGGATGCCTTGCTGGCCTTGACTTTCATGGCCTACCTCTGCCTCTCGCCCCCGACCATGATACCCCGGGGGTGACCTATCTTCTTTTTCTCTTCTCTTTGCAGAGCAATGTAGCCCTGTCTTTGTTCTGCTTTCTTCTTCTGTATTATGCCCGGGAGCCTCATTTTTCATATCTAAATGGACAATTAAGAGCAACAAAGGGTCCTCCCGAAGAGGGTTTTTCCACCTTTAGTATTTGAAACAACAATTGTTTTTCTTTGCTGCCTACCATACTCCAGTCCTCCTCCAACGAGAATACACGGGCTCAAAGCCCACCCTGGGGCTTCCCTGGTGGCGCAGTGTTGAGAGTCCAAACACTCTTTACTTATCCAAGCCTATGATTCCATTACTTAGAATAATCATGGAATAAAAAAATGTGGACTTCACAGGAACCTGGAAATTATATAATCTACCCCCCTCATTCTACAAGTGAGAAATTAGCATAAAAGATGCATTCATGGATATGCAATTAACTAATGATGGTCCAGGGCCCAAATCTGAATGTCCTGACTCTACTTATTTAAAAATTAATGCTGAATATAAATATTTGTTCTTTATATTAAAAGGAAGGATCACTAAAATTATAGACAGATATGAAATCAAAATAATGAATTCCCTGTATGAAAAAGTTATTGCTGCTAACTCACAACTGATTTTTCCAGTAGTGATGCTTGATTTGCTAAGAGCTATTTCCATTCTCTCTCCTTCTGTTCAATGTGACAAATTTGAAACCAGCAGATCAGACTGACCAGTACTCGTTGTATACACTTAGTCTCTGTGTGAAGCAAACAGAACCATACTGAGATTGAACAATAAACCCAGCCTCATTAGCACTCTGCTCTCACTAATTTGCCTAAAGTGGAATTATTTTAAGGATCAAAGAATTTTGGATTCAGAGAAAAGAATCATTCATATGGGAATTATTTGCACAATTATGTGAAGAACCAAAAAGACCACAAAAAGTTTAATCTAGGTTACATAGGAGCAAGTTTTGCCTCTGCAGATATTAGTCACAGGAGTGGAATAGCAGTTGAAACTGTAAACATTTTTAATTTGGAAAAGTTTTAAAGATGAAATGGATACTCAGTTATCTAGGACTAATTAAAAAAAAAAAAAAACCACCCTGATTTGGGGGAGGGTAGGTTACAACCTTCCAACTATCCTCCAGCCGGGCCATCATCTACTTTCCAGCCACTTCTGAATGGGGTGAATGAGCAGCTATACGGCAGCCAGTGTGCTCATGCTGGCTGTTCTCATATTCATCCACAGGCTGCAGACCAATCAGTTTTGTAACAATCCACAATCATCATTAAAACAACTTAAACAAACAGGCAGCCAGCAGAGTCTGGTCTTTTCACACATACAAACACAGCCCACACACATTCTTCTGCAAGAAGAATTAAATACCTGAGCTCCTGAACTGTGGGAATGAAAAAAAAAAAAAAGTGCTGCGAGAGGAGAAACCCTGGATAAAAGATGGCTGAAAATAGCAGTCACACAAAGCAGGGGAGCTGCCTAGAATACTAACAGCAGAAAACAAGTCAACAGTAATCACCAACATAAACATGTTGGCCTTACTCCCTTCTCACAGATTTCACATCTTACATGACTCACCTCAGCACTTTGACTGGAAGGAATTGACTTAGGGAAAAATCGAATATGCTATTCCCTTTAAAATCATCTGGTTTAATGTTAAGAATGATTTTAGTTAAGGGAGAAAACAAGGTTTACTTGGGAATACTGGTACAGTTCATCTGACAGTCTGAAACAACTGGGGTAGAATGGTGCAGAGGGCATCCAGTCTCTACCCTCACACCAGCCAGGGTCGCACCTGTGGGCAGAGAGGGTGTGCACGGGGCTGCCTCAAACAGATGTCTCAGCAGCAGCCTGCGAAACCTGCAGTATTGGCCGTGGGAATCAATTCTCCTCAGTTAGTGAGCTGAGCCCCTGCTGTGTCTTCAGCCCAAGGAGAGACCCTTTTGAGAATATGGATGACCTGCAGACACAACACAGTCCCTGTACGAAGATGTTCCACTGCTTACTTCCTTTGGGAGTTGATGTCTCTGAAATAGGACATTTGCTCTAAAAGCATATTTTACACAGTATACATATAAACAAATTTCCATCTTTTGAATGCACTGATATAACTGGCTTATTCAATTAGTCAGCCAAATTGGCTTACTAAATTAAAGGAGATCAGTGTTCGGGGGGATAAGTTTTCTTTTTTTTTTGCATACGCGGGCCTCTCACTGTCGTGGCCTCTCCCGTTGCGGAGCACAGGCTCCGGACGCGCAGGCTCAGCGGCCATGGCTCACGGGCCCAGACTCTCCGCGGCATGTGGGATCCTCCCGGACCGGGGCAGGAGCCTGCGTCCCCTGCATCGGCAGGTGGACTCTCAACCACTGCGCCACCAGGGAAGCCCCTATTGTTTTGATTTTTGAACTATGTGAATATATTGGCTATTCAAATACATAAATAATTTAAATAAAGCAAAGTAATTAATAAATAAACCATTTCTCTTTGTTACCTACTGAACTATTTTTGTCCTCTAAGGCCCAACTGAAAAGCTACCACATTGATTCACTCACTAATAAATGTGAAAACCTACTGTGTGCTGGTCGTTGTGCCAGATACCCGCCAGGCCCTGGGGATGTCCTGTGAACAGGGCACACACACCTCTGTTTTGGGATTCTGGCAGCTTGTTTGGCAGCTGGATCACTAAGAAGATCACCTGCTGTGGGAGGGGAAGCCTCTGGAGTTTCCTTGTACCCTTGGCCTCACAGCCCCATAACACTGTCCTCTGGGCCCCCAAACACAGTAGCCCCTTCCTTGATTGGGATTCCCACCTATTTCTCAGGTCTGTCTCTCCTGCCTTGTGAGTTCCTGTAAGGTGGGAGCCCAGACATATACCTCTCTAGGTCCTCACAGCCCAGTTCATGATGCACGGTGGGCACCTGATGAATGCTGTCTGAATGGATGGATAAGATGCTTGCCAGAGTGAATAGCCTAGAGGCAGCAAGAAGAGAATTGGGTGCCCAGGAGGGAAGTAGGACTGCTAGTGATGGACAGTGACTGCTAAAGGCTCTGTAGGAGTGGGAGGAAATGCAAAGTTCCAGGCTCCTGTCATCTTAAATAGGTGGCCTAAACAGGAGTGGGTCACCCTGTCGACCTCTGCCCAGGAGCTGGATCACGCCCTGAAACTCAGAACTGATCATTTTGAACCTAGAATACCAGGCAAATAGAGTCCAGGCAAAACTACCTGTGTATCTCCCAGCTCAGCAGGTTTTCCGGGGTCACCAGTGCTCACTCTCTAGGGACATTAAGATCATTAAACACAGTAAATACACATGAGGTCAAGTTCACAAGGCACGGTATGAAATACCAAGAAATTGAGATTCAGACCAAGAGAGGGCGTCACTACCAGTCAGAGATTTGCCTACTACACTCTGCCTGAATAGATTCTTAACTTGACCAAGTTCAGACACAACCCCTGTTTTTCAAATGTGGCAACTTAAATCATTTACTAAAAAGAAAAACATGTCTTCAAGCTTTATGTCTTTCTTAGTTAAAAATCACCTTCTGGGGTCAATTTTAAAAGCAACTTATGATGATTTAGCCTCTGGTCTCCTATTCACAGCAGCACATGTCGGGTGGATAATTCTCCCAGCTCAGTCGTCAAAGTAAACCCTATACTGAGAGATGGTTCCTGCCCTGTAAGCATTTATATATTCGATTTTGCCTGTTATGCCAATTCACAGAGAGAGCCTAGCCAATGAGGACGAGCTCGCCTCCTGCTTTTAATTACTGTAGGTCCAGAGATGAATGAAAGTCCTTGGTTAGTGGACACAAAGGGCCAGGGTAACGAAGGGAAAGTTGCCTGAAATATCAGCTTCATCTTTGGACCTGAGGAGCCTCAGGCCAAGTTGAAAAGAAAGTCACCAAGCTTCGTCAGCAGCCAGGGGCCTGCCAGCATCAGCATTAAGCTAATGAGACAGAGACAAATTAAAACCCTTTTCAGGATCAACAGCTGTCCTTGGGCTTCCTGCTCATAACTGGCTTTATGGTTTCTAGGGGCTGCTGTAGGTGCAGATCTGGGAGGAGAGAGAAAGTGAGGTGTAACTGGAGAGGGAGCCACGGCGGGGTGGGCCGCTTAGCAGCTGCCTCTCTGTTCTCAAATTCTACATGAGAACAGAGGGGTGGTCACAGACTTGAGACAATAGGAGGGAGATTCGATACCAAACAGAAGAGAATAAATCAGGAAACTGGGAAACACAGCTGCACAATGGACAAAAAACTCAGACAAGGTAACAAAGAAGAGTGATCTAAGAGAAAGAAAATGAATCAAGAGGTGGAAAATAGGCAGAAAAGGAAGCACATAGGTGGTTTAGTACGGATGAGGGGGTGCAGAATTGGACAAAAGGGGAGACATACAAAAGATATTGAACACAGAAAATGAGATGGGGAATATATATATATATATTTTTTCCTTATAATAAAAAGAACATATATAACATAGATCATTAAAATCCTCTATAATTTCCACCTGCATACCTTCCTTCAAAATAACCATTGCTAACAGTTTGGCAAATGTTCTGCCAGGTTTTCCTTGTTTCCAGCATGGATACAAGTGTTGGGGAGGGTGGGTGAAGGGAAGGGAGAGTGGGGGGAGCACTGTGGGGAGGAATCTTGATGGGCAGATGTGGCCAAGGCTGCCAGGGCCTCGCCAGGTCCTCTGAGGCCCCCGATGACCATCCTGTGCAGGTTGAAACAGCTCTGGCCCCCAGGGCAGAGCAGAGGGCACTCTCTCTCTCGGAGAGCCTGTTGGCAGCTCCCGGGGCAGGATGGAAGCACAGGAGAGCTAATGCCCCAGGAACAACCTTCACCAACGTGGGATGGGCAGTGGGAGATAATTCTTCAGCCTCCCCCTCCCTCAGGGGGATCATTCTGAGGTGTGTTCCATATAGTTGCTCAAAAAGTCCCCAGTGGGATTCGGCTCTAATACCCCCCAGTGGTAACCTGCTCATTAATGCACCTTTATTACATTTCCTTTCTTCCCTGTCTCACTTTCCCACTACCAAAAGAAAACAAAACAAAATAAAGCAAAAACCAACAAACAAAAAACTCCAAATTATTTGTATCCAAGTCTTTACTTCAGGGTCTGCTTCGGAGAAAACCCAAGCTGAGATAGAACAGAAGGCAACAGCGGTGGGATGGGACAGGTGGACAGAACTGTGATCCAATTAGGAGGCAGCGTGAACACGATCTGCCCAGCAAAGGGCAAGGAGAGGGGGTGAGGAAGAGGGGATGCCACAGCTGGCTGCGAAATAAGTTTCAACCTCAACTCTTTTTTTTTTTTTTTTTTTTAAAGAGTAATTTATGACATTACTTTATGGTTATACTCCAGATGGGGTGAATGAAAAGCTGAGAGAATGAATAGTAGAACGCAAAAGGTAGGTGTAGAAGGAATTTAAGCTCAGGATTGTGGGGAAAAAAAGTATAAAATGAGAAAATAGCAAAAAGCACATGAGCATTAATTGCAGGGATAAGCCAGTGTGCGAAAAGTGACATGGAATGAATGAAGTAATGGGTAAAATGCGATGAAGAATGGATGAGGAGTGAGGAAATGTAACAAATGAGATGGGGAATAAAGTAGTGAAGGAGAGAAAAGATTACACAGTAAATCAGACATATTCATTTTATGGGCAAGGAAATGAGGAAATGGAAAGGGATATGAATAAAATTAATCATGGTAACCAAAGCTGTGGGAGAATGGATAATGAATGAATAAGTGAGCAGAAAGAATGGATGAAGGAATGTGAGATTGGGAAGAAAAAAGACCCCAAATGACTGAGGGATTGAGATCATGAAAATGGCCATAGAGAAAAAACAGGCACCCTAAAAATGGAAATAAAATTAAAGTAAGGAATGAGGGAACATCCAATGAGAAATTAGCAGAATGAGAGGGAAAAAAAGACATCTGCTGTGAAGGAATGAATACTTCTTTCCAAACTTTAATCAAAACCTCCTGTAAAATTCTGAAGTTTTCCGCTGGATCTGCCTGCTGCTTCTGCCTCCAGCTGGATCCAGATGGCTGGATAGCCCTGGCAGAGAAGAGCTAGGAATTGTGGAGCCAATGAGATACAGCAGCCAGGGAAGCACAAAAAAAAATCACTGAATTTCAGAGACGCAGCCAAAGATAATCTCCACACTTAAAGGTCCTCCAATAAAGATGAAATCCCTAAACCTTATACTTGGCTATGTCATTTTTATTTGTCTGAACTTCTTTAAAATCAACATGGTTTCTTCCCTAATATTAATCATAAGAATTAAACAGATAAATGAATCTTGCTTTGATTATTAGAAGACCATTAAATAAAGCAATAATTGTATGGTGGTAGATTCTTAAATATCTCCCCAAATCCTTTTAGTTTGGTGTTTAGCCATCCATCCAACTAAAGACTCCATTTCTCAGCCTCCCTTCTACTAGGTGTACTCATGTGACTTTTTGGACCAATAGAATGTGAGGAGAATTAAAGTACATCACTACTGGGTGATTAAAAGAACTGCCTTTAAAAGAACTGGCTATGGGGCTTCCCTGGTGGTGCAGTGGTTGAGAGTCCGCCTGCCGATGCAGGGGACACGGGTTTGTGCCCCGGTCCGGGAAGATCCCACATGCCGTGGAGCGGCTGGGCGCGTGAGCCATGGCCGTTGAGCCTGTGCGTCCAGAGCCTGTGCTCCGCAACGGGAGAGGCCACAGCAGTGAGAGGCCCGCGTACCGCAAAAAAAAAAAAAAAAGAACTGGCTATGAATCCCACCTTCTTTCTTCATTTCTGCTGTCTGAGAGATGGTGAAACCAGCAATGGAAGCCATATGTTGAGAGGGTGGCAGACAGAGCACAGCTGAGCCAAGCAAAGTATTTCCTACCGGATTTGCACCACGTATACCTGGACTTTCTGTGCGAGGGAAATCCTCTCTTAAGTGAATGCATTTTGAGGTTCCATTGTTATATCAGCTTAGCCAGTATTCTAACTAATGCATTAACTGATCTTGGAATTTAAAGTCACCACTGTCTGCTTATTAACGTAGTGCGAGCACACACACACGCACACACACACACAGCAGTATTGTTCCAGAAGTAGGAATAGACTTATTAACATTCTTGTGTGATCTTCCTCATGGTCAATAACACATGTTTAAACTTTGAACTACTTTTCTCACTTTCTCTATTTCAGGAAGACTCCTCAGATTAAGACTGAGGCCCATGTCTCCAAAACAGTGCACCCTGGCTATGTACTCTGATCATTAAGGGAATTAACTTTATGCTGTAAAGTGACTTGTGGGATGGATTGCTGTTTAAGACTTAGGAGTGGATATTCCAGAACCAAAAAGCCAGGGTTCTCATCTCAGTTCCACCACTTGTTAAATTTGTGACCTTGGGAAAGTTACTTACTTCTCTGTGCCTCAGTTGCAACAGGTGTAAAAGGGGATGATAATAGTGCCAACTTCATAGCTGTGGTGAGAACAAAATAAGCATAAAAGAAATATTTGCTATCATTGCTTTTGTTATTATTAGTAGTATTATTACTATTACTATTAACACTTTGCCATCTCCAGAGTTGTCTGTAGAGCACCCTGGGCATGTAACACCCCCACCTGACAGAAGAAAATAACTTGTTAAAATGCACATTGACTTCTCAGAGGAGGATCCAAGGTCTGCTATTTCCACAGATGGATAATCTCATTAGAAGTTCAATTTTCTCCCAAATTTTATCTTACAATGTGTCTTTGAATCACCAAGATGGAGAACTTCAATGTAACCCCTAAAATACCAACTCTAATCCTCATTATCAATAAGCATTTGTTAAGAGCCTGTAACAGAAGTACAGTTAAGTTAGCTCAAATAAAGTGAGAGAGAGTTAGTGCAGCTTCCCCAGGTCACACAGTTAGTGTGTAAAGCTGAGGTGAGAACCCTGGCAGTTTAGTTCTGGAATCCTGCTCCTAACTTTTTGAAAACCCCAGACGTGACTTCACAATTTACTCATAATTTAAACTTGCCCCAGCCCCAGGCTTTGCCTTGTTATAGCACCAATCCCAGGAAAGAAATTTGATTAGCCCATATTGGGTCTGATGTCTGCCTTTGGTCCTATCAGCTGTGGCCACAGGGCTGGGTCACTTAATACAGCTTGACGTCCCCTTTTTTAATATATAAAACAAGTGAGAAAATACATTTTTATAGAGGAAATTTAAAATATAACAATTGAGTACAATTTTTGTAACAGGTTTATAAATGAGAATAGAATTTTTTGGAGGGTGATGACTTTTCACGTAATTGGGGTTCTAAGTTAGGTTCCCTGTCATCAAATCAACTGCAAATGTTCATCTATCAGGAGGGGTTATGAGTGGGAGTAGTTGCAAGAAGAGAGAGCTTTAGGCACACAGCTACCCCCAAAACCTATCCTCTAGAGCCAAAATGTGCAAAGGAAACTTAGATTGGTGATTAGGTAAGAGTAAGTTGACCAGTTCATGGGAATAGGTCATGACAAGAGACACAGGATGGGCTGCCATTTTATATATGTCGGGTCACGGAGCCCATAAAGGCGATCACAATGCTCAGAGAGAGAACATGGAGAATGCAGTACCTACAAAAGGGCAGTGAACAGAAGAGAGTCCCATTAAGGAGACTGAGAGTTGTGGTGTCAAATGCTCCAGAGAGGTCAAGAAAGCAAAGGACCCAGAACCGTCCTCTGGATCTGGCAACTGGAAGGTCTGGCAACTTTCATGGGAGCAAAATTAGGGGAAAATGGGCATGGACAGCAAAGGGTTGATCAGAGCACCATGGAAGGTGAGGAAGTAGAGGCAGTGAGAACTACTTTTCAAGCTCAGCTTGGAAGGAGAAGAGAGTCATAGAATCACAGGTAGAGGGAAAGGGGTGCAGGGAGAGAGCTATTAAATTTTGGTTTTACAAGTTGAGAAGAAAAAACCAGGAGAAAAGAACCTGGTTGAAGATGAAAGAGAAGTTAATTGATAGAGATGTTACCAGAGCAGAGGGTTACGGGGTTGATTTTGGACAGGAAGAGGGCTACATCTTTTCTTTTAAATCACCTGAAACATTTCATAGAATTGATTGATCAAAGTCAAACTAATGTGAAAAGGTATGGGAAGAGCCCTAAATATTGTGGTTATATTTGTTTCAAATCAGAATAATACTTGGACATAGTTACAGAAAAAAATATATGGATGGCCTTATAATGAAATCAGTAGTGTCCTGCTCCACCATTCAATAGCCACACCCTCCATCTAAAAACATGTACTATTTTTTAATCTTAATTAATTAATTAATTAATTTATGGCTGTGTTGGGTCTTCATTTCTGTGCGAGGGCTTTCTCTAGTTGCGGTGAGCGGGGGCCACTCTTCATTGCGGTGCGCGGGCCTCTCACTATTGTGGCCTCTCTTGTTGCGGAGCACAGGCTCCAGACGCACAGGCTCAGTAATTGTGGCTCATGGGCCTAACCACTCTGCAGCATGTGGGATCTTCCCGGACCAGGGCTCGAACCTGTGTCCCCTGCATTGGCAGGCAGATTCTCAACCACTGCGCCACCGGGGAAGCCCAAAGCAGGTACTTTTAACACATAAATTTTCTTATTTTTAGTTCTTTTTGCATTTATCTACTTTTTTTCTTAATAATATGCCCATATCACTATTTCCTAATTTATCAAATATACTCTAATGACTTTTTGCTGTGATAGATAAGGATTTAGATGACTTTCAATATCTACACCCTCAGCCCTTCCCAATAAAATTCTATCACTATTTTTATTTCCTCTATCAGTTACCTTTATAAATTTAAATAAACTATTCTCAAGACTTTTTCTTTCTTGCCTCCCTCCCCCTCCTTGTCTCCCTTCTTTATCTCTCTCTCTTTCCTTCTTTCTTTCATCCATCCATCACTCCCGAAATATCTATTGAATGCCTGATATATGCCTTGAACTCTTGTAGGGGCTGGAAATACAGCAGTGAACAAGCCAGATGAGATCTCCACTTACAGTAGAGTTTCAGGAGAGACAACGAACAAATGCAATTACAGACGGTAGCTCTCAACTCCTTATTTTGTATGATGAAGATAACAGCACCCCTACCTTTTTCTTCACCTCTTCTGACCTACTTTTCCATTTCCCAACTTTGCCACTTGTACTTTAATTTTATGTTGTTAACTGAAGACATGTTTAGGGTTATGTTTATAGTTGATACTAAAAAACGAAAATCAATAAACAGTGCTTTCCTTGTCGTGTTTAGGTAAATATTGTTCACAGCACAGCTGGGTGGGACTCGATGATTGTGCTTCTGCTCTCAAGCAGTATTTCGAGTGCTCAGGTGCTGGAGCCAGACTGCCACGGTTTGATGCTGGCTCTGTCACTCACTAACTGTGGGCTTTGGGCAAGTTCTTTTTAATCTTTTCTGTGCCTCAGTTCCATCATTTTCTAAAATGGGAATAATAATAGTACCAATCTCTGAATTGCTATGAAGATTAGAGAGCTAATAAAAGTAAAGTGTTTAGAATAGTGCCTGGTCTAAAGTGAGTGCTCCATAAATGTTACCTATAATTAATGCACCATTTGTAATTTTTCCCCGCTCCTCTTTGTTTTTCAGGGAGTCTTCTTTATCATTTTCTTAACCAATTCCATACTCTCATGGATAGCATTAAATCTTGCGGATACTCATTTTCCCCAAGGCCCCTCTCTCCTGGAGTTCTTCATCCTGCTCTTAGAAACTGGACTGCCTATTCTTAGGCCTACTGCACAGTTGTCTTACTTGGGATCTCCCTTCATTACTCCCCTGGGTTGGATCCACTGTTGTCTGGGTCTCGTGTAAGGCAGGACAGACAAGAAAGACCAGCCCAAGTTCAAGGCCTGGAAAGATGACAACTTGGAACGGGCAAGATTACTTTGCTTCAGTTTAGTATCCTTTCAAAGGATGTCCATAAGATACAAGATTAAGGACCACAATGGTGTAAGTGAACCCCCTCCACTCCCCCACCACCTCAGCGTGTTCCTTGTTTCTCATGAAAGTTTAAAGTTCATTGGTCCCAGCACCCAGGAGAATAAGGAATCTGCTTAGTCAGGGGACCCTAAAACTTCGGGTCCTCTGACTTTTAGTCTTGTATACAAGGGGAGCAGGAGGTGCCCATCCGTATTATCTAGACTTAATATTGGTTCTAGGATCAAAATTTCTTGCTATTCCATAGTTACAATCCTTACTCCTGTGTTTCGTTTATCACAGCATCTCCGGGCCCACTTGAGGTCTCAGTGCAGCCTCTTCCTCCTTGGTTCCCCTCTTTTATTTTCGTTCTGGACATCCTCAAGTAATTTCCTAAGACAAGTACCATGGGATAGAAATTCCCAAGCCTTCGTATGTCTAAAATTTAATTGATTCTATCTTCCCACTTGAGTGATAGTCTGGCTAGGTCTTCAATGATCAGTGAAAATGATTTTTTGTCAAAACTTTTGAGGCCTTTCTCCATTGTCTTCTAACTTAATAAGAAATTCTGAGACCAGTGTGCTTTTTGTTTCCTTGTATATGACCTATGAAAGCTTCTCTCTGGGATATTTTTCAGATCTTCTCTTTAAACTCCATGTTCTGAGGTTTCACAATTTGCTGTGAATGTTTTTTATTTTATTGTGCTGGACACTCAGTAGATCCTTCAAATATGAACACCCTTATCCTTCAGATCTGAGAAATTCTCTTATATTTTTCATTTGATCATTTCTTCCCCTCTGCTTTCTCTCTTCTCTTTTTGGCCTCCTGTTAGTCTGATGTCATGTCTCCTAGACTGAAACCCTATAGATGTTATCTATTTTCTTATGTTTTCCATCTCTTTTTTGTGTTTCTTTTTGGGATGGAACTCTAATTTTATTTTTGAACTCCTTTACTTAACTCTTTTTTTTTTTTTTGCGGTACGCGGGCCCCTCACTGTTATGGCGTCTCCCGTTGCGGAGCACAGGCTCCAGACGCGCAGGCTCAGCGGCCTTGGCTCACGGGCCCAGCCGCTCCGCGGCACGTGGGATCTTCCCGGACCGGGGCACGAACCCGTGTCCCCTGCATCGGCAGGCGGACTCTCAACCACTGCGCCACCAGGGAAGCCCCTTAACTCTTTATTTAATGATCTTATCTAAGAGCTTTTTATTTTTCTCCATTCCTCTTTCATTGCATTCTGTTGGCTTTTAATGACGTAATATCTTCTCAAATGTCTCAGGGTAATAATTATTTTTTCCTCTAAGTTCTCTCTTGCTTCTTGAATTATGTTCCTCCTGCTGTTATACATTTTTCCCTCTGTTTTTCTTGATCTCTTTCATGTTGAAGGCTTTCCTTAGGTGTGTCAAAATTCTTGGTTATTCATTCATTTTTAAGGATGAGGCCTTGAAATTAAGAACTTGATATGGGTGAGGTTATTGATATGAGTCAGGCTTCATTTGGGGTGATCAGGCATGGAGCTGGCACTTTTTCTGGGGGCTCCATAAATGCCAGAATTCAGAAGGCTTTGCCTTGTAACCATTTATTTCTGTAGGGAGCAACACTCCGATTAGCCTGAGATGGAGAAGATTATGTAAAAGCTCTGTAGTCCTGAATTTGAATTGGAAATACGAGTATGAACTCTTCTTTCTTATATCTGCAATTCCTTTTTAAAATACAGAGAATGCTGGTTTTTGAGAACATAGGAGATATTAGAATCTGCTTCCACTTTTATGCCCTAGAGTCCAGTTTGCATACAGCAGCCAGCATGCTCTTTTTAAAAAAGAAAGAAAAAAAGCTTCCATACAGAACAGTTTTAGATTTACAGAGAAATTGTGACGGTGGTACAGAGAGTTCCCATATACTAGCCCACACTGAATTTCTCCTATTACTTACATCTTAGATTAGTATGGTACCTTTGTTACAATTAACGAGTCATTATTTATGCAGCATTTTAAACATTTATTCAGACTTCCTTACTTTTTACCTAATGTCCTATCTCTGTTCCAGGATCCCATCCAGGACACCACATTATATTTAGTCATCACGTCTCCTTAGGCTCGTCTTGGCTGCGTTTGTGTCTCTCAGACTTTCCTTATTTTTGATGACTTTGAGGAGGACTGGTCAGGTGTTTTGTAGAATGTTCCTCAGTTGGGATTTGTCGGATGTTTTCCTCATGATTAGGCTGGGTTATGGATTTGCAGGATGAAGCCCACAAAGGCAAACGAACGTGCTGTCAACATGACCTGTCGCTGCTGATGCTGACCTTGATCACCTGGCTGAGGGAGGCAGTGTCTGCCAGGTCTGTCCACTGTAAAGTTACATCCCCCTTCCTTCGTATGCTGTACTCTTCGGAAGGAAGTAATTATGCGCAGTCCACGCTTAAGGAATGGGGAGTTCTGCTCCACCTTCTTGAGGGTGAAGTGTCTACATAAATTATTTGGGATTCTTCTGCACAGGATGCTCTTTTAAAAGCATCAATCAGGTTATGTCAAGCCCTTGACCGAAACGCTCTACCGACTTCCCAGCTTCCTTAGACTAAAATCCAAACTCCTTACCATGACCATGACCATGACCTGAAACCATCTGGTCCCCAGTTTCTGTGGTCTCTGTGGACCATGGCCCTCTGTGATCTGACCCTACTTCTTCCTCTGGGCTGCCTACCTGGCTGCACATGATCTGCTCCCAGCTTCTCTCTAACCCCATCCCATTCCATTCCTCTCTTCTCGCAGTCGCACTGGTTTTCTCTCTATTTCTTAAAAATGTCAAGTGCATTTTCATCTTAATGGTTTCACCCTAGCCGTTTTCCCCATCTTTGTAAGGGCTGGTTCTTTCTTATCACTGAGGTCTTATCTTAAATGTCCCTGACCATATAGTTTAAACCAGCCACCAATTCGCTCTCTACCAAATCATCCTGTTTCATTTTCATCATATTATTTATCATATTCTTTGTGATTTCATATTCCTATTTTGTTTGCTGTCTCCCTCTGCCCATCTAGAAGGTTCAAGCGTTGTGAGAATAGTCTTTATCTGTTTTGTCCATTGCTGTAACACCCATACCCACAACTGGTCCTGATCCAGCATCAGTGAATAAATGAATGAATGAATTCATTTACCTTCCTCTGGAGGCAGATAGAGGCAGAGGATATAAAAATATAAAGACAGTTTACCGTCTTGAATCAGATGTTTACTTAACTGAGCAGTTGAAGAAGGGTTAAAGCTGACGATTAACTGAGAAATCACTAAATAAAGGCAACACAGAGTGCACTTTTTTTTTTTTTTTTTTTTTTTTTTTTTTT
>NW_006792921.1:354650-399322 GCF_000442215.2 Lipotes vexillifer | reverse complement strand
GGCTCAGCGGCCATGGCTCACGGGCCCAGCCGCTCCGCGGCATGTGGGATCCTCCCGGACCGGGGCACGAACCCGTGTGCCCTGCATCGGCAGGCAGACTCTCAACCACTGCACCACCAGGGAAGCCCCAGAGTGCACTTTTTAAAAGGAAATTCATCGCACGGCATTCTCCCAGTAAAGCACAGAGCTCTCCACTGCCTGGCTTTTCAGTTTACTTTAGGTTAACTGAGCCATAACTAAGTTGGGAGCTTCATAATATTTGCATGGCTAAAAGCACTGTCACCTCCAACAGTGTGTGTGCTTTAAATAAAAAGAAGTCTTCCCAGACTTAAGATCTGCACTAATATATTCCATGGTCAGGGATAAATTGAGTTGGAAAGGAACCAAATGCATCTCCCCTTTCTCCTCAGTTGCACACAACAGAAAGACTTTCAGTAGCAAGAACCAAACTTTCCAGGCCTGAGCTGTTCTTTCCATCACAGAGCTCCACTGGCCAGTACCAAAGGGGTCTCTTCTCTTTCAAGAATGTAGCCAGAAGGACTGATCAAAGAAAGAGGAGTCCCTGTTACAAGTAGATATGTAGCTAAATTACAGTTAGCAGAAAAGGGAGAGTAAAGGACACTTTGCAACTTTTTTCTTAAATATATAGCATAGATTTGGTATGACCCAAGTTTAATTTTCACATAGCAGCTATATATTCAGAAGGGCTTGTATTTGTGGTCTATACACAGGGCCAAGAACTACACTCTAAACTTTGCATTCCTATCTGATGGAACACAGGGGATCCAGTCTCCATCAGTAACTTCCTCACAACCAGCTTCTAGTGCCTTTCTCTCTCAGCCCTAAGGAGTGACCAACTATATCAAAAATCATTGATGCTATGTGTAGAGTATAGGGAGTCTTCAGGTCTAGAAATTCCATCATCTTGAGATCCTGTAATTTCCTATCACCAACTGATGATGGGAATCCTTTTATTGTTGTTTATGGTTAATTACTTCATTTTACTTATTTACATTATATTATTGCTATTTTATTGCTTACTGTTATTTACTGTTTATTTTACTGTTGTTGCACGATTCGATTCTGCCCAGCTCTTTTTCACCCTTGCTACTTATGTGTGGTCTGTGGCCACATTTTGGCATCACATGGGAGCTTGTTAGAAATACAAACTCTCCGGTCCCACCCTGGACCTTCTGAATCATAACCTGCACTTTACCAAGATCCTCGGGTGATTACTGTGCTTATATACGTTTGAGAAGCGCTACTTTAATCCATTAGGCCTGTCCCACACCGTGCAAATGGCACTGCAGAATAACAGGCCCCTAAGGCCTGCTCATCGTTCACAGGCTTGGTCCTGAAGCCTCCCACATCCTCTGTTTCTGACCCCATGGCTTGTCTTCCTTTATGAGGCCTCACTGCTTATCCGTGGGATAGGACACTCCTTCTGTGGCTCTTGTCTTTTCTTTCCTTCTTAAATAAGATGGGGACCCTTCTTCCAGTTCTACCACCAAGGGGAGTAGGGACAGATGTTAGAAAGCAAGGGAGCCCAGAGAGCACCTGAAAGGTGAGGAACAGAAACCATTTTAAAGTACCTCAGGTAAAAGTGTTTTATTTGAAAGCCACAACTTTCCTGGAAACTGAAAGAAAACTGTGTCCTCAGGACTCAGGCACCAGGGCTGCCCCAGGGCCCTCATGAGCCTTGATTTGCGGACAGTGACACCAGTGTTCCACTGTCAGTGTGCTTCAGCTACCCTCTAACTTGGCTGCTGTGTTTCTTAGATCAAATGGAGTGAGAGAGAGAGAGGGTTTGATGGCTCAGTCTGGTCTGTGAAGTGCTTCTCTGTGTCTCAGGGGTGTGCTCTGACTGGCCCAAATAGCTGTGGTTCAGGGCAAGTTTGCAATGGACAAATCTGGCAGCTGGGGTTGGGAGTGAGTCAGGTTCTCTTAGATGGGAAAGTGATGGGGGGAAATTAGCATCTCTAATACAATACCTTAAACCACAGTGAGGAAGGTGGATGCTGAGCTGGGGGCTAACACTTATTTCTCTAGATCAGCTGACCTATAATATATCCTTAGACTTCTAGGCTCACTAGAACATGATGGCTAGTTTAACATGGATATGTTTATATGTTTATAATTACCCTATGTGTTTATAAAACAGATTTTATCTTCAGTCATGCTAGATATATCATTTCTTAAGACAGCGTCCAGATCATATAAAGACATTATACATAATATAAATAATCTGTAAGTAACCCACGGGAGAGTTTCACATACATTTAACTATTACTTCAGTCTAGGATTAACTCAGAAGATGTTGGTATTCCAGTTCAAAAGTTTTAAACGAGAACAACAGTGGATCAGTCTGCTTCAGTAAATGTTTTATTTAAAACTTTTGGTTTAGTGAACAAAAAATTATGTCTGTGTTTGGTTCAGTGTCCTGCAAATAAGGATGGTTCATTCCTGTTTTTGTAAACAGGATATTCCTTGCAAGATCTAGATGTGTATATAGTAACACAACAGGCCTTAATTATAATTCTCTAAAAGGAAGGGGAGAAAACTGAAAGTCCGTCTTATTCTCCTTGTTGCCAGACTGGTTTCTAACTAAACCATCTTGATTAATGGGTTCTTGTGATATTTTAAAACTCTTTCTAGTAATGGAGATGCCAAACTGTCCCTGGTTAGACCATTCCAGTATGTTTTTCCCATGGGACATTCTTCTATATAATTACCTGCAATTCCTCACATGGCAATTTACGTTCCCAGCCTTGTTTCCAACAGCTTGCAAGAACAGTTGGTCCTTGTGTTCTGTCCATTGAGCAAACAAAGGAAGTTAACTTTCTTAAGCCGAAGATAAATAACCAGACTTCTGCGTACAGACTCCTGAGTGACAACAAAAGGTATGATTAACTTGTCTTCAGTTTGATACCCAGGTGTCTTTAGAAGCTGCAAGTATGAGGTTTAAGTAAATCTGATGGCTACACCTTCACATAAGGCATATAATGCTAGGTAATTTCAAGGAAGCTGCCCAAACACACACTTAGCAAGCTAAAGATGGGTGAAGATTTTGTCTTTTCTTTTTTTTTTTTGTGGTACGCGGGCTTCTCACTGTTGTGGCCTCTCCCGTTGTGGGGCACAGGCTCCAGACGCGCAGGCCCAGTGGCCATGGCTCACAGGCCCAGCCGCTCCGCGGCATGTGGGATCTTCCCGGACCAGGGCACGAACTCGTGTCCCCTGCATCGGCAGGCGGACTCTCAACCACTGCGCCACCAGGGAAGTCCCTCCTTTTTTTTTTTAAATTGAAGTATAGTTAGTTTACAACGTTGTGTTAGTTTCTGGTATACAGCAAAGTGATTCAGTTATATATATTTTTTCTTTTTTTCATATTTTTTTCATCATAGTTTATTATAAGATATTGAATATAGTTCCCTGTGATATATAATAGGACCTTGCTGTTTATCTATTTTACTCATAGTAGTTTGTATCTGCTAATCCCAAGCTCCAAATTTATCCCTTCCCCATCCCCTTTCCCCTATGGTAACCATAAGCTTGTTTTGCATGTGAGTCTGTTTCTGTTTTGTAAATAAGTTCATTTGTATCATATTTTAGATTCCACATATAAGTGAATCATAAGATATTTGTCTTTGTCTGACTTACTTCACTTAGTATGATCATCTCTAGGTCCATCCATGTTGCTGCAAATAGCATTAGTTCATTCTTTTTTATGGCTGAGTAATATTCCATTGTATACCACATCTTCTTTATCTATTCATCTGTCAGTGGACATTTAGGTTGCTTCCATGTCTTGGCTACTGTAAATAGTGCTGCTATGAACATTGGGATACATGTATCTTTTTGAATTAGAGTTTTCTCCAGATATATGCCCAGAAGTGGGATTGCTGGATCATATGGTAACTCTATTTTTAGGTTTTTAAGGAGCCTCTATACTGTTCTCCATAGTGACTGCACCAATTTACATTCCTGCCGACAGTGTAGGAGGGTTCCCTTTTCTCCACACACTCTCCAGCATTTATTATCTGTACGCTTTTTTTTTTTTTTTTGCGGTACGCGGGCCTCTCACTGTTGTGGCCTCTCCCGTTGCGGAGCACAGTCTCCGGACGTGCAGGCTCAGCAGCCATGGCTCACAGGCCCAGCAGCTCCGAGGCATGTGGGATCCTCCCGGACCGGGACATGAACCCGTGTCCCCTGCATCGGCAGACGGACTCCCAACCACTGCGCCACCAGAGAAGCCCTGTAGACTTTTTTGATGAAGGCCATTCTGACTGGTGTGAGGTGACACCTCATTTTAGTTTTGATATGCATTTCTCTAATAATTAGCTATGTTGAGCATCTTTTCATGTGCCTCTTGGCCATCTGTATGTCTTCTTTGGAGAAATGTCTATTTAGGGCTTTTGCCCATATTTTTGATTGGGTTTTTTTTTTTTTTTTTTTTTTGGTTATTGGGCTGTATGAGTTGCTGTATATTTTTGAAATTAAGCCCTTGTGGGTCGCAGCATTTGCAGATATTTTCTGCCAGTCTGTAGGTTGTCTTTTCATTTTGCCGATGGCTTCTTTTGCTGTGCAAAAGTTTATAAGTTGGATTAGGTCCCATTTGTTTATTTTTGCTTTTATTTCTATTGCCTTGGGAGACTGACCTAAGAAAACATTGTTACAATTTATGTCAGAGAATGTTTTGCCTGTGTTCTCTTCTAGGAGTTTTATGGTGTCATGTCTTACATGTAAGTCTTTAAGCCATTTCGAGTTTGTTTTGAAAGAAAATCAGTCTACCTGAATGAGTTCCCAAGCACATGGAGACAGTTGAGAATGACAGCTCTGAGATGATATAAACCTTCATTAGCAACAGTATACATTTTCCATATCTGTTAAGTGGATTTGGTGGTGTGGGGCTACAGGCACATTTATAAAATGGAGGAGAGGGCTTCCCTGGTGGTGCAGTGGTTGAGAGTCTGCCTGCCAATGCAGGGGACACGGGTTCGAGCCCTGGTCTGGGAAGATCCCACATGCCGCGGAGCAACTAGGCCCGTGAGCCACAACTACTGAGCCGGCGCGTCTGGAGCCTGTGCTCCGCAACAAGAGAGGCCGCGATAGTGAGAGGCCCGCGCACCGCGATGAAGAGTGGCCCCCGCTTGCCACAACTAGAGAAAGCCCTCGCACAGAAACGAAGACCCAACACAGCAAAAATAAATAAATTAATTAATAAACTCCTACCCCAACATCTTCTTAAAAAAAAATAAATAAATAAATAAATAAATAAATAAAATAAAACAGCATTTGCTACCACAGGGAATTTCTTCTGTATCACGGAAAACATACACACACACACCCCTCTCCCAGTTTTCAATAAAAAAAAAAATAAATAAAATAAAATGGAGGAGAAAAGACTTAACAGTGAAATAGGATTATATCGACTTAGAATTCATAAGAATTTGGACAGAGGGGATTACATTTACCTTGGGTTACTTATAAAGAGAGACCTTACAAAGCACATTAATAGGACATAGAGAATTTTAGGGGCCATGTTTAGCTTTGCTTAAGAAAATAAGCAGCTCTGGTTCTTCACATTTGATATGTAGATCTTAAATTACCCTTCTTTATTTTTTAAAGCAACTTTGCCAGGAATTTTATATGGGGAAACACTGTTAATGATGTACTTATTTCTATGTTTAAAAGTAATAGAATATCTTAATTCAGATTTTAATTTAATGTAGTCTTTTCCAAATGTTTAATTTACTCAGACTTCTGTATTGATGTTCCAGAAAGAAATGCTTTGGGGCAGCGGAGTAAAAAAAAAAAAATTTAGAAAATATAATCTCACTTAATAGGGAAGATCTTCCCAGCCTGACCTTCAAGTAGAATGGCATACAGTGAATGCATGCAGCAAACTTGGAATTTTTTTACACAGAGCCAGTTTGGACTCAGGTGAACTAATGCCATGTTTGAGTATTTACCATATGATGTCTATACTTTGGAAAAGGGACAATGTCTAGTCTCGTAAATACTACCTGGACTTCTTGAGACAGGAGGGCAAAAGATTATACAATAAGACAAGTTTATTCAGAGGGATGTGCTGTGAAGCTGACAGGAGTGGTAACTGTGGTCCGAGCCTTCAGGTGTTCCTCTGAGCTCACTCTCACCCAGCCCTCACTCCCCCGGGGATTCAGTTGTCCTGGCCTGGACAGTGGCTCAGCGCAGTCACGCCTGGCTCAGGCTGGAGCACGGGCTCTATTCTGGCATGACCGGAGGCCCTTGTGATGGTTCTCTCATCGATTTCTCTCCTCTATTTCATCTTTTGATGCAAAGATGTCACAACAGGCAATCACGAGCAGAATCCTGGCTCTCGAAACCACACTGGACCGCTAATCTCTGACCCCAGGGCTTCATCTGTTTAGCGGTTCAATAACCCTTACTTTAAAAGCCTGACTAGCAAGATTTCAGCTCCGTCTGCCCTGAGGGAGTCTCTTTAAAATGCTATTTATAGTGCCTAATCAACATAATCCTATTTGCAAGTATAGTATCATAAGTAATGAACCATTTGATTTGCAAATTTCCTAATGCCATTATTCTGACAACTTTTGTGCCAGGTCAAACTGCCTGAGAGGGCTGCCTTCACTAATAATATCTCCAGGCTGATGCCTTGGTGGTTTATTTCCAGGCGATATTCTGGAAAAGAGGGTGCTTTCTGCATTCTTGTGTCAGGCCTTTTGCCCCAATTTGTCAAAGTCAGTGAATGGTATAGGGTTAGGTGTGAGATAACAAGGTTCTGTTTCAGATTTGGCCCCTACATGGCTCTGTGATCTTGGACCAGGCACTTAACTTCTGAGAGGATTGAGCTAACTGGACACTACATGATCCTCTCCTCCAGGGAGACCTCCCCAAACTCCCAGAATGAATGTCTCTGTCCACACCCCACAGTTCTCCATGTGTGTGCTTCTATCAATAACCAATGACATTATATTGAAGTTATTAATTTACAGTCTTGTTGACCTTAAACAAATTGACTGCCAGTTATTTCTCCAGCAAAAATGGGTTTATTTGGGATCAGCAAAGAATTGCAGTTCAGGGTCTGCAACCATGGCAAGCCAAATGCAAAGCCCATGCAAGTCCCTCCACTAAAAGGAGAGAACTCTCTTACAGAAGGGAAAAGGAAGTTAGGAGGGCTATAGCAAACAGAGTCCACTGGAGGAGTTTGAAATATAGTGGCTTTTCATTGGCTGAGTTGTAACAGTCTCCCATTGGCTAAGATGTTGCCAGGAGAAGAGGAAGTCTTTCTTCTTCCTGGTGGGCTCTGCATGAGAGCGCCCCCTTATGGCCTCCTGACTCTATTTTAACTGAGGTTTCTATTTATTAATTTTTACAGTCTTTTTTTTTTTTACTCACTCAGGTGCAAGCTCTGTAAGGGCAGGGACTGGGTCTTATTCATCTTCAACCACGTAGCAAGTGACTGGCACATAGTAGGAAATCAACACGTTTGTTAATCTGAATTGATTCTAAATTAGGCACTATTCAAGAATTTAGGGAGAAGTCAAAATGGGGATCTACAGAGGTAATATTTGCTAGTAAATCTTATCATAAATGTTGACCAATAAAGTTGAACTAATGATTCTCATCCTTGACTACACATTAGAATCATCTAGAGAACTTAACAACAAATAAACAAAAACAATGCTCTGTCCCCCGCCCCCCCCCCGTTACTATATTCTGATTTAATTGGTCACTGTTCTCACCCTTTTCTGCAAAAGGGGTCACCACCCCCAGACCCTCCCCCCAGGCATTTCTGTGTGTTCTGGGTTCAATAAATCTTACTCACTGGTCTAAACCTTATTCAAAGTGGGCATCAAACTATTACTATCTATTGGACTTTTTAAAACTTCATATATAAAATATCAAACAAGTTAATACATGCTCATTGTTTAAAAAATTTTAAAAAATGCATGTAAGTTGGAAGATAAAAGTACCTGTAATTTTATTATTCAGAGATTATTACATTTTTACATTTTGCTATATCTCCTTCCCAACATACATCTTCCTAAAATTTGAATGCAGATTCTGTTTTGTAACTTGCATTTTTTTCACTTCGCAGTACATTGTAAACACCTTTCTATGTCAATAAAAACTTTTCTTCACCACTACTGATTAATTTTTCATGGACAGAACAACTGAGTTGTGCTTTATTTTCAACCTCTTCCTTTGCAGACCTAGATAAGGCACAATCTTCTCAGATGCCTTTAGAATTTAGATTTGTTTTGAAAATAGTGTTGTTTCCCTTAACATCTCAAACAACAATTTCCCCCAGAAGATATCTGGTAAAGAATATTCTCTACTGTTTGGGCAACCATTCCATTTTATGTATAGCATTTTGAACACAACAGGAGATCTGAGGTTAAATGATCATGCCAGATTGGATTCCTATGGTTGTGTTAACGCTAACCAGCCTGCACTTAGATACAAAATTTCCTTGGAAGATTTTCCATAAATGGTTTGAATTCTGTGCACAGGATATATGAAACAATGGTACTCAGCTATCAAAGGGTAGAAATTTTTATAAGTAAAAATTACACAAGTAAACTCAGTGTTTAACCTAAATTGTAGTCTAGAAACAGAATGCACCAACGAAGTTGCTGCCTGATCCTTGTAAAGGGTAAAAAGAAATATGAAATCATTTTTTAAAATCACCAGATATACCTATGGGGATGATCAGATAATCTATATACCTCCTGAATTACCAAGAGATTCTGGATGGAGACATTTTCCTTGCCCCATGCACCTCCCCACTTCCCCCCCAAAATTTCCAGAAACTCTGGAAACCACCTGCTATATTGAGCCACTATTACTAATACTAATACTGAACACTAACACAGAGGGGGTTTAGTCTGATCTCTCCCAGGATCACCACTTGCTCCCCTGTAGAATGTGGGAAATTCCATGGTTACAGACTTACCCAATGCTTGCTCTGTGCTTCAATATACATCTATCCTTGCTTGACATCTTTAATGCATTCCTGGAAACTCTGCCACTGAGTACAAAGCTGTTAAATGAAAAAGTGATTCAGTTCGTCTTAATGGAAAAAAATTATGATTAATTTCACTCCAATCCAAGATACCTAAGCCCGTTTCACAAGCCCACATGAAAACATTTCAGTTGAATGATAAAGACAAAGTTATCTAAGTAATATATAAAAATGTGAAAATAGATGCAATTTGTAGATAAAAAGTAATGAAATATTAAAGGAGGGAGAGAAGTCTGCTAGTAGGCGCTGGTGGTGGAGGAGGGGTGCAGGGCACTGAAGGTGGGGTGTCAGGTGACTGACCCAGGCAACGTTTCTGGGGCTCAGCAGTGCACTCAAACTGCATTTAACAATACAATTAAAGCACAGGAAAACACCTGTACAACAATATAAAGGTGAGAGGCTTTGGAGATGTGTGAAAATGGTGCATATGCTCATCACAGACCGAGGAGCCACAGAAGCTGCTACCTTCTTGTCCCAGTCACTCAGTGTACAGGCAAAGGCAAAGCATTTCACGTCCATCCAAACATGGGGCACAATTCAAATTTGTTCCATGTGATATATGGTAACTAGAAATTTTGTACTGAATAAGTGGATGAGTGTGTTTTTGGCTGAAACTGAAATGTTGAAATAGCACTTCTCATGGTGTGTTTAGTGTATTTTTGAATGAAACAAAAATTCAGAAAGAAGTCATTGCCTGAAAACTGGTTTCACTTTTCAAAAGCCATTATGGTGAAATGTCATTAACTGAAAGTCTGTCAGTTAAGTCTAGACAAATAGGCTGTAGTCAGAGATGTGTTTTGGTCCTTTAGAAGTGAACAATGTAGTTCTGGATGTTTCCTTTGTATGGGTCATTTCACCCACCCGGATAGAGTCCAGGATTTCTCATAACGAGCTTGCTTTTTAGACTTTTCTAACTTTAATTTCCATTAAAGAGACAGTTTACTGGTAGCTCAAAGATTGATGTGAGTACAAGATGGATTTAAGATAATTGTGGAATGTATAATGAATACACAAAAAGGTTATAGAAAAGCACATGGCAGTTTATCACATTTTTCAGGAATAGTTGAGTCTCACCAAATGGCAGCAGTCATTTACTGTTTTAGCCAGCCCTTCATCGCTATGTTAATAGCTCAGTCTATCTGCAATCGTTTCCACGTTTTTAGCCATTTAGGCATTCCATTTTGTTAGAGCATGGGAGACTTCTGGCATTAGGAAACAGAAATTCCTTAAATATGAGTTGCTAATTGACATTAGTTGTTAAATAATCGGAGTGGCACCTTTAGTAAGGGAATGAAGGATGAAGCTGAATGCTAAAAAGGATGCTTTCCCTGACTTTCAGAAGACTAGACTGCATTTTGTAATCAAAGAATAAACCTCTGGTCTTTTCACTTACAAGATACGATTACTACATTCTGTTGACCAAGGCAGAAACAGAATAAAGCAGCAAGGAATAATTTTATTTTTGCCATTCAACATATGAGAAGTAGGACACAATATGTCTCTTTTTAAAATAAAAACACTGGTAAGACTCTAAAATAAAGCATTCTTTCTACAGTAATACAAGCAACCTACCAACCTCCTACAAATTCAACTATAGCTACAAGGGGGAAAGAGACCTCCAGTGATGTTATGGGGCTTGGAGGGCAGAATATAATGAAGGTCTTGTCTTGCTACTCTGCATTTTTACCTTGAATTTATTAGGTATACGTTTTTCTTTCCGTAATGCATTATGCACTCCCTCTAGTGTCAGAATTTGTATATGATCCGAAACCCAGTTTGACAAAGTGCTGCTATAAACATCAGAGTAAGGTTCAGGCTCCTCATTATGCCATATTTCAAAGATATTAAAGGCCACCTAATAACATGAAGAATGGCCCTGCATGAAGTTGCTCTGGCTCAGAAAAGAACGCATATTTTATTTATTTATTTATTTTTTTGCGATATGTGGGCCTCTCACTGTTGTGGCCTCTCCCGTCGCGGAGCACAGGCTCCGGACGCGCAGGCCCAGCGGCCATGGCTCACGGGCCCAGCCGCTCCGTGGCATGTGGGATCCTCCCGGACCGGGGCACGAACCCGCGTCCCCTGCATCGGCAGGCGGACTCTCAACCACTGCGCCACCAGCGAAGCCCAAGAACGCATATTTTAACCTGTGTTATGAAGAGACCCCTTCCAAGCCTTCCTCTCCTCCCCAAAGTGACCTATAAATAGGCTGAGAGCTTTATTAAAGCTTTAAATTCCTTTAATAATCTGAAGTATTTGTTAAATTCTAAATTCTGTAACTAAAAAAAAAAAATCCTACATAAAAACAAACAAAGAAAAAACGACCAGTGATGAAAGAAAACCTCAATGAGAAAGTGAAGCCTGTGGGAACATCATAAAATGTGTTGTCATCCAGATTTGCAGAAGTTTATTAGCTATTTTCTTTCCACGTCTCTTTAAGGAACTGGAAATTATAATGGCTGTTGTTTGTTTCAGTCACCTCACATAAACTCTGTTGTTGGTGGCCTCTCCAACATAGATCTCTCCTTTCTTCTTCCTAACATGCCTCTAAGTTGTTTAGCTGCCCAACTCTTTCCCATCCAGCCCAGAGGCCCTGGGGAAAGCTGACACCCCCGACTGCAGGGGTGGCCCTGAATGACCTGTGTGTAATCCCAACTTTCTTCCCAGCGATGACTTAGTAACACGCCTGCGACTCAATTCTGGCCAGTGGGATGCATCAAGGAACGTTCTTCATTATTCTGGGTTAGCTTCCAGAAGTGACACTTTTTTTTTTAGATGCTGGCATGCACTGATGCGAGGTTTGGAACTACTGCAGCCATCCTGTTACTCAGCATGAGGATGAGACTGACACTGGGGTAGGTTAGGGGCAAGAGACTCTCAGGGTGATGCAGCAGGTGCCCTTGAACAAATCAGCTCTGGAGCCCACACTATTGGTGGGCTTCTAAGTATGGGAAGCAATAGGTGCATGAGCATTTAAGCCAGTTTAATTAGGGATTTTTATTACTTGCAGCCAAAATGATCTCCAAAATTATAACTATTGTCATATTTAATTAAAATGTCTTCTTATATTGAAAACTCAATTACATAAAAACCCAGTTTTACATCCACTTTCATGCCAGTTTATGCAGAAAAATACAACAGTAAGTTAATGAGGACTGTATTCATTGTCTAACCACCCCAAAACTTAGTGGCTTAAAATAATAATAAACATTTATGACATGTGAGAGATTTTGTAGGTCAGGAATTTGAGAGCAGCCTAGCTGGGTGGTTGTAGTCAAGCTCTCAGCTGGGGCTGCACTCATCTGAAGGCTTCCCTGAGGCTGAGTGATCTGTTTCCAAGACGGCGCACTGACCCAGCTGGCACTTGGTGCCGGATGTTGGTGGGAGGTCTTAGTTCCTCCCCACATGGCCACTCTACAGGCTATTTGACTGTCATTGAGACATGACTTCTGGCTTCCCAAAGAGTTAGTGAGCCATCTAGGAAAGTCAGAGCCAGGTGGAAGCTATTCCTTTTATGGCCTAGCTTCAGAAGTCACATAGGATCATTTCTACCACATTCTAATCACTGGAAGCAAATCTCTGAGTTCATTCCACATTCAATAGGAGGAAAATAGGCTCCACCTTTCAAAGGGAGAAAACTACCATGAGGATACTCCTTTACAGAGAATATACTAGGAATCATCATTGAACTGTCTCTTCCTCATGTCTCTAGGAGTACAACTACTGTAATAATACAAACAGCCACCATTTTTATTTATCTGCCAGACCTTCTTTAAGGAGCTGTGCATATATTAAGCCATTTAATTTTCACATCAATCCTATGAATTAGGTACTATTATTTTTTTCGCTTTACAGTTACGGAGGCTGAGTCACAGAGCATTATGTAACTTGTCCAAGGTCATACAACTAGAGAGTTTCAAGCATTATGACCCCAGAGTCTGGGCTCTTAAGTATCTCATATTCTCTCCTTGCTAGTCTACAGCTGTAGGCATTGTCCAGGAGTGCTATTGGTAATTACCTATATTTCATTGGCTCTCTGTCTTCTCATGCAGACCTTAGACCCTCCCAAACATTCCTGGTAGTTACCAAGGGCTGTATTTATGTGCTTATAAAATGCTATGATGTGGCATCAGCCACGCCTTTCCTGTCCCCTCATCTGGCTTACTTCTTCATGTTCCCACTAGATATCAGCATCTCCCTCTCCAGGGTCACCGTATAGAAGGGCATCAAGCTGAGCTGTTAGTTACCAGTATCTCAGAGTGTTTTTCACGAAACAGCCCTTTTCCATTTTTAATTTGATGGTCAGCTATACTTCTTCACCTCACATGTACACGTCTCCTTTCCTTGTATACGAAGCCCACTTTCCTCCTGCCTCTCTCCTTGTAGAACCCGCCCCTGCCTCTTCTCAGGAAGAGTCCTCCCGTTGGAGACTCCGCAGTCATCATGCTAGTCAATTTCTGGCAGACCTTTCCCACAGGTTCACCGGACATGTCCAGGGGGTCTGAACCCCAGTGGTGGACAGAGTTTAGACCCCATCTGTGATTCCTACCACATTAAAAAAGAAAAGGAAAGACAATGCTACATGATAAAACCAAATTCCAAGAAAATGGGGGAATTCCTAAATAATTCTCACCTATAAATAACTCATTTCCTTACACGTAAATAAAACTTCTGCCTGGATACTTAGACATTTCAGACACAAGTCAATTAGCTGCAAATCTTCCCACCTCTAACACATGCTCCTGAGGTTTCTTCAGTCATTCTTTCCAGAAATCTCATTTAGCAGCTACTGTCTCCCAGGCAAAAGCCACACAAAGGGAAGCAGCACTGAGCAGACAGACACATCCCCTGACTTCATGGAACGTTAGCCAAGCAGGGTGTAATGGGAGGGGGACTGCCACTTACCGGCCATATTACCAGGGGAGGACTTGTGGCTGTGAACATGTGTGTGAAACCTCTTAACTTTTACATCTGACACATTTCACTGAAAGGAAACCGGGAGCCTTTGGAACTAGGTCCACTGAATTCTTGCCATTGTGATTCTGGCATGAAAGCCTTGTGTGTTTCACAAGGGCATCAACACAAGAAATTACAGGCAGACTTAAAAAAACTGGAATGAGGCATAGATCTGTCTTCAGCTGAGTAGGAGCATAGGCTCCAGCCCACATCAATCTCTCCCTGGCTAATTTACAGTGTTAATAATCTGTACCACACTCTTCAGCACTTGAATACTGCTCATGTGCCATCTGGTACAATTTTAAGTGGCATCCAGTCCGTCCGTGAGTTAGCTGCCCAGCAAGCTAGTTAGCTCCTCAAAGACAGGGAGTTACCTTTCTCCTTGGGGCTGAGCTCAGGCTGGCTCTGCAGTGCACCTTAGTGACACCCCAGCAGGCTCCACTGTGTCTCATGCTTCCCTGGGGTGTCCCCGCCCCTTTTCTTCTTCAAACTCATCACTGTGGACTTGGCTTTTTGCCTCAGCAACCTCTTCTTGCTCCCATCCCCTCGGGGCCTATCTCTGTTATCTTCTTTTCTCTGTCCCCAGCTTGGAGGTGCTCTGCTTTCTGTTCATTCACATAATGCATGTTTACTGAGTGTTACCATGTACCAGGCACTGTGCTGGGTGCTAAAGACACAAAGGCAGCTAGGACATGGCTTCTTGCCTTAAAGGGGTTCATAGTCCCATGAGGGGAGAGACTCAAGTGAAACATGGATTATGGGACCATGTGAAAAGCAACACGGTAGAGGTAGGTGCAGGGTACTGTGAGAGGCCCAGGAATGTAAATCTGGTGCGAACATTAAATTATACTCCCCAGGCTTAAACGGGTTTCTTTTTTAACACTTTAAAGGGTCAGTGTGTGATAAACAGATGACCCTAAAATATTCAAGCTGCGAAAGCCTAAGTAGCCTAATTCACTATTGTATCACAGATGAGGAGAGAGACCCAGTGAAGGGAAGGTCATTGTCAAAGGTTACATCCCCTGCTGCTGGTGAAGCCAAGACTGGAGCCAGGGCTGGGGTGTGGCCAGATACGGTGGTGAGGAGGGTGGTGGTGCTACAATTCAGGTGTGGAAGAAAAACTGAAACAGTTAAGCCATTAGCACAATAACTCAGGTGAGAAATGACAGATGAAGACATGATGGTGGTGTGGACCAGTTGGAGGGGGTAAAAAGTAGTCAGACTCTACCTACATTTAAAAAGAAAAGCTGATAGCATTTACTCATGGCCTGGATATGGTGTGTGGAAGAAAGAAGAATCCAGGATGGCTCCAAAGTTTGGGGCTGAGCAATTGGAAGCTTAGAATTCAACAACTAAGATGCAGAAGATGTGACAGAAGGAACAGAAGGAAATAAGGATTTGTTTTGGAACATGTTAAATTTGTGATGCCTTTTAAATGTCCAAGTAGAGAGGTCTACTTGGTAGTTGGATAGACAAGACTGAACTTGGGCTAGAGATAGATATTTTGGATGCATCAGCATGCAGATGGAATTTTAAGCCACTAGAGGATGAGATCACCTAGGGAAAGAGTGAAGACAGAGAAGAGAAGTCTGAGGACTCAGCTTTAGACACTCCCGTGTTTAGAGTGGGAAAGATAAGGTAGGAAGAGAACCAAGAGAGGATGGTTTCCTGGAGGCTAAGACAGTATCTCTAGGGGGATGAAATGATCTACTGTCAAATAACACTGATATGTTCAATTAAATGGTTAGTGAGAAATTACCACTGGCTTTGGCAAGGTGGAGGTCATTAGAGACCTCAATAAAAGCAGTTTTGGCAGAGTAAAGGGGAGCAACAGCCTGAGTGGATTCAAGAAAGAATATGGGAACAGAGAAAGTAGACAGAAAACTCTTTAGGAGAGTTTACTGTAAAGGGGAGCAGAGAAACGAGGCAGTATCTGGAATAAGATGTAGAGTCAAGAGAGTTCTTTCCTTTCTCAGGTGGGAGATTACAATCTCTTTGTGTTTGATGGGAATGATCCAGAAGAGAGGATGCAACTGTTGATGCGGGTGAGAGAGGCTACACCTGAAAGAGCTACCTTCTGAGCGGGAGAGAGGGTGGGAGGGAGAGCTGGAGCAGAGGGCATACCCCGGGGGGCGGGCAGTCCTCTTCTCATCTGTTGGCCTCACCATACCAAATAATAACAAAATCTACATCTGGAAATACCAGAATTGTGTTTTGCCAGGGGTGAGGGAATGGATATAAATATGAACCAAGGAATCTAAACTGCGGAAGGAGGAAACTCGGGACATAAGAGGTAGAGTGACAGTAAAAAGTACTAGGGTCAGTAGACTGGGGGTCTGTAGGGTTGGAGAACCACTGGAATCTGAATAACTGTGAGGCAGACAGAAAACTAGGGGATGGTGGTCAGACAGCGGGATGACCATGATTGAGATTACTGAGGGTGGGCCCTTATGGACAAGGACTCAGCCTAGGGCATGGCCAAGGGGGCAGATGGCTGACTGTGGGGTGTGGAAAATCACTGGAGGAACAAAGGTCAAGCGTGAGATGTCAGGGTTTTAGGAGAATACTCTATTTGGATATTGAAGTCACTAAGAATTGTATCAGGGATAGAGTTCAGGGGGGAGAGAGTGAATCAGGTGCTAAAATCCTCAAGGGATAAGGAGGACTAACCCGGAGGTGAGTAAATGACTATGACAATTTTATTACAGTCTTTAAAGGCAATAGTACATCAAACATGAATCTGGGCGTAGAACCGCAGCCCACTTTACTTCTTCCTAGAAATCAAGTAGAGGGAGGCCATTTATCCTTGCTGGCAGATAAATATAACACTGCTTTTATAGATATCAGTTAGTGCAGCTGCATTCAAGCAGCTGCTCCACACTGCCCCCAAATTTCCTAGAGGTGCCTGAGGGACTGTCAGTTGGGTGGGTGGCGGATAGCAGGGGAGGAGGGAGGGAAGAGGGGGTGTGGATAGGGATTAACTGTCTACTAAAAAGGCGAATGAAGAGATGGGCTCTGTGTTCTCTGCTCCACCTCCATTCAACCTGAGAAGCTCTATTTTTTCATTGCTTGTATTTGGGGTTTTCATTTGTGTTGTGAAATATACGTAGGACACATGCAACTCTTTCAAACTTTTCCATGCTTATGAATTTAGGATTCTAAAGGGATTCCAAACACATTCCTTACAAATACCATCAGTTTAGTGTATGGGTTGTCATCGTGTAGAACAATTATGATGAGGGGCATAGGGTTTAAGTCATGGCCCATATAAACCTATGAAATAGAGTATTGGGTTATAAAGATACTCTGCTCTACTTGAAATAAATGTTTCAGGATTTCTTCTTTCATTGGGAGCAATTTATTTCTCCCATTTTATTTGCAAAGTTTTCATTCTAGTAAATAGAACTGAAGTTTAGGTGGAGGTGTATAATACATACCGACAAATATAGCCATTCATTATTTTTGGCTCTGATATAATTTTATTGTGGCATATGTTTTGTCAAGATGTTGTGACATTACCTTAGGGAAGGCTGACACATTCTCCTGACTTTACAATGTCAATGTTTTGACTCAGTGAATGTTTTCTTCAGGACAAACACTGAAAGTTGGCAAATCCATTTTGCTGAAAAGCCTCCTGGATTATACACTATCCATCCCCAAAGATGAAGCCTGACCACGGAGAACTTGTTTTTTGTTTGTTTGTTTGAAATCATAGAGAAAAGCTTTGAATCTATGGTTACTCCTCTATGTGAAAGTCAAGAAATTGACTTGTCCTTATTTATTTTTTCCCAAGAAGGCAATCTTGCCTCTTCTTTTTAAAGCAAACTCCAAAAAGTGTCCCACCAGGTGAAATGAACAAGCAGTAACTCTCCTGCTCCAGTGCACAATGTACTGAATCAAAAAAGTCTTGCTTATCTGGTATTTGGGTAAATTTGCTGTAGGATAATGAAATTGGCTCACCTGGGTTTCCTCTGAAGTTCAAACATGCCTGGAGCAGCACTTACTCCGGGGACTTCAGGCAGATTAGATTTGAAGTCTCCAGGGCCGGCTGTACAGAGTGGCACCTGCAGAGGCCACAGACAATTTATCTGTGCTTGTGTGGAAGTCTGGACTTGATGTGCACTGTTGTTCCTTAATTATGACTCCCTGAGAAGGTTCAAAACATTCTTTGTAAACCTACTTGGGGTTTTTCTCCTCTGCTAAGAAACTGAGCAGAGGACCTTCCTCTCAGCTGGTAATAATGGGCTTAGATGCCAGCTGCTATCACCGTCACAGATAGTTTGGGTCGCCGGGTCCAGGGGTCACTCTCTGAGCTTCAGTAAGAGTGCCATGATTAGAAAAGAGCTGTTGGATGGAGTGATATAAATTTAGACCTGAATCCAAGCACTTAAGCCCAATACTCTTGGACAGACTATTCTTTTATTCTTGGTAGGGGTGCTTTTGATATAAATAGGATACATTTGGTTTCAAACATTTACGCCTTTTTATCACATATCTGATAGATTCAAGCATGACAGGCAATGCATCAAGGCAGTAAGAACACTATTTGGACTCGGAAGACCTCAAAACCTGGCTCTTATACTAACAGTGCAATTGTAGGACAAATATCTAACGTTTCTGAGTTTCTCTCTTTCATCTACCTCACAGAGCTGTTGTGAGGGTCAAGTGAAACTTCATAATGTCTCATTCAGATACCAGGTGTAGGTACTATGAAGGTTATTGTGTATACTTAAAACACAAGGATCCTTGTTGTTTAGCCTCTCCTTGTAGACAAATAAATGTTAAGTTGCTCTTATGGGGGTGGCTAGATGCATATCCAGTGTTCAGCACAGTTTCTGCCACATAATTCCTACTGTATTTGCTAGTCGTTGAATGAATGAAACTTTCAGAGACCTAAGTGTGTGGTGTTAGAATTCCTGGGTCCTATGAGTAGGATGGCTGGGCTTTCACTGTTGCAACCACAAACTACCACTATCTGCTCACATTTCTCACTGGTTCAGGAGGGCCTGGGGTATCCCCAGGTGCTGGGAAGGGAGTACATGATCTCAGTTGGTGGGAGCCATGGCAGACCTGAGACATGGGGATACTTGGAGGGTGCCTTGGGCAAGTGAGGAATGAGTGAGGGATACTACTAGAGGGAGAGGCTCTAGAAACATTTGCTTGGGCTTGGCCTTGATCATTCATTCTTGGAATGACTCCAATCGATCCCAGGATAGCCACGGGCCTCGATGTGCAAGGGGATATCTGCCAATGGCTGGCCTAACTGGGAGTCACATAATCAAGGATGCTCTCTGAGGTCCTAGCAGATGTGAAGCCTTTAGGTCTCACTTTCCATTTAGAGGAGAGAGGATTTCTTTTCATATTCATTACATCAAGTTCTGCTTCCACCTTGGATATAGAAAACTGAAGAGAACATCACCCTTTTTAACAGGTAAAACCTTGATAAACAACAAAATTATAATTCTTCTAGAAACCATTAGAGATCTGAAGTTGTGGGCAGATCAGGTGGGCAACCAAATAGCCTGAAATCTAAGAAAAGACAGGGCGTTCCAAGGAGAGATGGGAGGGAAGCACTGGCTCAGCTGTGCAGAGTGGGAGTGGAAGAGACGCCAGGGTCACACAAGTGAATAAGAATTCAGCTAAAACTTTAAATGGTTGCCATGCCAAATGTGGACTAGGATGAGAGTACAGCATCCTGTACAGCTGCAGTTACAATGGGAGTGCACTTTTCTCCATGGACTTTACCAGGTTCTCACTGAGAAAGACTGGCCTGGAGGAGGCAGTGGACAAATAATATGTGTAGATATGTCCCCTTCTAGGAGGCGGACTTTAACTCCCTCCCTTCAGTATGAGCTGGACTTAGTGACTCGTTTCCAACAAAGAGAGTACGGAAAGTGGAAAACTAATTTTATAGTGGAGAAAATTGCTCAAGATCAAGGTCACATTAACCAGGAAGTCATGAGGACATCATGTTCCCTGATATGATGCTATGAGAAGGGCACTTTGCCTCTGTATTTATCCCTCCAATCCTTAACCCCAGTCTAATCATGAGAAAACAGAAGACAAACCCCAGCTGAGGAACATACTACAAAATACCTGACTGGTACTAAAAGTGTCAAGGCCATGAAAAACAAGGAAAGATGGAGAAACTGTCAAGATGAGACTAAGGAGACAGATGGACCAGATGCAAGGTGGGCTCCTGGGTGGGATCCAGAACAGAAAAATGCCAGTGAAAAAACTGGTGAAATCCAAATAAAGTCTTAGCTGTGTTATTGGTATTTTACCAATGTCGATTTCTTAGTTTTGATAAATGTACCATGTTCTATAAGATGTAGACATTAGGGGAAGCTGGTGAAGGGTATATGAGAACTCTGGAAAATTTAAGAAAATTGAAATCATATCAAGCATCTCTTCCGACCACAACGCTATGAGATTAGAAATCAATTACAGGAAAAACCCTGTAAAAAACACAATTACATGGAGGCTAAACAGTGTACTACTAAATAAGAGATCACTGAAGAAATCAAAGAAGAAATTTAAAAATACATAGAAACAAATGACAATGAAAACACGACGACCCAAAACCTATGGGATACAGCAAAAGCAGTTCTAAGAGGGAAGTTTATAGCAATTCAATCCTACCTCAAGAGACCAGAAAAATCTCAAATTAACAATCTAATCCTACACTTAAAACAACTACAGAAAGAAGAACAAAGAAAACCCAAAGTCAGCAGAAGGAAAGAAATTATAAAGATCAGAGAAGAAATAAATGAAATAGAAAAGAAGAAAACAATAGTAAAGATCAATAAAACTAAAAGCTAGTTCTTTGAAAAGATAAACAAAATTGATAAACCCTTAGCCAGACTCATCAAGAATAAAAGGGAGAGGATGCAAATCAATAAAATGAGAAATGAAAAAGGAGAAATCACAAGTGACACTGTAGAAATACAAAGGATTATAAGAGATTACTACAAACAACTATATGCCAATAAAATGGACAACCATGAAGAAATGGACAAATTCTTGGAAAGGTACAATTTTCCAAGACTGAACCAGGAAGAATTAGAAAATATAAGCAGACCCATCACAAGTAATGAAATTGAAACCATAATTAAAAATCTTCCAACAAACAAAAGTCCAGGACCAGATGGCTTCACAGGCGAATTCTATCAAACATTTAGAGAAGAGCTAACACCAATCCTTCTCAAACTCTTCCAAAAAACTGCAGAGGGAGAAACACTCCCAAATTCATTCTATGAAGCCACCATCACCCTGATACCAAAACCAGAAAAAGATATCACAAAAAAAGAAAATTATAGACCAATATCACTGATGAACACAGATGCAAAAATCCTTAGCAAAATACTAGTAAACAGAATCCAACAGCATCTTAAAAGGATCATACACCATGATCAAGTGGGATTTATCCCAGGGATGAAAGGATTCTTCGGTATACACAAATCAATCAGTGTGATACACCACATTAACAAATTATGGAATAAAAACCATATCATCTCAATAGATGCAGAAAAAGATTTTGACAAAATTCAACACCCATTTATGATAAAAACTCTCCAGAAAATAGGCATCGAGGGAACCTACCTCAACATAATAAAGGCCATATATGTCAAACCCACAGCAAGCATCATACTCAATGGTGAAAAACTGAAAGCACTTCCACCAAGATCAGGAACAAGACAAGGATGTCCACTCTTGCCACTCTTACTCAATATAATTTTGGAAGTCCTAGCCACAGCAATCAGAGAAGAAAAAGAAATACAAATTGGAAAAGAAGAAGTAAAACGGTCACTGTTCGCCAATGACATGACACTCTACATAGAAAATCCTAAAGATGCCACCAGAAAACTACTAGAACTAATCAATGAACTTGGTAAGGTTGCAGGATACAAAATTAATGTACAGAAATCCCTGGCATTCCTATACACCAACAACAAAAAATCAGAAAGAGAAATTAAGGAAACACTCCCATTTACCACTGCAACAAAAAGAATAAAATACCTAGGAATAAACCTTGTACTATCTTGGCAGACTTTCTGTAAGTGTAAACATGTTCCCAAATGAGAGGTGTGGGAAGGTTTGACTGTAGGGGGAAAGAGGGAACTTCTTGAGGTGACAGAAATGTTCTATGTGTGTTTGTCAAAACTTATTGAACTATATCCTTAAGAAGGTGAACTTTACTATATATAAGTTACACCTCAGTAAACCTGACTTAAAAATAGACTCATCACTGTTGGGGACTTATACGGATGTGAAGCTTAGAGAATGAAAGTAAAAGCCTCATCCCGTAGTAAACTCATCATGCCCTTATGCTTCTCCTATTAAGAACTCACTTTTAACACAGGGGGAAAAAAATCATATTTACCTCAAATTGCTTTTCTCTAAAGTGCAAACTATGGGATATGGGCCAAATTTTCATTCTCTGTAGCCCAGTAGGAATATTTATAGACATCTCAGCAGCTCTGGCACAATAAACAGAACCAGGGAGTCCACATTGCAACAGAAACTCTGGGCGAGCGTAAGTCAATGTCTCCTTTGCATATACCTCTTCCTGTTGGTAAAACAGCTGCACCATGTGAGTGGTGCTTGCAGAAACCGGATGGCTCTTTAGAGCAAAGGGGAGGACTTTTAAAAATGTTTAAAAATATGTATATGGCATAAAATTAAAATACAAAATAACTTAGACTTATTAATAAGATTCCATTCACCTCTGTTCCCTAGCCCCTTCGGGTAACCAAAGTTGCTATCCTTCCAGAGACATTTGATGCATATATGAGCATATGCATTATTCTTTTTTAATGCAAATGGTAGCATAATATACACTCCTTTCTTCACTTTACTTTATTTTATTATTATTTTAAAAGCATGCTTACCTCATTACAAAATGAATTTGAAGAAGTTTATTATAGTACATGTAAAATAATGGTTTAGGAAAATAAGATTAGAAAAAAATAGCCAGGGGTTAGTTCAGTACAAAATATTCATCCCTGAAGATGCTGTACATCCAGAGAGGTGGGCTACTAACATGGCTCTGAGCTTTCTAGCCATTAATACTGGGGAAAACACAAGCAGTTACGTGACTATTGTGTCCATAACATAAAAACTAACAGTTTGTTCTTTTATTGTATCCACGTATTCCCTCTATGATAAGTTTAAACCATTGAATTAAAAATAAAACAAAATGACATCAACACCAAAAACATAAGAAAAAAAATCCACTAGCTGGTTCTAAGAACTAAGAAAAATTTCTCCCATGGATCCTCATTTTTAAAACAAGTAATGGAGTGCGATGGAAAATTCTCAACATCCTCACTTCACCTTGCTCTTTCACTTCATGTATCTGGAAGAGCCACCCAATCTCTACACACCAAGCTGCCTCATTCTTGGGAATAAGGAGCCCACGGCTGCACAGGATTCTGCTGTGTGACTGTGTCATGCTTTATTTCTCTAGTCCTTGATTCATGGGCATTTAGAGCGTTTCTAGGATTTTGCTTTTTCAAACCATACTGCTTTGAATTCCCTCATGCATGCATCATTTCACACATCTGCAAGCATATCTGTAAGGTAAATTCCTACAAGTGGATTTGCTGGGTCAATGTGTATGGCTACTGTTTATTTTGACAGCTATTGCAAAATTGCTTTTCACAGACAGTGGACTGATGTATACTCTTCATTCCCACATATCACTCAGCCTGCTTCCCCGTGCCTGCCCTACTCAAATGTGTGATCCTACTCTGCAACCTTGAAAGCAGTGATTGTGAAGAAGACTGAAAATCACAGTGTATGTTTAAGAGCTTAATGTTTTCTTTTCTTTACTGTCACCTATCTGTTCAGATACTTTGTCCATTTCTTCTATTGCATCGTCAGTCTTTTGCTTACGGGTGTGGGAACACCTTATACAGTAAGGAAATTATCCCTTTGTGCTATCTGTTGAAATTTTTCCCTGTGTGTTATTTATCTTTTGAATAGTTTCATGGCATTTCTTTTTTGCCATGCAGAAAAATTTTATTTTTGTCATAAAATTTATGTCATAAAATTTATGTCATAAAATTTATCAATAGTTTCTTTTATGGCTTTATGGCTCTGAGGTTTCATTTGTCAAGGCGTTCACCACTCTCATATAATCTTCACTGTTTCCTTCTATTTATTCTGTTTTAATTTGGAATTTATTTAGAGTAAAAAAGTAGGTTAAGGATCCAATATATTCTCTTCCTGACAGCAGTCTGGCTATCCCAGTAGTGAATTATCCATCTTTGTCCTGTGATTTGAAATGGGAACGGGCAGCTTCTTGAACTGAAGGAACTCCACGGCAATCTACAAAATCTTCCTTTGCAACAGCTGTAACTTCCTAAAACTGCTTTTGTACACCTTTGGCACGAAGGGAATGAAGGCCTCCATACGAGGCCTTTAAGAAAGGCTGATTCAGCCCATACCCACTCCTCACTGAGCTGGACCTGGCAGTCACTTGACTCAGCCAGCGCCCCTGGTATCCTGCCATGACTATGAAGATGCTGCAGACTTATGATCTCACTTCTCATGATGCTCTGGTCACATTAAGATTTCAAAATACTCTGTTTTTTTCTGGAGGGTGAGTTTCTCCAGAAAATGCGATCTTCTATAGGTGTTCCACTAGAGGGTGCTTCAACTATGCATATTTACATGTGCATAAACACACAACCTATGTTTTTGGTGTGGGCTGCACACACACATGCCAAGCAGCTGCTTTCTCACTAACGATTTATGACATGGGAGTACGCCTGGATTTTTAATTCTCAAATGTTTGGCCTTCCCAAAGATTCACCCTCATTCCAGTGAGTTGCTAGAACCCAAGGGTGAGAGAAATGGAAATCTACCAGAAATGAAACTATTAGCGATGATAGAAAAAAGGGATTCCTGACTTCAGGTTCTCTCCTTGCTCCCTTTCCCTGGAAGAGATTTGGGGGGAAGATTTGAGCTTTCAGGGATTCCTCTGAAATACAGGGAAAGGGGGAGCTAGAGTTCAATGAAAAGTCACCGGTTAAGTGTCCAAAGCCCTGGCGTTACACTGGGAGTGGGAGGGAGCCAGGAGTGGGCTGGTGTTAGGTGTCCTCGGGGGCTGTGGGAAGTGGGGTAAAGACATTAGTGCTGCTGAGTAAACCAACAGTTTGGGACTGGCCATCACGGGTGAGGAGCTAAAAGATGTGCACTTTGAAAAGAGATTTCCCTTTTAGGAAAGGAATCACAGAAGTGGATTAAAAAGATTCCTTTTGTCTAAAAACTCAAGGTAGAATAAAGAAGAAACCTGGAAATGGGGAGTTTGGTGAGAAGAGACTGAAATATTGTAGGAAGATGATGTTGGGGCACAGAAACTGACTTTGAAGCTAAAGGTAAAGGAGGCATCTATGAGAAACAGTGAGTTTTTATGTTTTGCTATATATTAGAATCATCAAGAAGGCTTTTAAAAAAATCATGATTTCTGAGACTGGGACCCATGCATAAGCATTTTTTGTTTGTTTGTTTTGTTTCCCAGGTGATTTCAACATGCAGCCAAGTTCAAAAACCAATAGCCTAGATCAGTGGTCACAAACTTGAGTGAGCATCAGAATCAGCTAGAGGACTTGTTGAAACGTAAATTACTGGGCTCCACCCCCAGAATTTATGATTCAATAGGTTTGCGGGGGCAACCAAAATTGAGTGCTTGAAATGTGGTTAGTTAATTCAAATTGAGATGTATGGTGAGTTAAAAATACACACTAGATTTCAAAGACTTAGTGCAAAAATTGTTAAATATCTATTCCATGTTAAAATGATAACACATTGTATCTAGTGGGTTAAATAAAATATATGATTAAAATTAATTTCATCTATTTCTTTTTACTTTTTAAAATGTGGCTACCAGAATTTTAAAAATTACATATAAGTTTACATTATATTTCTTTTGAACTTGCTGGTTTAGGTTAGCATTTTATAAAGGATAATTCTTAAACCACTTGTGTAAGAATTACCTGGAGGAGGGGGGTCCAGATGGTGGAGTAAGAGGACATGGAGCTCACCTCCCCCCACAAACACATCAAAAATATACCCACACTTGGAACAATTCTCCTGGAGAACTAACAGGAAACTGGCATAAGAATTCCTATACAACCAAGGCTGCAAGAAAGATTCCCACATAATCTGGGAGAATGGGAGAAAAAGCATTGGGTTGGGACCTGTGCCCCTGGGAGGGGACTCAGAGGAAAGGAAGACCACACAGGCAGACACATGCCCTGGGGAGTGAGTGGGTCAAGCCACAGACTGGGCGTCCCAGTCCTGGGGTCCTGTGCAGAGGAGGCAAGCCCCCTTGGCTGCTTAGAGAACTGCTGGGACAGACAGAAAGGCTAGAGAAGTCTAGACTCCACTTGTGAGGTGTATGCAGGTGCTGACTTGCCATTAGACTGGGCAGAGCAAGGTCTTCCCTAGCAGGTGCCACCTTGCCATACTTCCCAATCTGAACTGAGCAAAGGTCCCGGCCCTGCTTACTCCATACCACAGCTTGCCACAGGATCTAGGGCAGCCAGGTCCTGAGGAAAAGACTCAATCTAGAGATGCAGAGACGGGGCCAGGGGCCTGGGGGGTGGTTCAGGTGGGGCGGTGGCAGCCATTGTTGGCACTTACTCAAAGAACATTACAGAAACAGCCCAGACCTCTAATAATAGCAGGGCAGCTACTAGAACCCCTGCAACCAATACTCCATGATCCCCAGTCCCCAGGCAAGTGAATGTTCTGGCCCTACCCACTCCACATCACAGCTTGGCACTAGACCTAGGGCAGACAGATCCTGAGAAAAGACTTGATCTAGGAATGCAGAGGGAGCTCAGGGGCCTGGGAGGTGGTCCAGGTGGGGCAGTGTCAGCCAGTGTTGGTGTCTGCTCAAACAGTGCCCCAGAAGTAGCTCAGAGTTCTAACGGCAGTGCAGGCCGCTTCAATTCCCATAACCTACAAAGCCCTGACCCACAGTCGCAGCTGAGCAAAAGCTCCAGCCTTACCCACTCCATGCCACAACCTTGCATGAGATTTGGAATGACCACAAGAGGAGGAAAGATGCTATCTTGGGTTGCATCTGAGCAGAGCCACAGATGCCTACACAGGCAGCACATCAGACCTCAATAAGCACATGAGCTTCACTTACTTCAGCACTCCCCTCCTTTGGGGTTTCATGTACTTAAGACCAGTTGGACTTAAAATCTACAGGACACTACATCCAAAAAAAAAAAAAAAAAAAGCAGAATAGACATTCCTTTCATTCTTGGAATGTTCTCTAGGACAGACCACATACTAGGTCACAAAACAAGGCTCAACAAATTTAAGAGGTTATATATTTTATCAAGCATCTTTTCTGACCACAGTGGTATGGAACTAGAAATCAGCTACAGAAAGAAAAATGGGAAGAGATAAAACTCGTGGAGACTAAACAACATGCTACTAAAAAATTAATGGGTCAAAGATAAAATCAAAGAGGAAATCAGAAAATACTTCAATACAAATGAAAATGAAAACATGACTTTCCAAAATCTATGGGATGTAGCAAAAGCAGTTCTAAGAGGGAAGTTCATAACAATACAGACCTTCCTCAAGAAACAAGAAAAATCTCAAACAACCTAACTTACTACCTAAAAGAATTAGAAAAAGAAGAAAAAACAAAGCCCAAAGTCAGCAGATGGAAGGAAATAATAAAAATCAGAGAGGAAATATATAAAATAGAGATAAAAAAATAGAAAAGATTAATAAAACCAAGAACTGTTTTTTTAAAGCTGAACAAAATTGATAAACCTTTAGCAAGGCTCACCAACAAGAAGAGGACTCAAATAAACAAAACAAGAAATAAAAGATGAGACATAATAACCAATACCACAGAGATACAAAAAGCATAATACTATGAATGCCAACAATTTGGACAATCTAGAAGAAGTGCACAAGTTTCTAGAAACATAGAGTCTGCCAAACTTGAGTCAAGAAGAAACAGATAACTTGAACAGACTGATCGCTAGAAGTTAAATCAAATCTGTAATGGAAAAAAAAAAAAGAAAACCACTCCCAGCAAATAAAAATCCAGGACTGGATGGCTTCACTGGGGAGTTCTACCAAAAATACAAAGAAGAACTTATACCTATCCTTACAAAACTATTCTAAAAGGTTTTAGAGGAGGGAACACTCCCAAATTCATTCTAATGATATGAAGCCACCATCACCCTGATATCAAAACCAGACAAAGACACTACAAAAAGAAAATTATAGGCCAATATCTTTGATGAATACAGATGCAAAAATCCTCAACAAAATATTAGCAAACTGAATCCAACAATACATAAAAAGGATCATACACCATGATCAGGTTGGATTCATTCCAGGGTCTCAAGGCTGGTTCAACATACAAATCAATCACTGTGACTCACCACATTAACAAAAGGAAAGACAAAACCCACAGGATCATCTCATTTAGACACAGAAAAAAAATCTGACAAAATTCAACATCCATTCATGATAAAAAAAACTCTAACCAAAGTGGGTATAGAGGGAACATATCTCAACATAATAAAAGCCATTTATGACAAACACCCAGCCAACATAATACTCAATAGTGAAAAGCTGAAAGCCATCCCACTAAATTCAGGAACAAGACAAGGATGCCCACTCTTACCACTTCTATTCAACATAGTATTGGAAATCCTAACCATAGCAGTCAGAGAAGAAAAATAAATAAAATGTATCTAAATGGGAAGGGAAGAGGTAAAACTATCACTACTTGCAGATGACATAATACTCTATACAGAGAACTCTAAAGACTCCACACAAAAACTACTAGAACTAGTAAATGAATTCAGTAAAGTAGCAGGATACAAGATTAATATACAGAAATCTGTTTCATTTCATTACAGTTAACAATGAGCTATTAGAAAGAGAAATTAAGAAAATAATTCCTTTAAAATCACATCAGAAAAGTAAAATACTTAGGAATAAACCTGACCAAGGAGGTGAAAGACTTACATGCTGAGAACTATAAAACATTGATAAAGGAAATTGAAGATGATTCAAAGAAATGGAAAGATATCCCATGCTCTTGGATTGGAACAATCAATACTGTTAAAATGGCCATACTACCCAAAGCAATCTACAGATTTAATGCAATCCCTACCAAAATACCCATGACATTTTTCACAGAACTAGACCAAATAATCCTAAAATTTATATGGAACCACAAAAGACCCAGAACTGCCAAAGCAATCCTGAGGAAAAGGAACAAAGCTGGAGGCATAACCCTTCCAGACTTCAGACAATATACAAAGCTACATTAATCAAAACAGCATGGTATTGGCACAAAAACAGACATATGGATCAATGGAACAGAATAGAAAGCCCAGAAATGAATCTACACATCTAATGGTCAATTAGCCTATGACAAAGGAGGCAAGAATATACAATGGAGAAAAGACGGTCTCTTCAACAAGTGGTGCCAGGAAAGCTGGACAGCTACATGTAAAGTAGTGGAATTAGAACACTCCTTCACACCATATATAGAAATAAACTGAAAATGGTTTAAAGACCTAAATGTGAGTCATGACACGATAAAACTCCTAGAAGAGAACATGGGTAAAATATTCTCAGACATAAATCGCAGCAATATTTTCTTACATTGTTCTCCCAAGGCAAAAGAAATAAAAGTAAAAATAAACAAATGAGACCTAATTAAACTTAAAAGCTGTTGCACAGCAAAGGAAACCATCAGCAAAACAAAAAGACAACCCATGGAATGGGAGAGAATATTTGTTAATGATTTGTAGCTCATAAAACTCAATATCAAAAAACAAACAATCCAATCAAAAAAATGAGCAGAAGGCTTGAATGGACATTTTTCCAAAGAAGACATACAGATGGCTAACACACATGAAAAGATGTTCAACATCACCAATTTTAGATTACTGAAGAAATGCAAATGAAAAATACAATGAGGTATCACTTCACACCTGTCAGAGTAGCCATCATTAAAAAAAATCCACGAATAAGAAATGTTGGAGAGGATGTGGAGAAAAGGGAACCCTCGTACACTGTTGGTAGGAATGTAAATTGGTGTAGCCACTATGGAAAACAGTATGGAGGTTCCTTTAAAAACTAAAAACAGAACTACCATGTGATTCAGCAATTCAACTCCCAGGTATATATCCAGAAAAAATGAAAACACTAATTCAAAAGGATACATGCACTCCAATGTTCATAGCAGCACTATTTACAATAGCCAATGCATGGAAGCAATCCAAGTGCCCGTCAACAGATGACTGGATTAAGATGTGATATATATAATAGAACATTACTCAGCCATTAAAAAGATTGAAATACTGCCATTTGCAGCAACATGGATGGACCTAGAGAATATTATCCTTAGTGAAATAGTGAAATCCTTATTATCCTTAGTGAAATAAGTCAGACAGGGAAAGACAAATACTATATCACTTATATGGGGAATCTAAAAATAATACAAACAAATGTGGATGCAAAACAGAAACAGACTCACAGATATAGAAAACAAACTTGTGGTTACCAAAGGGGAGAGGAAAGGTAGGAAGTATAGTTTAGGGGTATGGGATTAACAGATACAAACTACTATATATAAATTAGATAAGCAGCAAGGATTTACTGTGTAGCACAGGGAATTATACCCATTATCTTGTAATAATCTATAATCAATATAATCTGAAAAAATACTGAATCACTATGAAACTAACACAACATTGTAAATTAATTTTTTAAAGCACTAGGAAATCTGTCTTTTGAATAAGCACTTCAGGTGCTTATTCAAAAGACAGATTTCCTAGTCCTGACCTACAGATTCAGAATTTCAGGGGTGGGCCAAGGAATCTGCATATTATACAGCTGCTTGGGTGAACGTGATGCACACTAAATATGGGGAATTGCTGGCTTAGGTTAACATAGAAGAGGATGGAGAAAAATAAAAATTTTTTGTTTAGGGTTTGGTACAATAATGACATGGCCCAGTGCAAATGAGGAATCAAGAAAGCGAACAATGGCATACTCCACCTTCATAAACAAAGCCCAAGTAAGAGTGTAATCTGTCTGGGTTGGTTGAATTGGAGAAGCAGGAATTTGGATATCTGTCTCCTGGCTACTCAAAATGTGAAACTTGGACCAATAGAATCAGCATCACTTGGGAGTTTTATAGAAATGCAGGCCTCACCCCTAACCTACTGACTCAGAATCTGCAGTTTAACAAAATCCCAAGATGATTCAATAGCACATTAAAATATCTTTTACAACTTAATTTAGGCATATTTTATATAACATTTAATTCACCCATTTCAAGTGTGCAATTCAATAATTTTTAGTGAAATTAGCAAGTTGTGTATCCATCAACATAAATTAGTTCTAAAACATTTCATCTTAAAATCCCAATAAGATCCCTTATGCCCATTTACTTTTTTTTAACATCTTTATTGGAGTATAATTGCTTTACAATGGTGTGTTAGTTTCTGCTGTATAACAAAGTGAATCAGCTATACATATACATATATCCCCATATGCCCTTCCTCTTGTGTCTCCCTCCCACCCTCCATATCCCACCCCTCTAGGTGGTAACAAAGCACAGAGCTGATCTCCCTGTGCTATGCGGCTGCTTCCCACTAGCTATCTATTTTACATTTGGTAGTGTATATATATCCATGCTACTCTCTCACTTCACCCCAGCTTACCCTTCCCCCTCCCCGTGTCCTCAAGTTCATTCTCTACATCTGTGTCTTTATTCCTGTCCTGCCCCTAGCTTCTTCAGAACCATTCTTTTTTAGATTCAATATATCTGTATTAGCATACAGTATTTGTTTTTCTCTTTCTGACTTACTTCACTCTGTATGACAGTCTCTAGGTCCACCCACTTCACCACAAATAACTCAATTTCGTTTCTTTTTATGGCTGAGTAATATTCCATTCTATAAATTTGCCACATCTTCTTTATCCATTCATCTGTCGATGGACACTTAGGTTGCTTCCATGTCCTGGCTATGTAAATAGTGCTGAAATGAATATGGTGGTACATGACTCTTTTTGAATTATGCTTTTCTCAGGGTATATGACCAGCAGTGGGATTGCTGGGTTGTATGGTAGTTCTCCATAGTGGCTGTATCAATTTACATTCCAAGCAACAGTGCAAGAGGGTTCCCTTTTCTCCACACCCTCTCCAGCATTTATTGTTTGTAGATTTTTTGATGATGGCCATTCTGACCGGTGTGAGGTGATACCTCATTGTAGTTTTGATTTGCATTTCTCCAATGATTAGTGATGCTGCGCATCTTTTCATGTGTTTGTTGGCAATCGGTATATCTTCGTTGGAGAAATGTCTACTGAGATCTTCTGCCCATTTTTGGATTGGGTTGTTTGTTTTTTTGATATTGAGCTGCATGAGCTGCTTGTATATTTTGGAGAATAATCCTTTGTCAGTTGCTTCATTTGCAAATATTTTCTCCCATTCTGAGGATTGACTTTGCATCTTTTTTTTATGGTTTCTTTGCTGTGCAAAAGATTTTAAGTTTCATTAGGTCCCATTGTTTATTTTTGTTTTTACTTCCATTTATCTAGGAGGTGGGTCAAAAAGGATCTTGTTGTGATTTATGTCATGGAGTGTTCTACCTACGTTTTCCTCTAAGAGTTTTACAGTGTCTGGCCTTACATTTAGGTCTTTAATCCATTATGAGTTTATTTTTGTGTAGGGTGTTAGGGAGTGTTCTAATTTCATTCTTTTACATGTAGTTGTCCAGTTTTCCCAGCACCACTTATTGAAGAGGTTGTCTTTTCTCCATTGTATATTCTTGCCTCCTTTATCAAAGATAAGGTGACCATATGTGTGTGGGTTTATCTCTGGGCTTTCTATCCTGTTCCATTGATCTGTATTTCTGTTTTTGTACCAGTACCATACTGGTCTTGATTACTGTAGATTTGCAGTATAGTCTGAAGTCTGGGAGCCTGATACCTCCAGCTCTGTTTTTCTTTCTCAAGATTGTTTTCACTATTCAGGGTTTTTTGTGATTCCATATAGCTGGTGCAATTTTTTGTTCTAGCTCTGTGAAAAATGTCATTGGTCGTTTGATAGGGATTGCATTGGATCTGTAGATTGCTTTGGGTAGGATAGTCATTTTCACAATGTTGATTCTTCCAATCCAGGAACATGGTATATCTCTCCATTTAATTGTATCATTTTAATTTCTTTCATCAGTGTCTTATAGTTTTCTGCATACAGGTATTTTGTCTCCTTAGGTAGGTTTATTCCTAGGTATTTTATTCTATTTGTTGCAACGGTAAATGGGAGTGTTTCCTTAATTTCTCTTTCAGATTTTTCATTAGTGTATAGGAATGCAGGAGATTTCTGTGCATTAATTTTGTATTCTGCTACTTTACCAAGTTCATTGATTAGCTCTAGTAGCTTTCTGGTGGTATCTTTAGGATTCTCTATGTATAGTATCATGTCATCTGCAAACAGTGACAGTTTTACTTCTTCTTTTCCTATTTGTATTCCTTTTATTTCTTTTTCTTTTCTGAGTGCTGTGGCTGGGACTTCCAAAACTCTATTGTAAAACAGTGGTGAGAGTGGACATCCTTGTCTTGTTCCTGATCTTGGAGGAAATGCTTTCAGTTTTTCACCATTGAGAACAATGTTGGCTGTGAGTTTGCATATAATGGCCTTTATTATGTTGAGGGAGGTTCCCTCTATGCCCACTTTCTGGAGAGTTTTTATCATAAATGGGTTGAATTTTGTCAAAAGCTTTTTCTGCACCTATTGAGATGATCATATGGTTGTTATCCTTCAATTTTTTAATATGGTGTATCACATTGATTGATTTTTGTACATTGAAGAATCCTTGCATTCCTGGGATAAGCCCCACTTGATCATGGTGTATGATCCTTTTAATGTGCTGCTGGATTCTGTTTGCTAGTACTTTGTTGAGGATTTTTGCATCTGTGTTCATTAGAGATACTGGCCTGTAGTTTTCTTTTTTTGTGACATCTTTGTCTGGTTTTGGTATCAGGGTGATGGTGGCCTCATAGAATGAGCTTGGGAGTGGTCCTCCCTCTGCTATATCTGGGAAGAGTTTGAGAAGGATAGGTGTTACCTCTTCTCTAAATATTTGATAGAATTCGCTTGTGAAGCCATCTGGTCCTGGGCTTTTGTTTGTTGGAAGATTTTTAAGAACAGTCTCAATTTCAGTGCTTGTGATCATCCTGTTTATATTTTCCATTTCTTCCTGGTTCAGTCTCAGAAGGTTGTGCTTTTCTAAGAATGTGTCCATTTCTTCCAGGTTGTCCATTTTATTGGCATATAGTTGCTTGTATTAATCTCTCATGATGCTTTGTATTTCTGCAGTGTCAGTTGTTACTTCTCCTTTTTCATTTCTAATTCTATTGATTTGAGTTTTCTCTGTTTTTTTCTTGATGGGTCTGACTAATGGTTTATCAATTTTGTTTATCTTTTCAAAGAACGAGCTTTTAGTTTTATTGATCTTTGTTATCGTTTCCTTCATTTCTTTTTCATTTATTTCTGATCTGATCTTTATGATTTCTTTCCTTCTGCTAACTTTGGGTTTTTTTTGTCCTTCTTTCTCTAATTGCTTTAGGTGTAAGGTTAGGTTGTTTATTTGAGATGTTTCTTGCTTCTTGAGGTAGGATTGTATTGCTATAAACTTCCCTCTTAGAACTGCCTTTGCTGCATCTCATAGGTTTTAGGTCGTCGTGTTTTCACTGTCATTTGTTACTAGGTATTTTTTTATCTCCTCTTTGATTTCTTCAGTGATCTCTTGGTTATTAAGTAGTGTATTGTTTAGGCTCCATGTGTTTGTATTTTTTTCAGTTTTTTTCCTGTAATTGATATCTAGTCTCATAGCATTGTGGTTGGAAAAGATACTTTGTATGATTTCAACTTTATTTTTTTTTTAATTTATTTTTTTTAGCTGCATTGGGTCTTCATTGCTGTGCACAGGCTTTCTCTAGTTGTGGCGATCGGGGGCTACTCTTCGTTGAGGTGTGTGGGCTTCTCATCACAGTGGCTTCTTTTGTTGTGGAACATGGGCTCTAGGCACGTGGGCTTCAGTAGTTATAGCACATGGGCTCAGTAGTTGTGGCTCTCGGGCTCTAGAGCACAGGATCAGTAGTTGTGGCGCATGGGCTTAGCTGCTCCATGGTAGATGGGATCTTCCCAGACCAGGGCTTGAACCCATGTCCCCTGCATTGGCAGGTGGACTCTTAACCACTGCACCACCAGGGAAGCTGATTTCAATTTTCTCAAATTTACCAAGGCTTGATTTGTGACCCAAGATATGGTCTATCCTGGAGAATGTTCCATGATCACTTGAGAAGAATGTGTATTCTGTTGTTTTGGGGTCGAATGTCCTAAAATATCAATTAAGTCCATCTTGTTTAATGTGTCATTTAAAGCTAGTGTTTGCTTATTTATTTTCATTTTGGATGATCTGTCCATTGGTGAAAGTGGGTGTTAAAGTCCCCTACTACAATCATAGTCCCCTATGATTGTGGTACTGTCAATTTCCCATTTTATGGCTGTTAGCATTTGCCTTATGTATTGAGGTGCTCATGTTGGGTGTACATAAATATTTACAATTGTTATATCTTCTTGGATTGATCCCTTGATCATTATGTAGTGTCCTTCTTTGTCTCTTGTAATAGTCTTTATTTTAAAGTCTATTTTGTCTGATATGAGAATTGCTACCCCAGCTTTCTTTTGATTTCCATTTGCATGGAATATCTTTTTCCATCCCCTCACTTTCAGTCTGTATGTGTCCCTAGGTCTGAAGTGGGTCTCTTGTAGACAGCATATGTACAGGTCTTGTTTTTGTATCCATTCAGCCAGTCTATGTCTTTTGGTTGGAGCATTTAATCAATTTACATTTAAGGTACTTATCGATATGTATGTTTCCTATTACCATTTTCTTAATTGTTATTGTAGGTCTTTTCTTTCTCTTGTGTTTCCTGCCTAGAGAAGTTCCTTTAGCATTTGTTGTAAAGCTGGTTTGGTGGTGCTGAAATCTTTTAACTTTTGCTTGTCTGTAAAGGTTTTAATATCTCTGTCAAATCTGAATGAGATCCTTGTTGGGTAGAGTAATCTTGGTTGTAGGTTTTTCCCTTTCATCACTTTAACTATGTCCTGCCACTCCCTTCTGGCTTGCAGAGTTTCTGCTGAAAGATCAGCTGTTAACCTTATGGGAATTCCCTTGTATGTTATTTATTGGTCTTCCCTTGCTGCTTTTAATTTTTTCTTTGTATTTACTTTTTGATAGTTTGACTAATATGTGTCTTGGCATGTTTCTTCTTGGATTTATCCTGTATGGGACTCTCTCTGCTGCCTGGACTTGACTATTTCTTTTCCCATGTTAGGGAAGTTTTCAACTCTCTTCAAATATTTTCTCATACCCTTTCTTTTTCTCTTCTTTTTCTGGGACCCCTATACTTCGAATGTTGGTGCATTTCATGTTGTCCCAGAGATCTCTGAGACTGTCCTCAATTTTTTTCATTTTTTTTTCTTTATTCTGATCTGCAGTAGTTATTTCCACTATTTTATCTTCCAGGTCACTTATCTGTTCTTCTGCCTCAGTTATTCTGCTATTGAACTCCTTCTAGAGAATTTTAAATTTCATTTATTGTGTTGTTCATCATTGTTTGTTTGCTCTTTAGTTCTCCTAGGTCCTTGTTAAAGGTTTCTTGTATTTTCTCCATTCTATTTCCAAGATTTTGGATCATCTTTACTATCATTACTCTGAATTCTTTTTCAGGTAGACTGCCTATTTTCTCTTCATTTGTTTTGTCCAGTGGGTTTTTACCTTGCTCCTTCATCTGCTGCATATTTCTCTGTCTTCTCATTTTGTTTAACTTACTGTGTTTGGGGTCTCCTTTTCATAGGTTGCAGGTTAGTAGTTCCCATTGTTTTTGGTGTCTGCTCCCACTATATGAGGTTTGTTCAGTGGCTTGTGTAGGCTTCCTGGTGGAGGGGACTGGTGCCTGCGTTCTGGTGGGTAGGGCTGGTTCTTGTCTTTCTGGTGGGCAGGGCCACATCTGATGGTGTGTTTGGGGGTATCTCTGAACTTAGTATGATTTTAGGCAGCCTGTCTGCTAAGGGATGGGGCTGTGTTCCTGTCTTGCTAGTTGATTGGCATGGAGCATCCAGCACTGGAGGTTGCTGGCTGTTGGGTGGAGCTGGGTCTTAGCATTGAGACAGAGATCTCTGGGTGAGCTCTTGCCAATTGATATTACATGGGGCTGGGAGGTCTCTGGTGGTCCAATGTCCTGAACTTGGCTCTCCCACCTCAGAGGCTCAGGCCTGACACCAGGCCGGAGCACCAAGAACCTGTCAGACACACAACTCAGAAGAAAAGGGAGAAAAAAAGAAAGGAAGAAAAGATAATAATAACACAAAAAAATATTAAAATAAAAAAATAATATAAATAAACTAGAGAGCAACTGAACCAATAAACAAATCCACCAATGATAACAAGCGCTAAAAACTATACTAATATAAACATAAAAATCAGAAATAAATCAGTCACAGACAGCAAACCCCAAGTCTACAGTTGCTCCCAAAGTCCACTGCTTCAGTTTTGGCATAATTCATTGTCTATTCAGGTATTCCACAGATGCAGGGTACATCAAGTTGATTGTGGGGATTTAATCTGCTGCTCCTGAGGCTGCTGGGAGAAATTTCCCTTTCTCTTCTTTGTTCACATAGCTCCTGGGGTTCAGCTTTGGTTTTGGCCCCACCTCTGCATGTAGGTCACCCTCAGGCACCTGTTCCATACCAGACAGGACAGGTTTAAAGCAGTGGATAATTAGGGGTCTCTGGCTCACTCAAGCTGGGGGGAGGGAGGGGTACAGTAGTTATAGTTGGAAGGTAGGGTGAGCTTGTGGCAACAGAGGCCAACATGATGTTGCAACAGCCTGAGGTGTGCCATGTGTTCTCCCAGGGAAGTTGTCCCTGGATCAAGGGACTCTGGCAGTGGAGGGCTGCACAGGTTCCTGGGGTGTGTGGATAGTGACCTGTGCTTGAACACAGGATTCTTGGTGGCTGCAGCAGCAGCATTAGAGTTTCATGCCCGTCTTTGGTGTTCAAGCTGACAGCTGTGGCTTGCGCCCGTCTCTGGAGCTCGTGTTGGCTGTGCTCTGCCTTCTGTGGGCAGATGGGGAAGGGATCCCCTCTCCTTGCGCACCCTGAAACAATGGTCTCTTGCCTCTTAGTCAGGTCCAGACATTTCCCCGGACTCCCTCCTGGCTAGCTGTGGCACACTAGCCCCCTTCAGGCTGTCTTCACGCATCCAACCCCAGTCTGACCTCCAAAGCCCAAGCCTCAGATACCAGTCCCCACCCACCCCGGTGGGTGAGCAGACAAACCTCTCGGGCTGGTGAGTGCTGGTCAGCACCGATCCTCTGTGTGGGAATCTCTCCACATTGTCCTCTGCACCCCTGTTGCTGCGCTCTGCTCTGTGGCTCCGAAGCGTCCCCCGACCCAACACCCTTTCTCCACCAGTGAAGGGGCTTCTTAGTGTGTAGAAACTTTTCCTCTTTCACAGCTCCCTCCCAGATGTGTGGGTCCCATCCCTATTCTTTTGTCTCTGTTTTTTATGTTTTCTTTTGCCCTACGCAGGTACGTGGGGAGTTTCTTGCCTTTTGGGAAGTCTGAGATCTTCTGCCAGTGTTCAGTAGGTGTTCTGTAGGAGTTGTTCCACATGTAGATGTATTTTTGATGTATTTGTGGGGAGGAAGGTGATCTCCACGTCTTTCTCCTCTGCCGTCTTGAAGGCCCGCCTGCCCGTTTACTCTTAATCCCTGTTCCCCACCCCTGTCTGAGTCAACCACTGATCTGCTGTCTATATAGATTTGCTTTTTCCAGATCTTTCATCTAAATGGAATCATACAATATGTGGTCTTCTGTGTCTTGCTTCCTTTATTTAGCATAATGTTTTTGAGGTTCATCCATGTTGTACATGCATCAGCACTTCATTTCTTTTTATTGCCAAACAGCATTCCATTGTATGCATTCACCCAGTTTTGTTTATCTGTTCTTTAGTTGATGGACATTTTTCCCCCATCTTTCTGAGTATTATGAATAATGCTGCTAAGAACATTTCCTTTCAAGTCTTTGTATGGGTATATGTTTTCATTCCTCTTGGGTAGATAATGAGGAGTAGAATCCCTGGGTAGATGGTAATGCACATTAAAATTTGGGGGGCACTGTTTTGGGGCACTGTCTGTGTGTGCCATGATGTGGTCACCTGCTGTGTCACGGAATGTGCATGGGCTTGGGAGTCACTTGGATCTGGGTGAGGCTTGATTCTCTTACTAGCAATCGTGTGATATGGAGCAAGCAACTTTATTTGGTCCATGACATATGGTATGGTCCCTGCTGTATAGGGTTACCTGAGGATTAATGAGATACAGGGGCCATACACAGACATTAGAGCCAGGGGAACCTAGGTTGAAGGCTGATTTTGTTACTTGTTATGATCTGGGCAAGTTACCAAACCTCTCAAAGGCTCAGTTTCTTTTTCTGTAAATGGCAGATAATAACACACTCCTGTGAAGTCACTGTGAGGCTTAAATAAAGTAATGCATATAATGATCTTAATACAACACTCAATAAATGTTAGTTTCTACTATATAAAGCACCTAGCTCAGAGTAGGTGCTCTGGAAATGCTGGGTTACTAAAAGATGGTTTCTACATCTTGTATCTTTCTTCAGAAAGAAATGAATTAAGAGAACACACACACACATTATTTTGCTTTGTGTGGTAGAATTAGGAGTTTCTTGTAAGCTAAGTTAAAAATTCTCAAGGAGCTCACACGTGATTATTAGACATTCAACTCCAAGCCCAGGGGACATACCTCTGAGGCTGAGGTTTCAGTTCTGGGACAGGCAAGATGCACACTGCTTGATTATAGGCTGAGATTAGATCAGGAGTTCCTTGAGCATCAGAGCTTAAGAAAGATCCACCAGGTGACCCTGGGCTGGATCCACTCCGTTCAGCAGAGCAGAGAAACACCTGCAGCATCCAGAGAGGTCATTGACCAGTGAGCCTGACTAACCATCTTTTTAGATAATTCTAGGACCAGCTTTCAAGGGGAAAGCGAATTCTGCCAATGCCTGGGTTAACTCCTATTACATAAACATACACCTGTGATGACACGTCCTCTCCCTTGTTGTGACTTAAAGAACTCTTGCAAAAAGTCAGACCATTTCACACAGACACAGCAACACTTAATTACAAGAGCTTCTGCACATGAACCCGTTCCTTAGATGCATTCCCATGCCCTTGACCACCCTCGCCCATCCCCTCTACTTGAGGGGCTGGAGACGGGCATGACTGCCTCCCTCTCTGCAGGCAGAAAACCTCTTTAGTGAAATCGTCCTGCACCTCTGCCTGCACCTCTGTGCCCACAGTCCCTCCTGGCCACGAGGGCCTGCTCAGTGGGGAAGTGAGAAATGTCTCCCGCTCCTCCAAAGGCCACTGTGTCACTCAGCTCAGGCTGCCATACCTCAGACTGTGTGGCTTAAATCACAGAAATTAATTTTCTCCAGTTCTGGAGGCTGGGAAGACCAAGATCAAGGCCCAGGGGGCCTGAGCTCTGGTGAGGGCTCTCCCCCTGGCTTTCAGACAGTTGCTTTAGAGGGTACATCTCCAAATACAGTCACACTGGGGGGTTTGGACTTCAATATATGAATTTGGGGGGATGAATATATGAATTTGGGGGGATGCGATTCAGTCCATAGCAGCCACTTACCAGAAGGAAGGTCTAGAAAGGTCCCGTCGTTGGGTGGATACAACTGTTCTCCCACGTTGGTGAGGGTGAGAGTGTGAGAGCCAGTCCATAGCAGCCACTTACCAGAAGGAAGGTCTAGAAAGGTCCCGTCGTTGGGTGGATACAACTGTTCTCCCACGTTGGTGAGGGTGAGACCGTGTGAGAGCAGGAATGAGAAACACCTGTGGGGAAGGCAATGCGGGTCCGCAGTAGGAACTAAGCCCCTAATCACCCGTGTTCCCATGGATAGCATGATGATCACTGCAGAAAGGGAGGCTCAAATTTGAGAAGTGCCTATCATTTCATCTTAGGCATAAACAACGGGGAAAAAAAAGAAAAAGCCTTGTGACTCGGGCCCCAATTGTTTAGCTTTCATGGTCTGATGGTGCCGCTGTCTCTCGGCATTTAGCAAAAGTGTTAAAGCGTGTTAGACCTCAGCTGGGGCTTAATGGCAACTGGAATCATCTCAATTCACAAGGCAATTATTTATCTGGCAACCTTTTACAAAGTGGCAAGTTTTCCTTCAGGATTTTTTGCAGTGAGATATTTCCAATCATCTTGGGGGTCTCCCCTCCCCCCAATCAATTGTTGGTATTTGAATGTAATAAAACTAAAAGCTGTGAAATTAAGCCTGCTGTGTGAGCTATGAAAATGGGGAGCTGAGATGAGACTGTAGGTCCCTCTCACATAATAGCAGTGCACCATTATGACACAAATTATGGGAAACATTACCAAACTCAAGGCATAATGGACTGCTGTGATAATGGGAATACATACTGTGGAACACAGAGTGTTTGTCTGGAAGGGTTAATGTCGATTTCTTTGATGCAACCCTACCCTGATTGCTGGGTCACGCTGAAGGACTGCTTTGTATTCACTCCCCCAATTTCCATCCCAATCAGCTGTAACATCATGGACAATTTCCTTACCAATCTGCACAGATCTAAGGGTGAGGGAATGGCTGCCTGGACCAGCCCATCATAATAGGCAGACTTCAAAGGTGCTTTTATGTATTGGTCTGAAATGCTGCTATAATTTTTAAGCATACATGCTTTGGTGAACGGCATTTGTGTCACTGGGATCAGGGGTTGGTCTCAGAAACACTGAGAGGAAGGTTACCATTCTCATCTGTGACTTACAAATGAGAATGCTCTGGTCATAATGTTTTAAAATGGGGGTTTTGCTATTATTCAGGTATGGCAAAGCCAACAGATCAGGAGATGACTGCCATTGCAAAGGTAGCTTGTTAGCACTCCCAGATCCCAAGAGCAGGGGGCACACTGGCAGAACCAGGTCAGTCAGGAGGCAGAGGGAATGAGGGTCAGATGTGGGCAAGAGCCTTTATTGTGGTTTCTGAGGGAGGAACAGGCATGGCAGGGTAAGCAGAGCTGAGAATTAGCTAATTTGAATAATTTCAGGAGGCTCTGGGTCATAGACGCTGTACTTAGTTGTCTGCTACCTGGTCCTGGGGTGATCGGGGCAGGTGGCTAGTGGTCCAGGGTGTGAGACTTATGAGGTGTGATAAAGGAGGTGTTTGGGGTGTGGGCTCTGGATTGGTTTATTTTCATATGAAAGGCATGCTGGCAGGTGAGCCCTTTTCATCTCCAGGAATTGGCTTGCCCTGGGAGGGGCAGTCTCCCCAAGGGTCTTCAAAGCATAAGAAACACACGGTTATAAATTAGGAGTATGGGATTAACAAATACATACTACTATATGTAAAATAGATAACCAACAAGGATTTGCTGTATAGCACAGTGAACTATATTCAATATCATGTAATAACCTATAATGGAAAATAATCTGAAAATATATATGTAAATAATTAAATCATTTTGCTGTATACCTGAAACTAACATAATATTATAAATCAACTATACTTTAATTTTTAAAAAGCCACATGGTTAATACACAGAGGAATGAGCTGCCACGTGACAGGACTCATTGCTAGTCTGGGGCAGAATGATAATCACAAAACAGAATACAGAGGTTTCTGGTACCAAATGATAGACTCATAGTTTCAAGCTTGGGAGGACACTTCAAGATCATCCTACCTTTTTTATATGGCTGAGGGAATTGGGGCCCAGCAGCAGCAGGTGGCCTGCTCAAGGTCAGCAAGCATTCATAACTTCATTCTCCTCTGCCCAGTCCTTTCTATACCATCCTGCCCATCCACTACTTTTTCAGTATTAAGACCCTGGACCCGCACACATGAGCCCTCTCACCTCCATATTCATGCAACACAAGGGGGAGGTCTTCATTCTTTTATTCAGTTTCCTAGACATGCGTTACGACTATGAAACTGATCCATTTTGGTTTGGGCCAATGTCAGAGCAAAAGAAAATAGTTTGTTGGAATAGATGCTTCATCAACCCATGCTGGGGAAGCTATGTTTTAGAGAAGGGAGCTCTCTATTGAAAATAAAAAAGCCTCATGATCAGAAAGCCTCAGCTTTCCCTTCTGCCTAAATTCACCCTCAGGAACGCATATATTTTTCATAATATGGCCTCGGGGCTGTAACTTTTGCTTTGGTCTGTTACAGTAACCAGAGTCTAGTGTCTAGAAACTTCTTTTTCTACCAAGGTGTGAGAGTATAACAACATTTTGCAACGTGTAATTCTAGTTCTCAACCGAGTTTCACATTTACCTCAGGAACTGCCTTCCCCCAGCTCAGCCCTCATGGTCGGTGAACAGTTCACTCTGTGCTTCTCAACCTTGGCTGCACAGTAGAATCACCTGGGGACGCTTTCAAACTACCCCTGTCAGAGTCCCACTTCTCCAGATATTCTGAGTTAATTAATCTGGGGTGGGGCCCAGGAAATGGGATTTTTTTAATGCCCCCCAGGTGATCTTAATGTACAGCCAGGAACAAGAATCACTGAGCTAGAGGGAGAGGCATGTGACTGACAAAATTAACCAACAGTGACGGAAAAAGGTGACAGCCCAGACTCACCCGAGAAGAATGATCCAACTGCCTGAGACACAGAAACCACTGACCAGCTGGTCTTCGCATTTCAAACAGGATCCCCCTGGTCCTGCCACTCAGCACCAAACCTGATGACATCACCTTCCCCTTAGCATCCTTCAGTGCTTCTCCATTGCCTGAGAATAAAAAGCCTGCGGTGCGGCTGTTCCAGTTACTGTCGCTCCATAACAAGCCCCCAGCAAATTTCAACCATTGTATTGATACTATGCTTCATGGATTCCGACAGTCAGAATGCAGACGGTCCACCATGGGGATAGCTTGCCTGGGCTCCACAGTGTCTGGGGTCTCTGCTGGGAAGATGCAAGAGCTGGGAGTGGCTTGACAGCTGGGGGCTGGAATCGTCTGGAAGTGTTTTCACTCGCATGTCTGGAGGCCAGCGCTGGCTGTCAGCTGGGGTCTCAGCGGGGGCTGCTGACCTGACCAACTACATGTGACCTCTCCATGTAGCCTGGTGGCCTGAGCACCAATATGGTGGCCTCAGGCTTGTTGGACTTTGTGGCTGGTGGCTGAGCACTCTGAAAGCAAGTGGCCCAGCGGATAAGGCAGAAGTGGCACTGCCTTCTCTGACCCAGCCTCGGAAGTCACAGAGCATCCATCCACTGTACACGCAGATACAAAGGGAGGGGACATAATCCACCTCTAGATGGAAGAGGGTGGCAGGTCACGTGGTAGAGGAACAAGTGAGATGCGAGCTATTATAGAAGCATCTTTGGAAAATACGACCTGCTGCAATGGCACACGAGGCCCCAGCGATTATTCCTCTGGCATCACGTTATTTTCCTCTCAGGCAGGCAGCCTTCACTCCAGTCAGGCTGCAGTATTTGCAGTTTCCAGAGGACACAGAGCTCGTCCAGGCCACGTTTCCCCAGGCTGTTC
>NW_006792921.1:263852-354438 GCF_000442215.2 Lipotes vexillifer | reverse complement strand
TCCCTACAATGGCTGTCTCCCCTGCTCAAATCCCTCACCCCATTCTCATCACCCAGTAGAAGCATATCACCTTCTCAGGGAAGGTGTCCATGATGTGCTGGGTGCCCTTCTCCGGGAGGCTGTGCCTCTCTGGAACGGCTTCATCTCACTGCATACAGTTTGGTCCATCACGCCTCCCACTCCCTCACTGATCTGTCAGCTTCTCCAGGGCAGAGTCTCTTTTCTTTTCCAATCCCCAACACTTAGCAGTGTTGAGCACATTGTAGGTGTTCAAAATACAGTAGCTTTTATTATGCAGTTCTTATTATTATGGGGAACACACATTTTATAAAACTAAGATTGGGAAATGAGACTTGCTTCCTGGGCTTGCAATATGTCTCCAATATTTAAGGAGGTAGGAAATCCAGTGGGGACCGGGACTCACTGAAGATTGTCCTGTTTTGCACCAGGGCACCGACTTATTCCTTAGCCCTAGGCAGCCATGTACGTCTCCCTTGGATTCTCCTTCCCATTACAGAAATGCCTCCCTTGAGTGTTAGTGAATAAATTTGTTAATGTTGGAGAAGTGCTTAGAAGATGGAAGGAGCTCTATGTGAGCTAAATATTATTAATAATAATGGTAGTAAGATTGATTATTCATTTCCACGGCCCTTCTCCTATTCAGTCTGTGCAAAATTGGAAATTGGTTGTGTTAAATTGGCTTACCTGCTCCATTTGGTCCTGTCAGGAAAATCAATGAGACACACGTGAATATTCTCCTGTGTACACAGCCATTTTCAAAGTTAGGCCATCATCAATATTTATGGTAAGCAGTTATGGAGAAAATGGATGAATATTTAACACATGAGAGCATTTAGGTATTATTAAATGTACTTGGCCAAGCAAATTTTGAAGCTATATTTTGGCTTTAACTCACAACGGAAAATCCATATTTTTAATTAGATACATGGACTTGCTTGAGTGGCTGTCAGTGGAAAGGACTCTGGAATCTAAAGGCAGGGAATGGCTTTTGAATGGCAAAAGCTACTCTATGCCCTTATGCCTACCCAGAAGTTCCAGGCAATTGGAAGGCATTGCTTCCAGAGATTTCCTGGTTTTACTAATGGTAAGCAGCCTCATGTCAAAAATGGGAAATTTCCAACCTAGAGTTACACGTGCTTTCGTGGGTTCAGGATGCCCCTAGGGAGCATCCATGGGAGGCCATGGAAGGCGCACTGAAGTGGGGAGTGAAAACAAATAGGCTCTAGTCCAGAGTCTCAGCTACTAACCAGCTGTGTAGCCTTGGGACATGAGCTCATCTCTGGGGGGCCTCAGTGTTTCTCATCTGTAAAATAAACTAGAAGAGGGCTTCCCTGGTGGCGCAGTGGTTGAGAGTCCGCCTGCGATGCAGGGGACACGGGTTCGTTCTCCAGTCGGGGAATATCCCACATGCCGCGGAGCCTGCTCATCCGGAGCCTGTGCTCCGCAACGGGAGAGGCCACAGCAGTGAGAGGCCTGTGTACTGCAAAAAAAATAAATAAATAAAAATAAATAAATAAATAAATAAATTAGAAGATCTTTAAAGTCTTGCCCGGAGCTCACTTTCAATAATTTTACAGATGTTGTATTGAACGTGATGTATGAAGTGTCCACATTTGCTCGTCCCCGCTCCCAGCCTGCTCAGTGAAGAGCCCTAGACATTAGGCTCTTTTCGACCTTTTGATTGTAGCTCTCAGGTCTGACCCAGCTGGGCCCGGAGATGGGCTCATGCAATTACAGAGGTTGAGAAGTCCTAAGACTCGCAGTCATCAAGCTACAGACCCAGGAGAGCTGATGGTATAAGTTCTAGTTCGAGGGCAGAAGAAACCCTGTGTCCCAGCTCAGCAATCAGGCAGGCAGCATTCCCTCTTACTCAGCCTTTGTGTTCTATTAGGTCTTCAGTTGATTGAATGAGGCCCCACCAGGGAGGGCAATCTGCTTTACTCAGTCTACCAATTCAAATGTTAATTTCATCCAGTAACACCCTCACAGACACACCCAGAATGTTTAACCAAATGTCTGGGCACCGCATGACCCAGCCAAGGTGATACATAAAATTAACCATCACGCCCTCGTGAGCGCACTGGGCTCCCCCATGTGGATCTGCATGCTTTTTGTCATGCTTAATGGGAACTTGATCAAGGTGAGCTGCCTGGCAACCAGACCACAGTCTCCTAGGGCAGTCACTCTCTTCTAAATGACAATTACACAATATTTTGCTCTCTCCTCAAACCTCCAGCCTTTCCTCCCTACTCCTCTCTGTCAGTTCATGACATTGCTTCCTATTTCCCTGAGAAGATGCAAAATCTATGAGGAGAACTTGCAAAAGTTCCCCTCACAACATCTACCCACCTACCAGCTGCTAGACTCCACGTACCTGCCTTCCTTCCTGTTCCTGTAAAGGAAGCCTCCATGCTCCTGTCCACGGACAACACTCCCCTTTGCACTGGTTCCCTGACCCTCTCATCTACTGAAATACATGACTCCAGGCATTCTTCCTTCTTTTACTTGCATCATGAATTTTCCCCTCTCTTCTGGATTATTTCCACCAGCATATAAACGTAGGGTTATTTCTCCCGTCTTAAACTAAAGTATGCATACGCACACACACACACACACACACACACACACACACACACACATACATACATATTCTCTGTCAACCCACTTTAATTTCCAGCTAATGCTCATTTTCTTTGTTTCCTTTATAAGAAAGAGTTGTCTATAATTCCTTGCCTCTGGATCTATCTAATCTATCCAATTAGATACATAGTAGGTTTTCCACTAAAATCGCTGTCACCCGTATTACTAACACCAGTGGTCGATTCTCTGTTACCCTCTCACCCACCAGCAGTATTTGACACAGCCTGTCTCTGCACCATCCTTCAAACCCTTTCTTCCTTCAGCTTCTGGGACACTGCAGAGTCCTCATTTCCTACCTACTGCACAGGTGGCTCCTTTTTAGTCTCCTCTGCTGGTTCTTCCTGATTCCTCTAACCTTGACTGGACTCCTCCTTGGACCTCGTTTTCTCTCTGTTTACACTCGCTCTCTGGATCTCTAGATGTCACTCATCTCATGGCTTAAATACCATGAGTATGCTAATAATCTGCAAAACGAATCTCTAGTCCAGAAGTCTCTGTTGAGCATCTGACTTTAATTTTGAGCTGCCTCCTTGACCTACCTTAGGTGTTCAATAGGCGTCTTGTATTTAATGGGGCTCAAACTAAATCCCTGATCCTCACTTCCCTCCAAACCCCTCTTTATTAGCTCCCTGGGCTGCTGTAACAAAGTATCACACACCAGGTGGCCTAAATGACAAACATTTACTGTCTCACGGTTCTGGAGGATAGAAGTCTGAAATCAAGGTGTCAGCAGAGTTGGCTCCTTCTAAGGGCTGTGAGAGAGCATTGTCCTATCTCTCCTAGCTTCTTGTGGTTGCTGGCAATATGGGGTGTTCCCTGGTTGGAGATCTCTGCTTTCATCTTCACACAATGTTCTCCCTGGACATGTCTGTGTCCAAATTTCCCCTTTATAAAAGGACACTAGTCATTATTGGATTAGGGGCCCACCCTACCCCAGTATGACCTCATCTTTAATTTCAGTTGCAACACCCTATTTCCAATAAGGTCACATTCTGAGGGACTAGGAGTTAGGATTTCAGCATATGAATTTCTGGGGTGTGGGGGACACAATTCTACCCGTAACACTCTCCAGCCACAGTCTGTCCTGTCTCTGTTGATGGCAACTTTATCCTTCCATTTGTTTAGGCCAAAAACATTGTAGCCATCCTTGGATCCTCTCTTTTTAATCATCACACCTCATAAATCAACCAGTCCTATTGGTTCTGCCTTTAAAATATATCCAGAATCTGACCACTTCTCACCAATGTCATTGCTGCCAGCTGACGTGGGCAGCCTCATCTTCCTCTCTCATCGCTACAGGAGTTTTCTCATTGGTTTCCTTCCTTCCACACTTGCCAGCCGCAGTCTGGTTAGTAACTCTCACTAACATAGCAGCAAGAATGATCCATTTCAAACATTATTCAGATTATGGCATTCCTCTGCTCAAAACCCCGCAAGTGGGGTTCCATACACTTAAAGTAAGAGCCTAAGTCCTCAAAGGCCCTACAAGGCCCTGCACTGAGCCCCATGGCCTCTCTCACCTTCAATCTCTGCCCCCCAACATTGACCACCTTGCTGCTCCCTGACGTACCAGGAATTCTCATGCCTGGAATTTTTTCCCCAGGGCTCACTCCTTCACCTCCTACACATGTTTGACACAATATCCTCTTTCAGGGAGCCTTTCCCAAAACACCCTAATTAAAATCTCAGCCCTCTCTCTTTTGTGGAGCTTATGGCAAAAGTGAGGCAGGGAACATTTATCTGTAGCCAAGATATCCTGTTTTCTGGTGTAATTAACCTCCTGTATGCAAATTATTTTAAATAACTTGTTCTTAAGCTTACCTGGTTTGTCCACAAACCAGCGGATGCAAGTAGGTGCTCAGATCAGGTAAAGTTTTTAACGTCATAATTTTTCTTCCTTCTGGAGTGAGTCAGCTCAAAATTGCCAGAACGTATGGCCATGAATTGGCAATAGCCAACGTTGCATGAGATCATCAATCTTACTCAAGGACATCATAGGTGCTCTGCAAGCTCATGCAACGTTCATGGAATCCAGGCCATTTTCAACTGGGAGAGCCTATAACCAGGGGACCTAAGACTTGGTCTTAAAGAAAATTAAGTTAATGTTGTTAACACTGATCTCATAAACACCCACATCTTTGTTGTGTTTAACTGAGAAATTTGGAATGCTTCCTGCAGCATGCATCTCATACAGCCTTTGGCATTGTTAGGTTTCCCGAAATTCTAAGCATTCTGCCAACCAAAAAGAAAAAGAGGGAGTTGGCTGTTTCAACATCTGCAGAATTTCTTACTGCATGCCCCTTTCCCTTCCCCACCACGGGAGTCGGCACAATCCCTCCCAGCTGCAACTGCTGTTTTCCAATGGCTCTCTGTGCTTTCCAGGGAACACTTTGGCTGTGATGGGGTTTCTCCTGTTTTCGAGCCTATCGGACGCCTGATGCTTCCTTCTTTCCTTCCTCCTCCTGTAACCCACCGCAACCCCTGATACCCTGCAGGCTTTGTAAGTGATGGAGGCTTGTCTTCACCTACTTGTGTTTTGGGGTTTGTGGGAGAACTTTTTCACTGGCTTCGTTGTAGATGTTGTCCCTTAGGTAACCATCTTCTATCCCAAAGCTCCCTCTTTCCTATCTTTTTTTTTAAAACCATGTTTAAAATTGAACTATAGTTAATTTACAGTGTTGTGTTAGTTTCACATGTACAGCAAAGTGATTCAGTTATTTATATATCTTTATATATATAGATATATTCTTTTTCAGATTCTTTTCCATTATAGGTTATATACAATATTGAATATAGTTCCCTGTGCTATACAGTAGGTCCTTGTTTTCCTCTTTCATATCTTGTGGAAGGGTTCATTACCCAAAATGTAATTCAAACTCAGAGAGGGTGAGGACCTTACTTGCCCAGGGTCTCATAGGTTGTAAGCAACGGATCTGAGATTTGAATTTTTTCTCTTTCCCGTTTTCAAAACTGCATCTCTCATTTAATAACAATAACAATAATATTGTTATTATTAATCTTGGCATTGGATATGTCATTTACTCCATTTGCTTTTTGGAGAAACATTTATTTTGCTGATTTCCTGGGTCACTTCTGTAAAACGTTTCTAACTGTTCTCCCACTCCCCAAACTTCTTTCCTTTTAAGCCTGTATCCAAGATCTTACATTGCCTTTGGAACACAGGCATATGACCTGTCTTAGATTCAAATCTTAAAACAAAACAAAGCAAAAAAAACAAAATGTGAACTGGCGTTGACCAACACCCCCTCCCTGGGCTCCGTCACTGTATTTCCACTTGCCTGCTTGACTTCACACCATCTGCTCCATTAAGAAGGGGTTCTCAGTAGAGTGGTCATAAGCATTACAAAGCGTTAGCAACAGCTGGCTAAGCATGTTTATGCTACAGTAGAAACATGAGGGTTGGATACTATAGCACAATATGGGCTTTTTGTTGGCAAAGAAGAGTAATAGGCAACAGATGTGGTACATGACGTTTCGGTGCTAGAGACTAGAGTGACCTGGGTATATCTCAAGGGTGGTGTAAACCCAGCTCTAGTTATGGGGAAATAAAAATCAGAGACTGAACAACAGCAACTCTGGGAAGTCTGGCAGGATGATTAACTCTGGGGAGTGGGTAAAATGATGAGATGTGAGACACTCAGAAAGGCACTGAACTTCTCTGTGTCTCTGCTTCCTTATCTACAATACTGATGAAAATGGCAGATACCTCACAGGTTTGTAATAAGGATTAAGTGAGATAATGAATGTAAAGTTCAGTGTCCAGGAATTATCACTACCAACTTCCTCCCCTTCATCTGTATGTTATATGAGATTGAATATGTCCATTGAAATTGGGGATAATTTGGGAGAAAGTTCTGAAGCAATAAAGAAGAAAAATGGGTTTTAGCCATTGATCCACTCACCTAAGAAATATTTATCAAGAGCTTCCCACAGGCTAGGCACAGTTCCAGCAGTGAAGATACAGCAGTAAACAAGACAGAAAAGGTCCCTGACCTCATGGATACTTTGTTCTAATTCAGGGAGACAGAAAATAAGCCAAGAATAAAATTAATGAAATACAGGAACAAAAATATCAGAATGTGATATGCATTCTGCAAATAATTAAAACAGGTATAGCTCTGACAATGACTGGGTGGATACTTTAATTTGGGTGAACTTGAATGATAAGCAAGAGACCACCACGTGAAGATCAGAGGGTAGCGCACCCAGGACAGAAGAGACGGCAGGGCGAAGGCCCTAAGGTAAGGAGGCGCTCCTGTATCTGAAGATGGAGAGGAGGCCAGTATTGAGGCTACAGGTGGGGAGAGAGGGGAGTGATACTTGATAAAGTCAGAGGAGTGGGCAGGGGCCAGGTTCTATAGGACTTTATAAACCAGGGCGAGGAGTTTGGATTTTATTTTAAATGAGATGGGGCAACCAGAGTATTTGGTGCTGGATTAGTCTTCCCGCAGTCAACAACTATATAACTGGAAAAATATGTGAAACAATGACTTTCAGACACTGGATAAAAAGCAGAGCAAAGCTCTGATTCCTGAGGGAAGAGAAAACATGAATCCTGATCACGGGTGGATACTTTAATTTGGGTGAACTTGAATGATAAGCAAGAGACCACCACGTGAAGATCAGAGGGTAGCGCACCCAGGACAGAAGAGACGGCAGGGCGAAGGCCCTAAGGTAAGGAGGCGCTCCTGTATCTGAAGATGGAGAGGAGGCCAGTATTGAGGCTACAGGTGGGGAGAGAGGGGAGTGATACTTGATAAAGTCAGAGGAGTGGGCAGGGGCCAGGTTCTATAGGACTTTATAAACCAGGGCGAGGAGTTTGGATTTTATTTTAAATGAGATGGGGCAACCAGAGTATTTGGTGCTGGATTAGTCTTCCCGCAGTCAACAACTATATAACTGGAAAAATATGTGAAACAATGACTTTCAGACACTGGATAAAAAGCAGAGCAAAGCTCTGATTCCTGAGGGAAGAGAAAACATGAAGTGAGTCTCCTGATCACCTGGTCTGTGTGGATGAACTTTCTAAAACACAGTGAAGGGAATGAGAGCATGAACGGAGCATGGAAGTTGCACTGAGCTGAGTAGGCAGAGATCAGAGTTTGGGGATGCTAAGGCAGCTGGAGCTTTATAAGGCAGAATACCAGAAAGGAAAGAGCTAAGCAAAGGAGGAATTCCAGGAGCGTGTGTAGGAGTCCTCTTAAGTCTTTGACCAAATGTTAAGACACACAGCAAAGGGGATGGCTCTATAAGGTGTGGTTGAGAACAGCTCTTGGGGACCTGTGAGTTGAAAAGAGATTTCAAAGGGTAAACAGTGCCCTGAAGGAGAGATTAGACTCTGTATAAGGAAAAAAACAACAGAAGCTAGTTAAACTGGAGCGTAGAGAGAAAAAAAAGGAAGAGAGCCTTAGGGCCTTGCGGGATATTATGATGCCATCTTACATGTGTGTAATTGGAGTAGCAGGAAGAGAACAGAAATATTTGAGGAAATCATGCTCCCAAAGTTTCCAAATTTGATGAAAAATAATAACCCACAGATCTAAGCAGCTCAAAAAACTACAAGCAGGAAGAAAATTGTACCCAAGCACATGACAGTCAAATTGCCAAAAAATGAAAATAGAGGAAATTTAAAAGCAGCTGAGAGAGAGAGAGAGAGAGAGAGAGAGAGAGAGAGAGCCCACTACAATTTAACAGATATTTATTGAACATTTTGTGTGCGTTGGGCCATTGTGTGTACTAAGCTATGGTGATAGAATGGTGAAAAGCCAGAACATTTCCCTGTGCTTATGAAGTCTGCTGTTACAGGAAAGGAAATAGACATTAAGCAGACAATCAAGCAAATAAGCGATGACAATTCTGCTAATGAAGAAGTAGTTGACAACATACCTTCCTTAGGGTTAAGTGACCCTGAGGAAGTGACCTTTAATAAGAAGGCTGAAGGTTGGAGAGGAGAAACTGTGAGGATGGGGGGAAAGACCAGTTCAGCGGAGAAAATGCAAAGACTCACAGAAGGAAAGAGCAGGATATTTTAAGGGTTGCAAATAAGCCAATGAGGCTGGAGTGGGGAAACAGACAGAGACAGAGACACAGAGAGACAGACAGAAACAGTGAGACAGAGGAAGAGATTAAAAGAGGATGCGGAACTGGGTAGGAGCCAGATTATGAAGGAATTGTATTTCCTATGGGCAGTGAAAGAGTGGGAATCAGATATAAAGCTTTAAGCTCTTTAATACAGTGTATTAAATATACTTTATTAGGGACTTCCCTGGTGGCGCAGTGGTTAAGAATCCACCTGCCAGTGCAGGGGACAGGTTTGAGCCCTGGTCCGAGAAGATCCCACATGCCCAGAGCAACTAAGCCTGTACACCACAACTACTGAGCCTGAGCTCTAGAGCCCGTGAGCCACAACTACTGAAGCCTGCAGGCCTAGAGCCTGTGCTCCGCAACAAGAGAAGCCCCCGCTCACTGTGACTAGAGGAAGCCCGCGTGCAGCAACAAAGACCCAACACAGCCATAAATAAATAAATAAATATATAAATAATAAATAAATATACTTTATTAATACACTGTATTAAATACACTTGACTACAGTGTATTTAACACAATGTAAAAAAAAAAAACCCTCAAAGAACTGATTCCTGGGAGCTTAATTGATTGTTGCAGGTCAAATTAATTCATCCCGAACTTAAAGATTCATGGAGAATCACCATAGAGTACCGAAGTACCGAGGCAAAAGTCCAGCTGGGGACTCTGGTCGAAGCTTCAAGCTAGGAATGGTTTGGGGGAGTCTCAGACCCCATATCTCAGGAGCTGAAGGAGCTGCCTGGGAAAAAGACTGCTCTGCCCATTAACACAATATCCCCTATCTTTGATCCAATTACTGAATTATAAAGCGGAGTGTTTAAGATGAATGGAAGTTTTTCACATTAATCACCATCTAATGATGGCAAGGCCTGGGAGATGTCAGGTTTTATTTGATAGATTTATCCTGAAAGTGATATGTACACTGACAGTTGAGGAAATTAATGGTTTGACTTTATGGAGGACTGACAGGATAAACTAACTCTGACAGGCTAAATTAAGGAGAGGCTGTTACAGGAGGTAAAATGCCAACTTCATATTTTGAGTGTAATGCTTTAGTGGTTTTTGGTACTGATTTCTAAGCCTTGCACATGTGTCTAAATAAATGAAAATTCAGGAGAGGACACTGCCTTGAAAAGATGGTATTACAGCAGAGCAATGAATAAATAATTTACAAGTGGCATCTTCAACCTTGTGCATTTAAAAAAATAAGTTATGAATAGAATCAAATAAAGTACCAATTTTAAGCTTATATCTTCAATTTGTAAATGTAAATTCCTTCAGGCAGAAATTTGCCTCATGTATCTTTGTATTCTTAGTGTCTAGCACACAGAGGAATATACAGCTGGCACTCAATAAATGTTAGTTGCAAAACTGTGGCATATCAATAAGTACTAGTGATCGACGTTAGGTAATTAGCAAACTTTGTCATTTTCTATTTACAAAACACTAGACTATAGCTACTTTTATGTATAAGGATGAATTTCAGTATTCCATGGACAAAACATACTTCACTAAACTACTGATGTCTAGGATAATCTGGATAAAATGTTTTAATCAGAATGATACGGTATTTTTCAGAGTCAACTGTATGGGACTAACTTAATTTTTAGTTAAGATATACTGTTTCCATTTTTCCTTCTTTTTAATTTTTCCAATATTATTTGCGATGTGATCAATCCATTTCTAAAGAGAAACTTTTGTAGCAAAGATGCGATTCACTGACTGAGTTTGTGCTGCTTTCAAGTTTTACTCTTTACAGTTTTTGCCAAGGCAAAACTATAGTTTCCTTCTGAGGCCATTATTTGTACTGAATCCAATCCATCCAGCTTAAACTTTATAGATCTGAATTTTGACAAAACTATGATTTCTATCAATTTTCAGTAAAAAATTTTACCACACGCAGTTGGGACTACTATTTTATTTTGTGCTGATTTTCTTCCTCCAATAATATTCGTTATGAATTGGAGAAAAATCTATCAAAAATTGCAAACACTATTGTAAAATGTAGAGATGTAGACAGATCAGAGTCGAGGTGAGATGGGAGTGGTTAGAATGAATATGAGATGAGACGGGAGATGGGAGGGAGAGAGAGGCAGAGGATAGGGAAATAATAATGCCTTCATCAAATTAAAATGTTTAAGTTTTGAGCTCTTATGCTCAGCATCCTCAAATTTTGTTGAGGATAAAGTAAACCCCATATTTTCACTAAGTAAAAATCATATTAATCTGCTAAGAAATTTCATAAATGCTGAATCCTAATCTGTTTGCAAAATTTAATAATGGCTCCTTTCTTGAACAATGTCCTTCTTCTGAAGCTCATCTTCTAAACATTAATACCCCAAAAGCACATTTCAGAGGCAAGGACCTGGTCCTGAAATGCAGGAGCCACTTATCTGAGGTTGGAGACAGAGCTCGAGAGTCCTCGTGTACCACCTTCTATTCTTATCCAGGAAGATGCTCATTTCCTGGGATATTTTCATGAAGCAGTCAGTACCTTTTCCATATATTTTTTTACTACAGATTTCTTCTTTGTGAAATGTCTATTCAAATCACTTGTGTAATTTTATAGTGGGTTATCTCTCTTTTTTATTAATTTGTAGGTGTTCTTTATATTTTTGGACATCAGTCTTTTGCTTATCACATGGGTTGTAAATATCATCTCCCAAGCTGTGGCTTGTCTTTCTACTTTCTCTATATGGTATCTTTTGAGGAACAGAACTTCTTAATTTTAATATACTCAAACTTAGCTCTTTTCTTTTGTAGATTCTTCTGTAAAAAAAACACTTTCCTACTCCAAAGTCATGAAATTATGTTTCTATAATACATTCTAAAAGCTTTATTGTTCTGCCTTTCACATTTAGGATTTTAATCTTCTTAGAATCAATCTTGCATGTACGTTATTTGGGAGAGGTCCAATTTTGATTTTTTTTTCGTAATTCAATTTTTCCAAGTCCATTTATTGAAAAGACCATCTTTTCTTTGCTGATTTTCACTGATTTGTGATGCCACCTCTGTCATCTATCATTTCTGTATCTAGATCTCACTTTTGTGCTCTTCATTCCTCTCGCATCTCAGAACTATCTTCTGTCCCCATCTTTCTCCCTGAAGTAAATTCTTCAAAATTTCCGCTGATGGCAAAGAATATCAATTTCTGCTTTTGTCTAAAAATGTCTTTATTTTATCCTGATTTTTGGAAGATCTTTTCGCTAGGTATGGAGTCCTAACTAAGATGGCAATTGTCTTATCTCAGATAGTAAATAATTAATAATAAATCACTGTATTCCAATGTATTTTGGCTTCCACTGTTGCTATTGAGAAGGAAGCTGTCAATCTCATTGTTGCTTCTTTGAAGCAACCTGTTGTTCTCCTCTCTGGTTGCTTCTAAGATTTTCTCTTTGTCTCTGACGTTCTGTGGTTTCACTGTAAGTCTAGGTGTATTTTTGTTGTTGTTGTTGTTAGTTATCTTGCTTGAGATTTATGGGGATTCTTCAACACACAGTACATTTTATGAGAGAAGTAAAATGTTTTCATCCCCTCTTATCTCCTCTTTTTAGAATGGGAAGGACTTGAGCACACGTGTATATAGGCAGGAGAAAGGATCAGAGACAGAGAAAGTGAAGACACAGAAAAGAGGTTAATCACTGATGGACTGAGGTCCCTAAGGGAGAGCAAAGGATGGGCCCATTTCACGGTAGGCTGCCTCAGTTGTAGGAGGCAGGATGGGTGTGGATGCTGCTGAGGAGTGAGCAGAAAGTTAATGGGGTTTTACCTGATGGATTCTACTTTGTCTGTGAAGGAGATGGATTATTCAGCATCTACTGTGTTAGGTGCCAGGAACACAGTGGTGAACAAAACACACAAACTCCTTGCCTTTATGGAGCTTGCATCCCAAGGGGAGAAACAGACACTATGTAAATAACAAATAAAAAAACAAAATAATCACCAGTTGTGAAAGTGCTATGAAGGAAACATACAGTATACTGTAACAAGAATGGGGTGGTTAAGTTTGGCATTTGGGCATTTTTGCGTGGTGACTTTTAAGCTGAGATCTAGAAGACAAGAAGCCAGATGTCCTGGAAGAAACTTCCAGGAATAGAGAAAGGCAGGTACAAAGTCTGAGGTGGGAAAGAGCCTTGCATGTCCTAGGAATTTTCAGAAGGTTAAAATGGTTAAAGTAGAGCAAGGTAGAAGAAAGAATGGGGAAGGCAAGGCTAAAGAGGTACCCAGAGATAAAGCAATCTGGGACTTTGTATTTTTGTCCCTGTTAAATGAGTAATCATTAAAGGTTTTTTAAAGCCAAAAAGTGACTTGATATGACTGTCCTTCCCAAACTGGATCATCTCTTTACTGCTCCCATTCCACTCTGGCCCAAGGAAGTCTAATTATTAATGTAGTACATAGGCTTCTCTATACATACATCATATATTCAATATATGTGTATATATTAATGTATATATGTATATATATTTATGTACAAATTATGTACACATATATTTATGTATTTGATACATATTCGTATATATAATAAACACATACATTTATATATACCTGTATAAGGTATTCCTTATTGTTTTCAAAGCATGGTATCATGAAATTCAACTGATATTTTACGTATAACTTTTGCTGCATCTTGGTCTTCTTATTTAATAAATACCTCATGAAAGCTTCATCAAAACTTCCCTGTGTCAATTAATATAGCTATCATTCTTTCGGTTTTTTTTGCTTTTTGCCGTACGCGGGCCTCTCACTGTTGTGGCCTCTCCCATTGCGGAGCACAGGCTCCGGACACGCAGGCTCAGCGGCCATGGCTCATGGGCCCAGCCGCTCCACGGCATGTGGGATCTTTCTGGACCGGGGCACAAACCCGTGTCCCCTGCATCGGCAGGCGGACTCTCAACCACTGCACCACCAGGGAAGCCCTCATTCTTTCTTTTTAACAGCTCCAATATATTAAGCATTCCCCTATCATATGATGACTTTGTTTCCTGTTTTGGGCTATTTCAAACAATGTTGAAATAAGCAATCTTATACATATATCCTTATATATTCATTCTGATATTTCTACAGGATATGTTCTCAGGAGTAGAATTGGTTGAGCAAATATATATGTACTTTTTACTTGAAGATGTTTTTTGAAAGTTCATATTAGTTAACATTTCTACCAATAATATATGAGAGTACCCTTTCCCTGGGAAAAGGTACCCCCTTATGTTGCTCTCTTCTTCCTGATGAATATATGTAGATATATACACACATGTATACATATGCATGTGAATATATAAACTTTGGTACTTTATAGTGAGTTGAGCATCTTTTATCCATCTGCTTATTATTTAGACTTTCTCTTTGAACTGTTTGTTCCTTTGCCCATTTTACTAACATGTTATTTGTCCTCTTCTTGACATTTTGAAAGATCTCTTTATTATAGTAAAGATATTAACTGTCTGATCTCTACATTGTAAATATTTTTTCAAATTTTTTTTGGTTTTTAACGACTTTATGTTATATTTCACCAAAGCAAAATATAATTTTTTATATAGTCAAAAATATTTGTTGTTTTTAGCTTCTAGACTCAGTATTGGCTAAGAAGTTCTCTCTTAACCCCTCAATTGTACATGAAGTATTATTTTTTCTAAGGCTATTATTGTTTTTTCTTAAAGCATTTAAACCTTTAAGCCACCTGTAATTTATTTTTGTATTCTTAATAAGTTTCTTCTAGATCAATAATCAATCGGCCAATTCAATCCCCTTAGTGGATGCATCATCTTTGTCATGTTAATTTTTCAAACATGCTGACATCTATTTCTGGAATCTTTATTGTGTCCCACTGATTTTTTTTTTTCTTATCATTATGTTACACTGATCCATTTATATATTAATTTGATCACAGTGGCTTTACTTTCTAATGTATCTTGTTCTATCCCTTCTTGACCTTTTGGCTAAGATCAAGTTTCTAATATATCTTGTTCTATTTTAAAGTATGCTCTAATATCTAGTGAGGCAAGTTCCCCACAGGACTCTTGTTATTCATACTTTTCATAACTACACTATACTTGGGGATTTATCCTTTTATTCAAACACTGAAATTTTTTCTTCAATTCCCAGCCCACCTCCCTCAGAAAAAAAACTATTGGTACTCTAATTGGAATATTAAATTTATAAATTCATTTGAAAAATTAATTTTAGAAATATTTTCTTATCTAAGAACTTGGTATGTTTTCTTTTTTACTCAGGTCTTATTTTGTATTCTTCAACAAGATTTTACAGTTTTAATCATGTAACTCCTGGGTCTTCTTTGTTGAATTCATTATTAAATATTTATAATTTGTGTTATCTTTGTGAAATGATTCCCTCATTTCCATTTCTAGGCATTTATTGCTATAATTGCGGCCATTTTAGAATATTTATCTTACTTCAGGCACCTGAACAAATGATATCATTAGCTCTACTAAAAGTTTCTTAGGAATGTGTTTGAACCAAGCTGTGTTATCCCCGGGAGGCGAGAGAATGATGAGTAAGAAGTTTGTACAGGCCTGATTATACTGGGTGCTATGCTCTAGCAATTCTTTTGGGAAGGATAAACCCTGAGAAGCATCCCAATCGAGGTCTGATGGTTTCCACCCTAAGTACATGTCCAGCCACAGGCTGCTCAGCTCCAGGCTTGTGTATAAAAGACTGAGCCTGGACGATGACACTTCCGAAAAAGGCTCAAGTGTCCTCGGTCCCTCTGATGCTATCATCTGCAGCTGCATACCTGTTGGAGAGGGCTGTGAGGGACAGGTAGCTTCCAGCATCTTCAGAGGATGTTGCTGCTTCTTGGTATCCTAGCTGTGCTGACTTTCTTCTGTTTCCTTCAGAACCTTGATTGAATTACCCAAGAGTTGCTGGTCTCTGTTAATGTGTGCCTGCTCTAAATTGTCAATTGATTTCGTATGAGATCATATAAGGTAATCTTAAATACTGACTTTTTCATTATTGTGTCCCTCTTATCTCATCTAGGACATTCAACCTTAAATTCCTCGAGGTCTGACTTTAATATTGCCGCTCCTGCTTTCTTTCTCTTTGCATCGACCTAGTATCTCTATACCTGATACTTTACTTTCAACCGTTCCTTATGAATTGGCTAAATATTTGTTACTGGTGGTTTTATCCAATTTATAACCAAATCTGGGAATCTGGTCTCCTAAATTAATTTTTAATCCATTCACTCCACCTCTACCTTTGCCCTGCCCCTCATCCCCCAACGCCCAAGTTATCACTGTCACTCACCTGGATGCCTGCAGTGTTGTAGCCTCTTAACCAGTCCGCCCTGTTTGCCCAGCCCCTCCATAAAATATCTTCTCCTCACTGCAGGCAAAATGACCCTTCAACATGCAGATCTGATCCTGTCTTGCCTCCTACCTCCTCTTCCCCACTTTTCACATGTTCAAGGACTTCCCCCTGGCTTTAGGATAAATACCAAACTCCTTGACACGGCTCTGCATCTGCCAAACCCTAATGCCTAGAGCTTCTCGGTTACCCACCACAGGCAGTGTAGACAGGGGATCAAGCCTGGTCCTGGGTGGGGAATGTGAGCAGAGACCCCTTGTAAAGTTCTGACCACAACGATCTATAAACCCAAGGCAAGAGTGACCTAGAAAAATTCCACTGCACAAAGGCAGAGAGAGAAATATTTCTGTCTCAGCCATGGTTCTGGGTGAAGGAGGAATAAAGAGGTCCTTTGAGAACTTGTGACCATAGGCTGACCAGCAGGCTGCTTTCAGATCCACATTCACGCTAGTGGCTTGGTTGAAAAAACTACAAAGTGAGATCCTGAAATGGATTTGCATCCTCAGGTGTCTGGCAGAAACAAACAGAAATCCTTTCAGGAGAAATGCACTTGCAACTCCTCTAAGAATCGCCCCAGATTCAGTTCCAGTGAAGATAATGTCACAGTAAAAATACAAAGAAACAAGACTCCAGGAGCCACATCAGCAGAAGCAATAAAAAAAAACCAAATCAGACCTCAAAGAATGAAAACATTAGAATTGCTGGAAAATTAACAGGGATAACTCTCACAGACATTATTTTAAATGAAAAGAGCAAGTTACAGAATGTTTACAGTTTGATACTCTATACAGAGTTTTTTTAAAAAAGGAAAACTACAGAAAAATATGTTTAATATGTTAAAAGACATAAGGAATGTTTAAAGAAGTAAAATTAAAATTAAAAACTACATATACAGAAGCTCTCAAACAATTAAGAAAACACCAGGTCTATTTTACGGATTAGCTTTACCAAAAGCTAGAGGAGCAGATAATTTCCAATCTTATACAAACTCTTCCCAACAACAACAAAAAAGGGAGCCTCCTCCACCAGCATTATTCTAAGAGACTACGATAGCTTTGATATTGAAAGCTAGACAAAGACAAAGTGAGAAAGGAAAGTTACAGGCCAATCTGCCTCCTAATCACAGATGTAATAATACTTAGTAAAATATTAGCCAACCAAAACCTGTGATGCATGAAAAGACAATCCATCATGACCAGGCAGAGTTTATTCTAGAAATGCAAGGGCAATTTCACATTACGAAACCTATTAATGCTCTTCACCATATTAACAGAATCAAGAAAAATAACATGATCATGCCAGGAAATGAACTGGGAACTGGTAAGCACAGTGCCTCACTCATAGCATCTGCTATGTATTTGTTAAATAAAATTGACAGACACAGAAAGAAGCATTCAATTATATTCAAAAACATTCAGGATTTAAAAAAATTTAACACCTAGGACTGAAGGAAATTTCCATAACATATAGGGTATCTATCATAAATGTGTTTTCCACCTGACATTATTTAGTACAACAGAAGATGTATTCGCCCTAATATCCAGAAAATCCACTTTTAGGTATATACTTAAGTATATATGCCATGATCATGTACAAGAATGGTCAAAGCAGCACTGTTTTTATTTTTTATTTTATTTTTATTTTTTTCGGTACGCGGGCCTCTCACTGCTGTGGCCTCTCCAGGTGTGGAGCACAGGCTCCAGACGCGCAGGCTCAGCGGCCATGGCTCACGGGCCCAGCCGCTCTGCGGCATATGGGATCCTCCCAGACCGGGGCACGAACCCACGTCCCCTGCGTCGGCAGGCGGACTCTCAACCACTGCGCCACCAGGGAAGCCCAAGCAGCACTGTTTTTAAAACAAAAATCTGGAGACAATTCAAATGTCCATACAGAGAACAAATAAATAAATTTTGGTATAGTTATATGACAAAATATTACACAGCAGTAAAAAAATATGCGGCATGAATTGATATGGACAGCTATCAGAGACATATCATAAAATGCAAAGAGAAAGTGTTATGAGCTGAAGTGAACTGTGTTCTCCCAAAATTCCTATGAAGTTCTGACCCACAGTACCTTGAAATGTGACCATATTTGGACGCAGGAATTTTTAAAAAGTAATTAAAATAGAATGAGGTCATATGGGTGGACCCTAATCCGATATGACTGCTGTCTTTAAAAGAAGAGATTAGGACACAGCCAACTCACAAATCAAGAGGTGATCATGTGAGGGCACAACGAGAAGGTACCATCTGTAAGCCAAGGAGAGAGGCCTTAGGAGAAACACATCTGCTGCTGGTACCTTGATCTTGGACTTCCAGCCTCCAGAACTGTGAGAAAATTAGTTTATGGTAGTTAAGCCACCCAGCCTTAACTAGGGTATTTTTAATGATAACCCTAACAAAGTAATACAGAAAGTTACAGAATATTTAGAGTTCGATACTCTTTTTTTAAACAAAGTTATTTTATCTATCTTTTTATTGAAGTATAGTTCATGTGCAATATCATTTTCAGGTGTGCAATACAGTGACACAACTTTTTTTTTTTTTTTTTTGGGTACGTGGGTTCGTGCCCCGGTCCGGGGAGATCCCACATGCTGCGGAGCAGCTGGGCCCATGAGCCATGGCCGCTGAGCCTGTGCGTCTGGAGCCTGTGCTCCGCAACAGGAGAGGCCACAGCAGTGAGAGGCCCGCGTACCGGAAAAAAAAAAAAAAAAAAAGAAAAAAAAGGAAGAGAAAATCAACCTCATATTATTGAAAGATTCATACATATATGATACAACTATAAAGAGAGTAAGGGAATGATAGGAGGATTCTTCCAACCACGCCCAGTTCCTCCTTGACACCCTGGTGGCCAGGGCGTGCAGGCACAGTCACAGTCACATGGGGCTGTGAATACGTGGAGTCCTGTGTGTCACACCCTTCCCAGAATCACATCTGCCCAGCCCTCCTTCAATGCTGTCTCCAGACCCTCGACCAGCCCGCGGAGAAAGCCCCTACACTGCTTCTCGTCCTCAGGATCCCGAGTCTGCAGGCTCCGGCAGACCCAGTGGTCAGCAAGCCCCACAGCTGCCTGACTCCAGGAAGGAGGCACGTTGGTGCTGGCGGGGAGCACCAGCTGGCTGTGTGCATGTGCCGTGGTCCCAGGAGCCTCCTCCTTCTAGTGTGATTTTAAGAGTTCACCGTGACTGCTCATCATCACACACCGTCCAGCAAGCATTTTTGGAATGCCTTCTCTCTGCTGGGCAATATCCTCCAAGCAAAGGGGTCCGGCGGCGGCGGGGGGAGCCCAAGCAGGTATGAAAAGAGCAAGTTACAGAATGTTTACAGTTTGATACTCTATACAGAGTTTTTTTAAAAACGGAAAACTACACAAAAATATGTTTAATATGTTAAAAGACAAAAGGAATGTTTAAAGAAGTAAAATTAAAATTAAAAAGTACATACGTAGAAGCTCTCAAACAATTAAGAAAACACAGGGGAAACAGAGCTCATCCAGTAACCACACAAGGAATTGGAGCAGGGCAGCTGTGTCGAGCGCTGCAGGGAGGGGGGTCCCATGTCATGAGGACACAGAGTGGGGATCTGAGAGGGTCAGGGAGGTCAGGAGAGAGAAACTTCCCTGAAGGCACAGTTCTCGAGCAGAGATTTTCAGGATGAGTTGGAGCCTTGATTAGCAGAAGAGGGTGGGGAAGGAGGCAAGGGCTCCCAGGCAGAATGAATGCCCTGTGCAAATACCCAGGTCAGGAGTGAACAAGGAGCGGACGAGAGCCCACGGGAGTTTCACATGTGGAGCGCAGCGTGAGAGACCGCGCGGAGCATGCGTGGTGAGGATGCAGAGGGCGATGGGTCTGAAACGTGCAGGGCCGTGTCAAGAAGTTTGGTATTTATCCTGAAGCCAGGGGGAAGTCCTTGAACATGTGAAAAGTGGGGAAGAGGAGGTAGGAGGTAAGACAGGATCAGATCTGCATATGAAGGGTCATTTTGCCTGCAGTGAGGAGAAGATGTTTTATGGAGGGGCTGGGCAAAGGGAACAGGGTGGACTGGATAAGAGGCTACAACACTGCAGGCATCCGGGTGAGTGACAGTGATAGCCTGGGCCGGGCGCGGGGTGGGGGGCGGGGGGTGGCGGGTTGGGGGGCGGGACAAAGGTGGAGGTGGAGTGAATGGATTCAAAATTAACTTCGGAGACCAAACTGATAGGGCTTAGTTACAAATTGCATAAAATCATAGCTAACAGTTGGGGAATGTTGTTTTAATGTGTCAGGTACCATTCTAGCGCTTTACATATATGATCTCAATTAGTCCTCATAGCGCCAGAAGGTAGATTTTTATTACAAAACCAGTTTCACAAGTGAGGAATCAGAGGCATAGAGAGCTTAAGACATTTGGCCAGGCTGGGAAGGGGTCTCCTCATTTTGAATTGAATTGGATATACAGACAAGGGGAGAGGACAAGGGAGAGAGGTGTTACGGGTGACTCCTAGGTTCTGGCAGGTACTATTGGGTGGATTACGGGGCCATTCTCTGGGCTTAGGAGCCTTGCAGGAGATCTAGGTTTGGGGCAGGAATTGAATTTTGTTTAGTTTTGAACATGATACATTTAAGATAACTATGAGACATCTAAGAGATGTCAAGGAGCCAGCTGAATAGACAAGTCTGGAGCTCAAAGGAGATTTCCAGGCTTTTAGACATAAATATGTGAGTTATTGGCATAGCTGATGTGTGGGCACTAACGAGATCATGGGGAGTAGGGTGGGGAGAAGGAGGAGAGAGTTAGGATAGAGACTTGGGTAGTGCTAATATTTAATGGCCAGGGAAAGAGATGATCCTGAAAAGCAGACAGTCAAGGAGTGGGCCAAACAGTTATAAGAAAACCAGGAGATTGATATATCTTGGAAATCCAAGGGGAAAAAATTCAAAAACAAGGAAGTGGCTAATAGTGTTGAATGCAGCTAAGAGGTGAATTAAGATGAAGATGGTTAAATGGTGAAGTCTGGATGTAGGGAATGGAGGGGAAGGCAGAGGGTAGAGAGGACTGACAACGAGACATTAGGAGGTTGTGAGTGTATGTGTGGTCCAGGTGTGGGATGATGGTGGCTTAGATAAGGTGGTGACTTTATCCAATTTAGTGATGAAGAGGAGAGGCTGGGTTTGAGGGAGATGTATTTTGAGATAGAATAGGTAAGACCTGCTGATGGATGGGAATCAAGGATGGTTTCTAGGTTTCAAGCTAGTGTATCTGGGTGGATGGTGTTGCCATTTACTATGATGGGGAAAGAGATGAGAAGGAATAGACTTGAGGGTAAAAATCAAGTTCTATTTAGGCCATGCCAAGTTTGAGATGTCCATGGGATATTCAATGGATGTATAAGGTGAGGAGTTTGGAGCACAGACAAGAGGTCATGGCAAGAGGCATATATTCTAGAATTTTCACCATCAAGATGGTATTTCAAACACTGGGCTAGAAAAGAACAAACAGCCCTAGAAACAACAAACATGGCTACGTACTGAAAATGAGAGGAAGGTGGTGAAGCAGGGGCTCAAGGAGTACTGATGGCTTGTCAAAGTGGTGGGAGAATTAACTGATAAGGGATCCATGAGGAATTTCATGGCCTGGAACAAGGCAAAGACTTCCTTTCAGTGGTGCCTGTATGCAGAGCTGTGTCATTTTCTCCACTGGACTCAGCAGTCTGGAGCTAAGCTAGAGACCTTAGTCTTTGGGCTCCAACGTTTTCCCTACCTCTTGCATCTGTTTTCTTGATTTCCCACACCCCAAGCTGCAGGCTTGGATCCTACACAGAATTACCGGGAAGAACCAGGTGAAAGGTGAAATCTACATGACCTGCAGCACTGCCAGAGGCTCAAATCTTCCCACCTTAAGGATGCTGGCACAGGTGTGAGTCAAGCCTGAGCTTACGGTGCCCCTTGGGACAACTAGATTTGAGTAGATTTCTTCAACCCTAACAGCCAATCCTGCATTTCTCCCCCACGGTCACCTTTCCATGTTGCCAGAGCCCTAATTCCTGAATTCGTGATTCATGGCAGGCCCACCTAACTCAGGACTTTCGTTACCTCTCATATAGTCTGCGTCGAGTCTCATAATTGGGTTTCCTGCTTCTCGTTCCTTCCCTCTCCACTTTGTCTTCTGGTTACCAGCTTCATCTTTTTGAATCATAGCTCTAATCCAGCCTTTCTGCAGCCCAAACACCTCTAACAGCTCCCTATTTATAGAGCAGCCATCTTCAGATTTTCAGATTTTACAGTGCCTTAGGGATTCACAGAGATGGGAGTGGGTGTGTGGGCTGGGATGTCTGCTCCCCTCTTGTTCTACCTGACTGGCTCTGCATTTATAACTGTTTTACATATCAGTCCCTGGTGTGTCATTATGGGCTTTAAAGAACTGGAATTCACTATTTTCTAGAGAATGGAGCAACCAGAAAGCAAGGCCCTTCAAAATCTAAGTTTCTAAATTCAATTACATTTCAGGCTATCTTATCCACTGATCTCTTTTCTATACTCCCTTGCTCTAGCTAAAAGGAGCTGTTCCTTGTGTTTTATGGTACATTGGGAATTAACTCCTTTCACTTTTAACATAAGAATGGGCTTTAGAATCAGACAGATATATGCTGAAATCTTTGGATTTATCATGTGAAACTAAACAAGTTACTTAATATCTCTATGCCTCAGTTTTCCGATCTGTAAACGGGAAGGAATATTAGTGCTCCTCTCACAGGACTGTTTAAAGGGTTGACACTGTATATGAAATGACTAGCACAGCGCCCAGCTTGTAGAAAGCAATAAATTACTGCTGTTAATATTATTATGCAACATATTATCTTCATTAATTTGAATTAAATCCAAGGGTATCAGTAAAATAAAAAGCAACCTTAACTTTGCTCAACAGTAAATCTCAGTGAAAGGCTGCTTTAGATTTGAATCGAAAGCTGGGTTATGTCATCTATGTCATCCAGTTGATTTTGATATTTTTTTCATGGCAAAAAGCACTGAAAACATTGACTAACATAATGAGGTCAAAGAACAAACTGAAAAGAAGCTGTTCTTAATACTTCATTTCGCTCACGTTATGTCCTTCACTTAAAGTTCTCCCCCATCCCCAAATTCCAAATCCTACTCATCTATTAAGGATCAAATGGTCCCTTCTCCAGGAACTGTGCCTGGAGTTCCTTCAGTTGGAATCTTCTCTCCTTCTTCTAGATACCTGGCTCACTTAAGGTATTTAACTTCCACCTTATATTAGTATTTCTTCATAATGTCTACGATTGCATTCCTCCAACTTGTGGTACCAAGAGATTCACAAGTCCTTCAACCACAAATGTTTGTGAAGCACTAATATGGACCAAACACAATTCTGGGTGCTGATGAAACAGCAGGAAATAAAACAAAGCCCCTGCCTTTGTAAAACTTACATTCTGATAGGGGTAAGAAGTAACAAACTGGTAAATATGTAAGAGGTAGTGATTAGTTCTATGGATAAAAAAAAGCAAAGAAGAATGGGAAGAGAGGGAATACTGGAGGTGAGGCAGTGTTATAAGGTCATGAGGGAGGACCTCTTGGGGAAGAGCATTTCAGGCAAAAGGATGAGCAAGTGCAAAGGCCCTGAGGTGAAAGAATGTTTGAAGAACAGCAAAGAGGCCAGCTTGCCTGGTGCTGAGTGAGCAGAGTAAGGTTGACAAGAAACGAGGTCAGGGAGAGGAAAGTGTAAGAGAGATGCTAAAGGCCAGTATAAGGATGTGGGCTGTTATTCTTTTGTTTATCCAGTTCATTGCTGTGTACCCACATGTTTATATTAGCAGAAAGTCTGTTATCTCACCATTGAGGCCTCTCTTCTACTCCAAATTGTTTAGCAACTGAGGACTTAGCCCTGCTTGCTATGTCACTTGGTCAGTCCCTCGCCACTGCTGTTTTGGTTATTCCCACATGGGATCATCATGGGACTCTCTTTTCCAAGGCAGCCTGATGGATGCTTTTGCACTGTTGTGGCCATGCCCCAGCTGGTCCAAATCCCTGCCCAGGCCACAGTGGCACCCTAAGCTTCAGCTGAAATATCGCAGGTCTCGAATGTCACAGATACATGCTCAGCCCCCTTTAGTAAAGCTTGACAGGGGAATGGGCTTGGAGTGGTCTCCCGCGATCACCATGAACCTCCGGGCCCCTGCCTCACCCCCACTAACCCCCAGGCATCGACTCAGCAGAACTTGCCTCAAGCTGAGTGGCATCCTACACCTCTAGGGGTCAGATTCAACACTACTTGCTCCACATGAATGCACAAAGCCACAGACAGTGAGCCTCATCTCAGGGTGACGTCACCTCTGACACAGAGGAGGGGGCTGCCATACTGTTGCGACTCTGCTCACCAAGCATCGCAGGCTTATTTCTTTCACGTGAGGCAGACAAACTGACAGGAGGGATCTGCCTGATTTACCTGAGCAACCTTCCCAGCACCCAGTTCAGTAAACGGCACTCAGAAAGCAACTGGGGAATGAAATTTGATGCATTTTAAATGACCAAATCAATCTTTCATTTGCTGTGAAGCATTCTCAAATGGGTGACTGGTGAGATAATGATTTTCCTATTCCCCTCAAAGCAGCTGGTATTTGTGGACTGATGGGCACACAGTGGTGTTTTCAGATTTTACACACAGACTCTGCTAGACCAGATACTTTTGCGTTTCTGTTAGCTGGTCAAGAGACAGCCTTGCAAGTGGGCTGGGGAGCAAGGATGGCAGGGAGGAGACCAATGTGGGCCCCGCCTTGGTATTTTGTGAGGGGGGTGGGTGTGGGAGAGGCCCCGCGGGGCAGTAGTGCCAGCTCCCCGGAAGTGACTCCTTCCAAGAACCTGAACCTCCCAGCCAGAGACCCAGGGGCAGGGCTGAGAGAGGGGCTGGGAAAGCTATCAGCGTGCCTCAGTGTCTTAGTGGTGCCCTTGCACGTCTTGCATTCAACTGGCTGGGAAGTTCAGTCACCTGCTTTCTTTCCTGCTCACTGCAGAGTCAGGGCAAACTGGCCTCCGAAGACCCCAAACGGGCCAGATCGCAGCGGAGAGAGAAAACATTCACTTCCACAGCCCTCTGGGGACGGCCATCATTCCTTTGCAGAGCCCTGAAAACCTGGATTTATCTACTGTGTGATTTTCTCTTTAAGCTGTCCCTCGGTGCTCCATTAATTAGCGAGTCTCTTATTTAAACCCACCGGCTCTTCATCCTGCCTGTGATCCTGCAGTGAAGTCTTAATGCTGAACTCGGTGCCTCTTGGTAGTTTCCATGACAACCGGCTATAATCGCTCAGGTAAAAGTTTGTGCTTTCACTCTAGGCTCTGGGCAAGGGAAGCAGGGTGATGAGACAGACAAGCTCTTATTCAAACACAGATACCTTCAACAATAGCTCCACAAATTACGCGGTGACATAAATTGATTTGCACAACTGCTTTTTGAGTTAGGTCTGACACAAACGCCTTCCCAACTCCCCTCCCTGGTTCATGTTTCCATAAATCATTTAAAGAGAGTATTTTCTATTTATCCCTTTATCTTAACTTTCTCCTTTTAGATTTCAGCTTCTGGTAAAGAAATCAGAATTATGATATGCTGATCTCCCTGACATTCTATTAATTTAAAATTAATCACCCTTCTGAATTAGTGAAATCTTTTTACTATAAATCCCCTCCTCCCAACACCCATCAAACACACACACACACACACAAGCAGCTCAAAGAATGGCCCAGATTAGGCTATAGTGAAACCCTTGCTCCTTTCCTGGATCACATGAGATCATTTGGTTCCTAGGGCAATCGTCAGGTAGAGCTCATACCAAGGCCCTGTGCCTGGGACTCTATGCTAACTTCCAAAGCAAGGACTGGCCTGGAATCAGAGGATGATTCTTATCCTCCCTGACCACTGAAAGGGAGCTTCCCTTTTGCCTTTTTCTGAAGTGCTCCCGCCTAACCCGAAGGCCCCGTGGCACAGACTTTGTAACCCGGATGCAGTGAGTCACAGTGTGCACCGCTCCAGTGGCCTCACGGTCCTCACTCAGCAGTCACGTCTGTGACTCACGCCAGTGAAAGTGGGGCTTTCTAGGAAGTGGACAACTGCTAGGAAAAACATACCAGCGCCGCCCAGTCACTCCAACATCACATTCAGGTTGCTGCCTTCCTTGGCTGAGTCACCGTGGGAGAAGTGGTTTCTGGTATGTAGGGTATAGTTCTAGGGTCAGATTCTTCAGTCCTTAGCTCCAACCTGTCCCTGGAGAGTGGAGAGCCCAGTGTCCGGGGGCAACGCACAGACAGCCGTCCTCCCTACCCTCTATCATCCTCATTTTTAATCCACTCTGCTCCTTCAACAGAGTGGAAAAAGTGGATGGCTGTGCATGAGTGACAAGGAGATGGTTTTAGGGGTAGGACAATTGCCATGTCATGGTAATAAATGTAACATCCATCCAGGCAGGAAGACACCATATGTGGTTCGTGTCACCTTTGACCACCACTGACACACTGGGACTCAATCGTCAGACCTTAAGGATCAGACTTTTAGAATGCAGTACAAATGGCATCCATTGAGTCTTGTCAGTGCTTGCTGGCTGCGAAGGGATGTGATATGTTGCCTTTGTCTAAGTGTGTCTAGGGCTGACTTCCTCATCAGGCACAATACACACAGTGCCCAGGGCCCACGATACTTTTAGGGGCCTGTGAAAATGCTTTAATTGCTTTTAAAGTTAGAAGAAAAAAATAAATCGAAATCAGCTTGGATTATATTCATCTTTAAACCAATGTAACCATATCATTTAAAATTCTTTTTATGGAAGAAGGGGCCCACGAAGGCAAACGTAGGTAGGGCCCACAAGAGTCATAAGGCAGTCCCTGAGTCTGCCACTTCTAGGGAGGTGACTTTTGAACAACAAATCACACTAATGACACAGCATGCAATAGTGTTTTACAGAACCAGCGGTCAGGGTTGAGTATAAAACTATTTTTCTTCCCGAACAGTGTGCAGAGTGTGTGTGTGTGTGTGTGTGTGTGTGTGTGTGTGTGATTTGCCAAAGGTCCATGAACCTGCATGCTGCCCTTGGTCAAGTAGTTTTCTTCTAAGATCTTTCTGAAAATTTAAGAACTGTCCCTTTTTCCTTGGGACACTCAGGAAATGAAGTTGGTTATTTCTCATTATGAAACAGTTCGTGTTCCCAGCTCCTTGGAAAGGCTGGAAGGATGATTTTGAATGCCAGCTATTTTAGCTGAGAATGTTAATCATGCTGATTCTGCTGTCAGCTGAGGTTATACCATCTGATCTTCCATTTCCCTTGTTATAATCATTTATGCTCTACCCCTTGACATGACACATAAGTCCTTTTTATTATATTACATATTACACACACCAGAACACACTGAAACTCTTCTTTATGCAGTAAAATATAAAGTGGGTCCATCTTGATCTCCTCTGAAAAGCATCTAGATACTGAAGTGCCTAAAGGCCCAGCTGAAGGTATTTCTGTCTGCAGGGCAATGAGGAGGAACAAACTCCACAAAGTCCATAATAAGGCTGCAAGAAATTTGAAGGATTCCTTTTTCTTTTTCTTTTTTTTTTTTTTTTTCCAGAAGGAGGGTTCTGGAAGACTGGGCCCATTCAGTGTATGGAAGAAAGGAAAACCATTTTATTGAAAATTTCCATGTGCCAGGTCCCATGCTGGGTTCTCTACCAGATTATCTTCTTTGAGTCTCATAATGTACCTGTTATCTTTATTTGACAAGCGGAGAAACCGTCTTTCGAAGAGTCGAATGACTTGCCCTATGTCACAGAGCTATTAATGTGTAGAAACGGTGTTTAGATCCAGGTGTGTGTGATCCCAGGGCCCACAATCCTCTTGCCACACCACGGGTCAGCGAAGTTTTTCTGGGCCTGATATCAACTATTAACATTGTTGGTATAGCAGGAAAGCCGCCAGAGACAATATGTAAACAAACTGGCACGGCTGTGTTTTTGTAAAATTTTATTTACAAAAATAAGAAGCAGCTGGATTTGGCCCATGGGCTGTAGTTTGCCAACCTCTGCTTTACACCATGAGTCAGGTCTCAACCCTGGTTGCCACTGGAATCACTGGGAAGCTTTAAAAACTCTCGATATGCAGGACTCATCCTATAACAATTAAATGAGAATGTTTTGTGTAAAGGAAGCTTCCCAGGTGATTCCTACAAGGAGCCACAACTGAGAACCCCTGCTCTACAGCTTTTTCACCAATAAAGGCAGCTAAGATATGATACCAAAAAAACAAAAACAAAAACAAAAAAAAGATGAAATTTACAGATAATCCTCTTTGTCTATCCAAATCCAGTTCTTCCTTCAGGAGCCAGCCAACCCAAATCCTACCCCCTCAACTATACCTTCCTTGTTTTGATCAGAAAAATTACGCCCTCTCTCATCTGAATTCCTATAAGTATGTGTTGCAGAATTAGTCCCATTGCAACATATTTTGTATCAGTCTCAACGGTTATTCAATCTTTTACTATTACTTAAACTTCCATGTGGGTAAACCTTGTCTTCCCGTACAGCCTGGAAACTGAGACTATGGCTTTAGACACATGTATCGCAGGACCAGCTACAAAGTTGGCACTGGTAGGTGCAAGGAATTTTCTTAAGGGGGACAGAAATAAAACTTTGGGGGATTTGAAAATGGATTTGAATATAGTTCGGTGGAATTTAGTAACTTTTCAGATCTTCCCCCTTTATCCCAAATCTACTTCTTGAATCTTCCCCACTTTAGTTAATATCAACTCCATCCTCAAAGATCTTGGAATTGAGCTTAACCTTCCTCCTTTCTCTTAAACCAACATCAAAATCAGATAGCATAAACTGGTAGTTCTATCTTTAGCATATGCACAAAATCTGATCTTTACCTACTAGCTCCACTGCTGCTATCCTGATCCAAGCCACCATCTCTCATTTGAATTTTCACCAAATCCTCTTAACTGGTCTCCCTGATTCTGCCTTAGCCCCCTTCTCTGCCTAATCTTAACATAGCATCGAGTGATATTATTTGAAAAGTTTAACTGCTTCAAATGCTTCAATGGTTTTTCATTTCACTCAGAGTAAAAACCAAAGTCCCGCAAGGCATGCCATTATTTCTCTGACCTCATGTCCTACTACTCCCTCCATTGCTCACTCAATCTCAGCTCTTCTGGCCTCCTTGCTAAACCTTGAATAAACCAGGCATGTTCCCATCTCAGGGCCTTTGCACATGCTGTTTCTTGTTGCCTGACCTCTAATCCTCTTGATATCTACATAGTCACCTCTCACTTACTTCACGTCTTTGTTCAGAGTCACCCAGTGAAGCCTTCATGACCACGGAGACTTTGAATCTCCTTTTCTTCTCTGATACACTCTCTACCTCTCTCTTGCTTCGTAGCTCTCCATAAGGCTTCTCACTTCCAACTTACTCTATAATTTACTTATTTTTTGCAGCTATCAACTCTCTCCCCTAGCTAGAATGTAAGCTCCAGGAAGGCAGGGTCTCTGCCTCTTTTGTCTACCTGTATCTCTAGTGCTTAGAACAATGCCTAGCACATGTGTCATTGAGTAAAGGACAGACTATCAGCTTGGTGGGCAGCTTCCTGAGAACACATGTGTTGGTGTGATGGTAATCTGATGGTTTGGTCCATCAGGCACCACTCCCCTCTCTATGGTAACAGGAGCCTTCTATTCTATAAAATACCATGTTATTTGAGTGGAGCAATCCCCACCCCTGCCAGCTCCAAGGGTAGGTACATGGTCCTGGCCTTGGGTGCTCCCTGGCTACATTTATTGGAGTTATTGGCTTAGCGTTGAGCATGTCTAACCCAGGCCAGTCCAAATACCATTGTGACTTCTCTGCTGAGAGACAGGGGAAGATCATTTTTCTGCTGAGGTTGCTACATTGGTAGACAAAGGATCTGAGCCTATTTTTCAGCATATGGCAAGAGCCTATTCAAAAGATAGAGAGAGAAATGGACCTTGACACTATTGTTTGAACTTTGGACACACACGTTCCTAAAACTAAATCTTCCCTGGGTGTTTCAGCTGTGTGACGAAATAAATTTCTGTAATTTTTTAAGTCTGGGTTTCTGTCACTTGACACTAGAAGAGTCCTGAAAAATAAATCTGGTATGAAAAGACTCAATCTCAGTGCTAAAAACATTCTTTAACTTTTTCAAAGACTGATTACTTTGAAAAAACTGAGGCAATACAGTGAAGATCGAATACTTATGTAATTTATGAAAAGGTAATATAGAGTCTTTTTTATTGTTTGGTAAGAGTGATGTCTCTAATTTTTTTAATTAACTAGTGAATGTATTTAGCATAATTGATTTTGTATTGTGCTTTAAGTTAATAAATTAATGTATGATATAGTTTTAATTTTGGAGCCCTAAGTGAGGAAAGATATGAAGGGCCTCCTTATGCTAGGGTGACTGCAAAAATATGGCAGAATGGCCTTCTACTTTAGTACATCACTCGTCTTGTATCCCCCTTGCAGAGGAAGGTTGATAAGCACATGGTTGATAAGCAGGAAACTTTTACTGAGTATATCAAAGAACAATTGAATTATTGAGAATGTAAATTGTTCTTAGCATTTTTTTTTTTTTTTTTTTTTTTTTTGGGGGCGCGGGAGCCTCTCACTGCTGTGGCCTCTCCTGTTGCGGAGCACAGGCTCCAGATGCGCAGGCTCAGCAGCCATGGCTCACGGGCCCAGCCGCTCTGCGGCATGTGGGATCTTCCCAGACCGGGGCACGAACCCGTGTCCCCTGAATCGGCAGGCGGACTCTCAGCCACTGTGCCACCAGGGAAGCCCTGTTCTTAGCATTTTTGATGAGTGTTCCTTCCCAGAAAAATGCTCAGCCACGCACTAAAACACACACACACACGAAACTTGGTGTAAATGTCTGGGTTTTGTGAAGTGCTCATAAATTTGCATGGTGTCCATAGATCCTAGGTTAAGAACTGCTTTGAATAATCCCAATGTAATATATGGTCCAGCCAGTATTTCCATATAGAATTTTGATATTAAAAAGTGAAACACAAACATGGACTGTTGAGGGAGGTTATTGAATTGGCACTTCAGTGACTAAGTGGCTTTGGAGTTAGAAGTGGATTGCCTTTGCCAATAAATACATGCACAACCTCAGGTAACTTAACCTCTTCAAGCCTCAGTTTCCAAATATGTAAGATAAAAATAATAATTCAATCTTCTTCATATCTTTGAGTGGTGACTAAATTAAAATACTGCGTGTATAGCAATTAGCACAGCTCCTGCTCTATAGTAAGCATCCAATAAATGTTAGCTGCTAATGACGTTCAAACCATTTACAAAAGGTAATTTTTTTTTTTTTTTTTTTTTTTTTTTCCCGATCACTGTTGTGGCCTCTCCCACTGCGGAGCACAGGCTCCGGACATGCAGGCTCAGCGGCCATGGCTCACGGCCCCAGCCGCTCCGCGGCATATGGGATCTTCCCGGACCGGGGCACGAACCCCTGTCCCCTGCATCGGCAGGCGGACTCTCAACCACTGCACCGCCAGGGAAGCCCCCATAAGGTAATATTTTAAGTAGAGTGAACTCATTTTGTCTACCATAGCTTAGGTGGGAATGTTGCTAACCAACAGAGGGGTAACTATGGGATCTTTCATAGCTTCTTTGGGTTCTATCATTTGTGATATGAAGTTATATTTTCTATACGTTATAAAAAGTTGATTTCCATTGCCTACAGAATAAAATGGCAGTCCCTCGATCATCAAGATCTTTATATGAGTAGGAACGCTTCGACCAGCCAAGGGTTAAAAGAAGTCAAGTTAGTTAAAAATTGATCCAGGAACAGGTGGAAGATCCAGCCAGAGTTGCCATCTATCTAACTCCTAGGCTTTCCCTTTAGTGACTGTTGCGAGATTCATGTGCTGGCAATGAAACTGGTTATATTACTTGTTCAAACCACAGGGACTTCTTCATTTGGTTGGTTAATCTTCTAATCAAAAAGGCTGTTTTTACAACATTAAAGTGAGTATTTAAAAATTTATGGGAAACACGATGAGGTAACGTCAACTTGTTCACTGGCCAATTAACAAGCAACGTTAATTATCTGCTCTGTTCTGCACTTCTTTCCACCACTGATTCATTCAACAATTTTGTAGAGGACCCGTTTGGTGCTGCATACTGTTCCAGGTTTGGAGGACTAGTAAATACCTGTAGCTGGAGTCAAAGAGTGTCAAGTAGACTCTGCATTCCCTTCCTTCTATAACCCCATCAGTACCTGAAGATTTTGTTATGGGAGTGTTACTGACGGTAAAAAAGAAATGTCCTTATGTCAAGGCTCAGCACCGAAGCCGAGTGAAGATGAGCCACTCCTCACTTTGTCCATCTTAAGTGGTCTTGCTCAGAATCAAGGCTCTCAAATTCAAACATCTTCAGGAGCCACAGAGGTAGCCTCAGTGTAAAGGGGGCTGGATTTAGGAAAACAGGATGTGTTGCATGTGAAGAGTCATGAGCATCTCCTAGATGCATTCAGATTCTGCTTTATGAAACATGGTCCTTGCCAAAGCACCCTCACCTCTCAGCCACTAGTTTCTAATCACTGCTCTTAATGAAACCCCAGGCATTGACAAACTTTCCTGTCAAGGGTTAGATAGTAAATATTTTCAGCTTTGTAGGCCATGAAGTCTCTATCTCAGCTCTGCTACTGTAGCATGAAAGCAGCCATAGAAATACACAAACAAGCGAGCACGGCTCTGTGCCACCCAGATCTAGCCTACTGGCTGTATATTGCTACCCCCTGGGCTAAGTCATACCTAACTACCTCCTCTCTGAGAGAGAGAAAGTGGGTCATACTCAACTTCATGGCCCTAGGACTAAGCTGTGCATAGCACCAAGGCCAAGGCTCAGGAAATGTTGGTAGACCCAGTGATTTCAGGAGGTGGATTCCTGATGATCTAGCTGATGCTCAGAAAAGGGCTAAAGCTGAAAGTCTAACTTGGATGCCATCTTCTCTCTGAGCAGAGTCCAGGGCTGAACCAGATGAGCCCTAAAGTTCTGTCTAAGCTGGCAAAACTTGACAAGACAGAAGACAGAAAATAAAGTCTCTTGAATGTGTCCTCCCTCCCAGCTCCCGACTGCAAGTGTGAGCAGGGCAGGAGACTCCAAGTAGCTGTGTTGGGCACAACACAGAAGACTAGTCCTTTCTCTGACTTGGGATGGCTTTCTGAGGCTGGAACAGGATTCTCTTACTGCTGAAGCCATCATCGAGGAGCTTTGGCTAGAAGGTGCTGCCCCATGCCCAGTGCAATAGTTTAAACAGCTGAAACTGTAAGCCACTCCCCAAGTGGGATGTAAAATGATTCCCTGAGCAAAACACCCCTTCCTGCTTCCGACTTCTGTCAAATAAATTGTGCAGCTGCTCCTCCAACCAGGTGAGTTCCTAAAACCACATGTTAACAGCACGGCCTGAGTTTGGCTTGTTTAGAGAGTTTCAATTTGTACAGAATAAAGAGAAGATGCCTCATCAGGTCCTTTTTTGGGAGAAAAAAGAGAGGAGAGAAAGCCAAATGGAAAAGCCCTACACTCCGATTCCTGAAGCCAAAATACCAAAAGGTAATTTATACTGAGTGTCACTACAAATAAAGGAGCCTGGGTCTATTTTACAAAGACTTTAAAAGCAGAGAAGGTGGCCTAAGTGCTTTTTGTATTTTATGCTTCCTTTTTATTTCCCAACATTGACACTATTGAAAAATAAAATCTCTCTGAATGAGAGCACTATTGAAAAATAAAATCTCTCTGAATGAGTGGCTGTTGACAATATAAAACAAATTTATATTGCCTTTCAAATTCCCATGACGCTACCAGGGTCAGAAATGTCATGTTTCAACAAGATAGCTTAGACAGGAGATGACTGTTTTATTAAAAACTTCCACTAGAAAAACTTTCCACTAGAAAAACTGCCCTCTAACTCCTGGTCCCTAAAGCACAAGCAGGATAAGCCAGGGGGTGACTGCCCTCTAACAAATATAAATGACACAATTGTTTATTTGGTACAATTTTAATTCAGCCTTAAAGCTCTCTATAGTCAATTTTGGTAACTGATCTCCTCTAATGTAAGATTAAGTGCCTTGAGGTAAAGAAGAAAAAAGAAATTTGTTTTGACGTTATGAGATCAATAAGTCCTGGAAACCACTAAACTGTACAGTGAAAGGCCCTGAGTATATTTAAAAGTGTAGTTTTAGATTTCAGTACAAAGTCTATTGCTTAGTTTAAAATATATGAAAGAAGTTAATATTAGCACGTGAGAGATCACAAGTGTGATTTTATTTTATTCTCTTGTCTGGTTTCAGGACAACATTTATCTGCTAAATAAATCTCCCTAAACAGGTCAAATTGAATTAAGGATAAGATTTTTTTTAATGCTTTGCTGAAACATTGGTGATTTAATTGTAGCATTCCTACTAAAAGCTCTTGAATATGAGCACTCATTTAATTCTGTAAATTACTGAACCTAAGTGCTTTCATCATGCAGCCAAAGACCACATGAGTCCAGTTTTCATTTAGAGACAGGCATTGTTCTTTCAATAGCCTGCGTCTCTTTCTGGAAAGGTCACCTGTGCAGGGACCACAAGGCTGGGTTACTATTTCGTACATCTATTCTTGGTTCAGGTCTTGATATCTGGATTAAAAATAATATCTTCTTACTGTAGTGATGAGTATAGATGCTACAGTTGCCCACACCTCTTTCAAATAAGGTTACCAAGTGCATTAGACACACACACCAATATGGCACTGTCTAATATCATAGTGTGATTACAAGTGTCACACCCTTCATTACACCCTGGTTTTCTTTTTGTAGTTCCCTGTCATGGAAGACAAGCCCACTGACTCTCCTTTCTTTCTTTTTTTTTTTTTTTTTTTTTTTTTTTTTTTGCGGTACGCGGGCCTCTCACTGCCATGGCCCCTCCCGCTGCGGAGCAACAGGCTCCGGACGCGCAGGTTCAGCGGCCATGGCTCACGGGCACAGCCGCTTCGCCGCATGTGGGATCTTCCCGGACCGGGGCACGAACTCGCGTCCCCTGCATCGGCAGGCGGACTCTCAACCACTGCGCCACCAGGGAAGCCCCTGACTCTCCTTTCTTAAGGTGAGTTCTGCTCCTGCCTAAGGGCTGCTAGCCAGGAGAGGCTATGGAGGAGCAATGACTTCTCCTTGGCATTGTTTACATTAGGGGACGCTAAAACTCCAGTTTCCTGTTGACCTGGTCTCTTCTAAACCTTATGAGACACAGGGGCAATGATGTATAGTAACTGCAAAGAGCAGATCTAGGCACCCAATAATTCCCCAAGGTAGACATGCAATTAAACTGTGACAGACCCGGATTATAATGGACACTTCCCTTGTTGCTGAAATGGGCAGCCCTGAATCTCCCAAGATAATAGATTGTAAGTTAATCAACCTTATTTTGAAGGAATGTCTCCTTCTAAACATCCTTTCTGATCTCAGGTTTTAGAACTCTGCACACTCTTGACCCTTTGTCTAAATGTGGTATGACTAAACAGCCATCATACTCATGTTTAAGTAAAGCAAATTCTCCTCTGAGGAGTGGGGCGGGTGGGGGCAGGGGAAGAAAAGGAGAGAAGAGATTGAGAGATAGAGACTTTGTAACATTTCCATCTATTCTATTCACTAAGTACATACTGTAAGGTCAGGATGAGATGAAAACCTGCTATTCACTCAATGCTCTTGCTTCCCTCTCTAACAGTGGGAGCATCTTGCCATACGGAGTGTGATTCTAGTATTTAAAAGATTCATAAAAACAAAAATAAACAAATGGGAGCTAGTTAAAATTAAAAGCTTCTGTACAGCAAAGGAAACCATAAACAAAATGAAAAGACAACCCACAGAATGGGAGAAAATATTTGCAAGTGAAGTGCCTGACAAGGGATTAATCTCCAAAGTATACAAACAGCTCATGCAGCTCTATGCCAAAAAAACAAACAACCCAATCCAAAAATGGGCAGAAGATCTAAATAGACATTTCTCCAAAGAAGACATACAGATGGCCCAAAAACACATGAAAAGATATTCAACGTTACTACTTATCAGAGAAATGCAAATCAAAAATACAATGAGGTATCACCTCACACCAGTCAGAATAGCCATCATCAAAAAGTCTACAAACAGTAAATGCTGGAAACAGTGTGGAGAAAAGGGAACCCGCCTACACTGTTCATGGGAATGTAAATTGGTACAACCATTATGGAGAACACTATGGAGGTTCCTTAAAAAACTAAAAACAGAACTACCATATGATCCAGCAATCCCACTCCTGGGCATATATCCTGAGAAAACCATAATCTGAAAAGATACATGCACCCCAATGTTCACTGCAGCACTATTTACAATAGCCAAGACATGGAAGCAACCTAAATGTCCATCGACAGAGGAATAAAGAAGATAAAGATAGATATCTAGATAAAGAAGATGTGGTACATACATACAATGGAATATTACTCAGCCAGAAAAAAGAATGAAATAATGTCATTTGCAGCAACATGGATGGACCTAGAGACCATCATGCTAAGTGAAGTAAGTCAGATAGAGAAAGACAAATATCATATATTACTCATATATGGAATCTAATTTTAAAAATGATACAAATGAACTTATTTACAAAACAGAAACAGACTTATAGATATTGGAAACAATCTTATGGTTACCAAAGGGGAAACGTAGGGGGAGGGATAAATAAGGAGCAGTGGGACAGAGGAGCAGAAGGAGGAGTCAAGAATCTCTTCTTTTTTAGGAAAGGTTTCTCCTTCATTTGGTGCAGCATGTCCTCTATCAGCTTCCTGAGAATAAATGCAAGGAAATTTTGTGATATTTGATTTCTGGAAAATGTCACATTTAATTGGTAGGCTGAGAAGGAAATTTTAGGTTGGAAATATTTTCCTTTAGAATCTTGAAGGTATTCTAGCCATTACCATCTGGCTTCCATTATTGCTGTTGAGAAGTCCAGTGGCATTCTGCTTCTTGATCCTTGGTACAAACCCTGTTTTTTCTCTCTGAAGTTTCTTCTCTTGTTCCTAGAGTTCTGAAATTTTATGATGGTATGCTTCATTTATTGTGTTCAGTTCTCTGGTAGTTTGTTCATTGTTGATACTTGTATGCTTCAGTTCTGAGAAATTTTCTTGAATTATTTCTTTGGTGATTATTTTCCTTCCATTTTCTCTTTCTAGGATTACTATTATCATTTTGGTACCTGTTCTCTATGTGCCAGGCACTGTTCTAACCATTGACAAATAATAATAATTAATCTTTCTTGCAATCCTATTTTCCATTTCTTTAACTTTTTGCTCTATTTGGGGGGAAGATTCCAAACCTTCTTTTCAGTTTTTCATTTCCTATGTTTCAATTTCTAAGAGCCCTTTTTTGTTCTCTAAATGATCATTTAAAAAAGAGTATCCTGTTCCTATTTTGTAAATGCAATATCATTATTTGAGGATAGGCTTCATTTGTTTTTAAATTGTTTTCATTCCGCCTAGTTTCTGTTTCATCCTAGCTGCTTTTACTTTCTCTCATGTTAGCGATTTTCCTCAAATATCTGACAATTTTTGCCTATTAGCTGAAATTTAAGAGTGAGATATCCAGAAGCTAATTCAAAGCTCTCTGCACTTGAGTTTATCATGTGTGGTCTTCTTGGTAGGATGAGATGGAAGGCTATTTCATTTGGGGAACAGTTTATATCATTATCTTTAGGTCTTTTCTTCAGGCTGATAACATTCCCCAGAGAGGGCACTCCTGGTTGCTTGACTGGTTAGAATATGAATACCCCTGGTTTCCAGGCATTATCAGAGCAGAGTGAAGGAACAGGGCCATTTAGTATGTAACCTTTTACTTAATTCTCTTGTTCTCACTATATACCTCTGCCCTCAACTATTCTTAGCATCCTAGAGACCCTCTGTTTTACCCACGCCAGAGAATAAATGTTGAGTCTTTACCCAGAGTCAGGGATTGGCAGTCACTTAGCTACGTGAAGGTGGGGAAGGAATCGGCAAGTCTAATTACTTCTCAAACAGACACTGAACCAATTCTACTAAGTTCCACCTTCCCTCCCCCTTCCAGAGGTACCTGGTGTGCCCAGCTCCTGGGCCTCTGGAGGTTCTGTGGTGTATAACAGGTTGCATCTTGGCTTCCCTTCATCTTCTGATGTCTGCTGAGGCAGATGCTTTGTTGCTGATGTCTCCTCTCCTGTGCTCTTTGTCCTTATGGTTTTATACCTTGAAAACAAACCATTTACTGTGATTTTAGTGGGTTTGGCAAGGACACAGAAGTTTAATCTGTCTGTTTAACAAGAAGCTCTGTGTAAATTTTTTATTGCAGCATTTTATAGAGGTCAAAAATTGAATCTACAACCAGTCCCTCCAGTTAAGGTAATTATGGAATCCACTGTGGTTCCTCCATACCTTGGGGTACTAGATAATCACGGAATGAATGAGTTACATCTATTCCAAGGCATTTGAAAGATTTACATAATGTATTATTAAGTGAAAAGCAAGGCCCAGAAAAATGTATAAAATATGATTTCACTTAACAAAATAGCAAAATCCCTGTAAATGTAAATATATATTTATAATAATTTTATGTTAAATTTGACTTCCAAATTTGGGGCAGGTGGGAGTAGGGAGAGGCTGAGGGAAGTGAGCATGGAAGAAAAAGTAAAAGACTAGAAGGAGATAACTGTGTTTATAATAAAATATCAAGAGTATGTTTAACATCCTATTAATGCTGCTTTACCTATATATTTGCACATTTGCAGAGAGATATATGAACACGTGGTTACTGAAATGTTAACAGTGATTTACTCTGGATAAGATTATTTCTGTATTTTTTCTACATCTTTCTGTATTTTTGTTTTTTACAGTGAGTATGTATTATGTAAATAACATGGAAAAAAATCTTTAAAAACAAAAGTTCAGAACTACCCAAAGATATAAAGATCTACAAGTGGAGGTAGCAAAGTTTATTCCCAGAATAGTGGATAAAGGTAGAGGCATTGCAGTCAGAGAGATCCAATTTCAAATTCTGGCTCTAATGTTAACAAGACTACTTAGTATAGGTCTTAAGAGAAAGGATTGCCTGGGGCTTGAACCCCAGCTCCACCCTTTACTGGCTGTGTGATTTGGGCAACACACTTAACCTCCTTGTGCCTTAGACTCCTCACCTGGAAAAAAGGGATAATGATACTAATGCCTCACATATTGCAATGGAAATTAGAAGAGTTAATATCAGTATTTGTAAAATGGTCAGAACAGGGCCTGGCATGTAGTCAGTAACATAGATGCTTGATTTTCCTCTCTTTTTCTGGTTTTAATTCATACATATTTTATATGATTCCATTTTCTCTGTGCTTAGTAATATTTCTGTATTTCACTTTTTCAGTGGTTGCCCTAGAGTTTATAGTATACACTTTAAACTAATCTAAGTCCACTTTCAAATAACACTATACCTTTTCACATACAGTAAAAGTAACAGAGTCTTTTCAACTTCTTTCATCACCTGTGGCATTGTTGTCATTCATTTCAGTTATACATATACTCTAATCACCTAACATATTGTTACTATTATTGCTTTAAACAGAAGGTTATCTTTTAGATCAAGCAATTCTCTTATACTCTTCCTTTCTTTATGTAGATTCAAATTTCTGACCTATATAATTTTCCTTCTGCCTGACGAACTTCTTTTAACATTTCTTCCTGCTTTAGACTGAATGTTTGTGTCTCCCCCACAAAAAAATTCATGTTGAAGCCTACTCCCCAATATGATATTTGAAGGTGGAGCCTTTGGGAGATTATTAGGCCATGAGGGTAGAGCCATCATGAATAGTATCAATGTCTTTATAAAGGAGGTTCAGAGAGCTTCCTCACTCCCTTCTGCCATGTGAGGTTACAGAGAAAAGCTGGAGGTCTATAAACTAGGAAGTAACCCTTTGCCAGAAGCCAAATCTGCTGGCACCAAGCCTGTGGGACTCCCCAGCCTCCAGAACTGTAAGAAATAAATTTCTGTCATTTATAAGTTACCCAGTCTATAGTATTTTGTTATAGCAATCCTAATGAAAAAAGGCACTTACAGAACACGTCTGCTGGTGAGGAATTCCTTAAGATTTTTTTGATGTGGACTATTTTTCAAAGTCTTTATTGAATTTTTTACAATATTGCTTCTGTTCTATGTCTTGTTTTTTTATTTTTTTTTCTTGTTTGCCACAAGGCATGTGGGATCCCAGGTCCCCACCAGGGGTCGAACCTGTACCCCCTGCGCTGGAAAGCGAAGTCTTAAGCACTGGACGATCAGGGAAGTCCCAAGAAAGCCTTTATTTCTCCTTCAGTTTTGCAAGATTTCACTGGATATAGAATTCTAGGTTGGCTATTTTTTTTTTTTTTCTTTTCAACATTTTAAAGCTTTCACTCCACTCTCATCTTTCTTATACGATTTCTGATAAGAAGTCTGCTGTAATTCTTAACCTTGTTCCTCTATAAATAAGATGTTTTCATTTCTCTGGCTTCTTTCATTATTTTCTTTGTCTTTGATCTCTTCAATCTGCATGATATTCCCAGGTGGTTGTTTTTTGTTTTGTTTTATATTTTCCCTGTTTGGTTTTTCTGACTTTCATTGGGCTGAAATTTGGTGTCTTTTATTAATTTTTGGAAAAATTTCAGCCATTGTTATTTCAAACATTTCTTCTGCATTCTTCTCTCTTTCTCTGCCTTCCAGTATGCCAATGATGTGTATGTTATACTTTCTGAAACTGTCCCACAGTTCTTTGATGTTCTGTTCTGGTTTTCTTTTTCTTCATTATTTTTCTCTTTGTATTTCCCTTTAGAAAGTTTCTGTTGACCTATATTCAGCTCACTTATTTTTTCCTCAGCCATGTCAAGTCTACCGAGGAACCCACCAAAGGCATTCCTCATTTATCTTATAGTATTTTTGATGTCTAGTATTTCCTTTGGATTCTTTCTTAGACTTTCCATCTCTCCTCTTGCATTACCCATCTGTTCTTGCATGTTGCCTGCTTTTCCTATTAGGGTCCTTAACATATTAATCATAGTTATTTTTATTTTTATTTCTTTTAGATGTAGGGGGTAGGAGTTTATTAATTAATTTATTTATTTTTGCAGTGTTGGGTCTTCGTTTCTGTGCGAGATCTTCCTCTAGTTGTGGCAAGCGGGGGCCACTCTTCATCGTGGTGCGCGGGCCTCTCACTATCGCAGCCTCTCTTGTTGCGGAGCACAGGCTCCAGACGTGCAGGCTCAGTAGTTGTGGCGCACGGGCTCACTTGTTCTGCGGCATGTGGGATCTTCCCAGACCAGGGCTCGAACCCGTGTCCCCTGCATTAGCAGGCAGATTCTCAACCACTGCGCCACCAGGGAAGCCCTAATCATAGTTATTTTAAATTCCCTGTCTGATTATTCCTACATCTATGTAAAAGCTGAGTCTAGTTCTGATGACTGCTTTGTCTTTTTGGTTAGTGTTTTTCCTTGCCTTTTGGCATGCCTTGGAATTCTTTGTTGAGTATCAGACGTGTCACTGGAAAATAGAAACTGAGGTAAACAGGCCTTAGGGTGAGGATTTATGCTAATATGGCTAGAAGTTGGGCTGTGTTTAATATTTGCTGTAGCTATAGGTACCGGAGGCTTCAAACTCCTCACGTTCCTTGCTTTTTCTCCTCTGTTGACTTTGGGTTTCCCTAAATATTCCCCCAAGGAGAGAGTTAGTCTGTGTCTTCCAGCTCTTTCAGCTATAACCCATTGTTATTATACTGGAACCCTGTTGGTGTAGTATTAAGGTGTGGAGAAGAGGTACTATTCTGTAATCTTCAAATTAAATGTCATTCCTTTAGGAGGCCTGTGTTTCTGGGCTGTGACCTTCACAAGTGTTTCTCCCTGCCCCCCATTCCCTTTCCTGGCTATAGCAGTCCCAATTTATTTCCTTGAAGGCCTGATGCCTGTGACCTACGGTTGTTGTTTCCGATTTTGTTTGTTTGGTTTTTTTCCTTAGGCAAAATAGGGGGGAAAGAGGAATGCCCTTCTCCTGGCTGAGACAAGGCTCAGGCAAGAGAGACAAGGCTCAGGAGAGACGTGTCTTCTCCTAGAGTGTATTGTGGAGAATGCATTCAGTGTATTTCACAGTAATTATGGTTTTTCTTCCATTAACTGATCCACAAGGGGATCTTTTTCTGATCTTCACCTTGAGAACTTGGTGGGGTTCCTGGATGTAAAGTCCACATAAAGAGCGGAGCCCCCACTAAAACTGTGGCCCCCAGCAGTTTATCACCTTCAAGCTAGTCCACATTCAGCTTCCAGCAATGTCTCAAAATTACCATTTAAGGGTTCTCACCAGTTTATGGCTCTACTGGCTTCTGCTCCAAATAAGCAGATCTCAGCAGTATGCTCTGTGTTCACCTGTCTCTCCAGATCTGGGGGTGGCAGTTTTTATTTATTTATTTATTTACTTACTTACTTACTTATGGCTGCATTGGGTCTCTGTTGCTGCATGTGGGCTTTCTCTAGTTGCTTGAGTTGGGGCACCCGTTGCAGTGCGTGGGCTTCTCATTGCAGTGGCTTCTCTTTGTTGTGAAGCACGGGCTCTAGGCATGCAAGTTTCAGTAGTTGTGGCACGTGGGCTCAGTAGTTGTGGCTTGCAGGCTCTAGAGCGCAGGCTCAGTAGTTGTGGTTCATGGGCTTAGTTGCTCCGTGGCACGTGAGATCTTCCCAGACCAGGGCTTGAACCCATGTCCCCTGCATTGGCAGATTGATTCTTAACCGCTGCGTCACCAGGGAAGTCCTGGGGGTGGCAGTCTGACCCATGATTCAGTGTTCTGATGAATCGAAGAAAAGTTATTGATATTCCGTTTGTTCAGCTTTTTCTTATTGTTAGAATGGGACTTCCAAGTTTTTATATGTTGAGCTGAAATTGTAGTCTACATACTTGTTTTAAAGGACAAGTTTCTTAAGCTCTCTGAACCTCAGTTTCAACATTTATAAAGTGGGAAGAGCAATACTTATGTGCTAGGGTGATTGCAGGGTATAAAGGAAATAATACCTAGCACATAGTACCCAGCAAATGGTTGAGTACTAGTACCATCCCCTATTCCACAGGGAGATCACTACAGGTGTACAGGCAGAAGTAGAAAGACCCCTGGTAGGGACAAGGTGGAGGAGATCCAGTATCAGAATGGTGTTTGGGGAAAACAGAACCCTTTAAAATCTTTTTTATCTCTGAGGTTACATCGTTCTCTCGCTCCCGTACTCCAAATCTGGTCACTCCCGAAGAGAAAGTTAACAGAATATGCAAATTAAAGAGCAGTTATAACACTAATTGACATTTTTCATATCAACAACTAGTCCAGTTCCATCCAAGTGTAAATCAGTACCTCAGTGCCTCTGCAGCTGTGGAACCTCTCACAGGAAGCTTACAACTATTTTGCTATCTAAATGGAACTAAGACTCTTAGAAATGATGGCTTCTGAAAGCCTCTTTATCTAACGCAGTATCCTCAGAGTTCTGCACCGTACTCTCCAACAGACGAATGATGAATGTGAGCTCCACTGCATCCTTTGGTTGGCAAGTACTGGGTAGGGTGGTTACACAATAGCATCTGGAGTGCAGGGGGACAAACCTGCAGGGCAGAGGTGTCGGGCCCAGAGCTAGAGCAGTGATTGCCTCACCTCACCCTCTGTCCTTTTCAATCACACAAAACTAAATCTACACATTTTCAAAATGTGGACACACTGGATTTTGCTGTGCTTTGCTGGTTGAGAGTCATGACTTGTTAAACAGCTCCCCAGAGGGCAAAGCAGTTGAGTGGTTGTGATTTTCAGGGGAGGGAGTTGTGTCAGTGGAGGAATTGCTGTGCGGCCACCTCCCCCGTCACACCCCCTACAAGGAGTTTCTCTGCAGCAAATAATGCCTCTTCCCAAATATGCTTTGCACAGCATTACTTGAAGACATGCACCTCAACTTCTGGGCATAACAATGGCTCTTTGTCCCCTTACCATAGAATAGACCCTGAAGAGTCAGGAAAGATAGAGCCAGAGACTCTCAAAAAAACCCAAATTTGCCATTATTGGCAGTTTTTGTACAGGCACAAATATACTTGCTTCCTAAACACTTTCCTCCATCCACACTTCCCAGTTTTCACTAAATTTTTTTCCTCTCATTTGTTTAAGTGGGACAAAACTCTGGATGTTTGAAATTAAAATAAGATATCATACAAATGCATGGAATTTTAAGTTCTTTTCTGTTCCTTTTCTGATTTGACAGTCATATTTTAATTATTTTTACTAGTCAAGGATACTGAGCTATCAATCACAACATTGTTATCAGAGCAACAAATTATCAAGTAAGATAAACAACCAGAAATACTTTTTTTTTGGTAAAAGATTATTGGCTTAGCGTCCTTGTAGGAAATAACTTCTAACTCAGATGGTTCAAGAGACTTTAATGAAGGAACTACTTATAAAGCTGTGAGTGTGGGTAAGAGAACCATGGAAGGAAGTTGGGCCACTCAGAGACCAGCAGTAGTGGGAAAACATTTCTATTTCTAGGGCTGGGGTCCAGGTGAGCCCAGGGAGGGCTGGAGCCCTGGAAGACCCTCCCCGGATGTCCTTCCCTTGGCAAGTCCAAAAACAGCCCAAAGCAGGGAGGGAATGGAGAGTGAATGCCCTGCCCCTTATCCCCTGGGTGAGGCAGTCCAGCGAGACCTCACCCTCAGGCTCCCGGGGAGCAGGGTCACACTTGAGAGTGAAGGCCTCCTTAAACTTTGTGCTGGACTGTGCTTGCCTCACCAAAGTCCGAAGTCCGGGCTCTCATATTGGCCAAAGCCAACAAGGGCACCCACAATGGAGGCTAGGGGATGCACTCCATGGGGCTCAGCCTCCTGGGACCCAGGACAGGCCTCAGAAAGGAAGAGAATGGATCTTGGGGGCAGGGGAGAGTCACAGAGAATCACAGGCACAGCATTTTTGCAGGTCATGGCACCAAATTTTTAAGTCTGAGGAATCTTACAAGACCCCTTTGTTAATGTTATTTTTCAAGGGCAGATTTTTTTTTTTTTGGCGGTACGCGGGCCTCTCACCGCTGCGGCCTCTCCCGTTGCGGAGCACAGGCTCCGGATGCGCAGGCTCAGCGGCCATGGCTCACGGGCCCAGCCGCTCCGCGGCATGTGGGATCTTCCCGGACCGGGGCACGAACCCGCGTCCCCTGCATACGCAGGTGGACTCTCAACCACTGCGCCACCAGGGAAGCCCAAGGGGCAGATTTTTGATAAAAGAAGAAAATAAGCTGGTAACACACAAAAGCAAGATTGATATTCTTGTGAAAGCTCTCAGTTTATAGCATTTTACCAAATTAGATGATTGGAACTAGTTTTATGGGAAGAAGATCTCTCTCCCGCTACAGAAAACGAGAAGGGCAAAATCTTTCATCTCTTCCTAGGACTCCTCTTGTTCATTATGGAGACTTCCATTTTTAAGGCCAGGCTCTGAAATTTCCTTAGTCAACATTCTAAGCAAAAAGCAGCAGGCCAGCAGGGCTCAATTTTACTGACAGAAAAGGACAAAGGAATGCATGATATTTTACTAATACAGATGAAGTGAGGAACATATAGCTTTATTCTTCCACACTTGACACACATTTTTCTTACAGCTTTTTAACATTTCACAGGAGTCACTAAGTGTGTGATGATGAGGAAAGGGCACCCCGAGCAGTTTGGGGCAGAAGCTCCGGGGTCAGCTAAGAGCCCTCGCGTACCCTGCCAGCTGTCCAGGGAACCCGTTCCCAAGTGGGGACTGACACGGACCCAAGAGCCTACTGTACATACTATCAATTCTATATATTCCACTGATAACAATTTTGAAATACAGAGAAATGCTTTTAGAGCAAAGCACTTCTGTGTAATACCAGCCTCAGCGTAGAAATTGCCTCAGGGAATTTTAGTCTCTTCAGTTGCAGCAGCAACAGCTAAGAAAGAATATCGGGAAAGTATTGAGTACTATCCATGCCAGGCACTGTTAGGTCTATTCAAACATTAGCTCGCTTCATCTTACCACAGATCTAAGAAGGCCCTATTTTGAGCTTTCTTTTCCTTAAGACGTTGAAGAGGGATCACCGGGCTTGAGAGGGTGAAGCTGGAAGTGAACTCAGCCCCTCTCCTGTCAGCACCCAAGCTCTCAAGCACAGCCCTGAGCATCTTGGAGCAGGAGAGGGCTGACAAAGAAACCTTCCTCTTTTTCTAATTAAAAAAGTATCTAGGGGCTTCCCTGGTGGTGCAGGGGTTAAGAATCTGCCTACTAATGCAGGGGACATGGGTTCGAGCCCTGGTCTGGGAAGATCCCACATGCTGCGGAGCAACTAAGCCCATGAGCCACAACTACTGAGCCTGCGCTGTAGAGCCTGCGAGCCACAACTACTGAAGCCCATGCGCCTAGAGCCCGTGCTCTGCAACAAGAGAAGCACCACAGTGAGAAGCCCGCGCACCGCAACAGAGTACTGCCCGCTCACCGCAACTAGAGAAAGCCCGCGTGAAGCAACAAAGACCCAAAGCAGCCAAAAATAAATAAATAAAATAAAATTTTTAAAAAGTATTTAGGAAAAGGTATATTTTTAGAGTAAATTTAAGGACCATTCTAAAAGACTGTAGAACCATAGAAAGCTTTTGAAGAAACTGTAAAGATTCGCTTTCCTAAGGAAAGTAATAATATACAATCCTTCCCATTTTGTTTTTGAAGCATTTGTAAAGGAAAAATAAGAGATTGGAGAAAATGATACTTGATGAGTGAAACTCTTTCAGGTGCTGAGGATTCAGTAACGAGCAAGTGAGACACAGTTCCATCCACATGCGGCTTCTAGGGTAGTAGGAGGATGGTTACCAAACAGTAATTGAAAAAAACAGATTACAAAATGGTACATAGAATATGAGCATGTCTTGATTTAAAAAAGAAAAAACTATGTGTGTGTGTTTGTCTTAGTCCATTCAGGCTGTTTTAACAAAACACCATAGACGGGGTGGTTAATAAACAATAGAAATTTATTCCTCATGGCCCTGGAGGCTGGGAGGCCCAAGATCAAAGTGCCAGAAGATTCAGCATCTGGTGGGGTCAGCTTTCTGATTCACAGACGGCTGCTTTCTTGCTGTGCCCTCACACGGAAGAAGGGAAATGGAGCTTTCTGGAGCCTATTTTATAAGGACACTAATCCCATTCATGTGGGTTTCACCCTCATGACCTAACCACGTCCCAAAGGCTTCGCCTCCTAATACCATTACATTAGGGGTTAGGATTTAAACACATGAATTTGGGGTGGGGTAAGAGGGCACAGACATTCAGTCTGTAGCAGTGTTTGTCTGTAACTGGAAGTACGTTTGTAAAAACATGCTCTCTAGGTGGTAAAATAGAGATGATTTTAGCTTTATTCAATTTGCTTTTATGTAGTTTCTAACTTCGCTAGAATAAATGAATGACCGTGAACTCTCGCGGCAGGGACTGAGTCTTACTCTTCTCTGTAATGGCAGCCGTGAGTCTGGCGCTGGATGAAGTGGGTGCTGGGTGGGGCTGGTTGTTGACCCAGAGAACCACCTGCACTTTGCAATGACCACAGGCGGCTCCTTCCCCAGTGTCCACGTGGTTCGAGCTGAGTTGTGTACAATAACTTCCTCTATTTTACTGGCTGGTTTGTTCTCATGTGCTGGGTGGACTAGTGGTCTGATCAAGTTAGAAGCAAAAGAGAAAATTCTTCATGCATGAGGCTCTGACTGCGTTGAATCTTGATATGAGTCTGGTTGGCATCCGGAGTTTTGGACTCTGCCTTTCATACTGTGGTGACTCTTAAATTGTGCTGAGATATGTTAGGCACCCTGAAGAAAGGCAGATTGCTTTGGACTAATAGGAATGTTAATGGATTTTGTCGCTTTGTTGAGTTCCTCAAATTATGCCATTAGGTATATAACATTATTTAGAAATTGTTAAAATATGTAATTTTTGTCCATTGGTTTTATATTATCCATACTCTGAATTTGTATCATGGGTTTGTTTTGTTCATGTGCAGGCTCTTTAGAGCTTGGGAACAGCACTTGCTTTAGAGCTTGCACTTGCTGGTATGTGAAGGGCTGTGAAATGTAGTCTGGCTTCGACAGATAAGCCAGTCAATTTAAGTTATATTAAATGAATTCACTTTTTAATAGAGCTTTAATTTCAGCCTGGTTGGAAAGGGACAGGGATGATAGAGTGAAATTTAAAGTCTATAACCATCTCTTTTCAGGACATGATCTTTCAGATTTGGGTCGGGAAGCAGCACATGATGATCTATTACAGTCAGTGCTTCTGGGGTTAAAATAGAATTTCATTTACATGAATCCCAGACTTTCCCCTTCCAAATCAGCCTTTACCTGGTGTCTTCTTATATCTAATTCCTATGAGCTTTTATAAAGTCTTTTATTTTTAAACTGTATTATTGACTTATGATCCACAGACAGAAAAAGAAATATGCAAGTAATATGTGTACAGTTCAATTAATTAACCCAAAGTGAGCACACTCGTGTAACCATCACACACATCGAGCCATAGAATGTTACCAGTACCACATGGACCCTCTGCATACCCCACCCAAACCACTCACCTCCAGTTTGGGGCATTATGAATCTCCCTGCTGTGAACAATTTTGTTCCTGTCTTTTGAGTCCATATGCACACTTCTCTGTTGGGTTTATGTCTAGTAGCTGAATTCCTGGATGCTGTCATTCAAAATGCAGGGGACATGGGTTCGAGCCCTGGTCTGGGAAGATCCCACATGCTGCGGAGCAACTAAGCCCATGAGCCACAACTACTGAGCCTGCGCTGTAGAGCCTGCGAGCCACAACTACTGAAGCCCATGCGCCTAGAGCCCGTGCTCTGCAACAAGAGAAGCACCACAGTGAGAAGCCCGCGCACCGCAACAGAGTACTGCCCGCTCACCGCAACTAGAGAAAGCCCGCGTGAAGCAACAAAGACCCAAAGCAGCCAAAAATAAATAAATAAAATAAAATTTTTAAAAAGTATTTAGGAAAAGGTATATTTTTAGAGTAAATTTAAGGACCATTCTAAAAGACTGTAGAACCATAGAAAGCTTTTGAAGAAACTGTAAAGATTCGCTTTCCTAAGGAAAGTAATAATATACAATCCTTCCCATTTTGTTTTTGAAGCATTTGTAAAGGAAAAATAAGAGATTGGAGAAAATGATACTTGATGAGTGAAACTCTTTCAGGTGCTGAGGATTCAGTAACGAGCAAGTGAGACACAGTTCCATCCACATGCGGCTTCTAGGGTAGTAGGAGGATGGTTACCAAACAGTAATTGAAAAAAACAGATTACAAAATGGTACATAGAATATGAGCATGTCTTGATTTAAAAAAGAAAAAACTATGTGTGTGTGTTTGTCTTAGTCCATTCAGGCTGTTTTAACAAAACACCATAGACGGGGTGGTTAATAAACAATAGAAATTTATTCCTCATGGCCCTGGAGGCTGGGAGGCCCAAGATCAAAGTGCCAGAAGATTCAGCATCTGGTGGGGTCAGCTTTCTGATTCACAGACGGCTGCTTTCTTGCTGTGCCCTCACACGGAAGAAGGGAAATGGAGCTTTCTGGAGCCTATTTTATAAGGACACTAATCCCATTCATGTGGGTTTCACCCTCATGACCTAACCACGTCCCAAAGGCTTCGCCTCCTAATACCATTACATTAGGGGTTAGGATTTAAACACATGAATTTGGGGTGGGGTAAGAGGGCACAGACATTCAGTCTGTAGCAGTGTTTGTCTGTAACTGGAAGTACGTTTGTAAAAACATGCTCTCTAGGTGGTAAAATAGAGATGATTTTAGCTTTATTCAATTTGCTTTTATGTAGTTTCTAACTTCGCTAGAATAAATGAATGACCGTGAACTCTCGCGGCAGGGACTGAGTCTTACTCTTCTCTGTAATGGCAGCCGTGAGTCTGGCGCTGGATGAAGTGGGTGCTGGGTGGGGCTGGTTGTTGACCCAGAGAACCACCTGCACTTTGCAATGACCACAGGCGGCTCCTTCCCCAGTGTCCACGTGGTTCGAGCTGAGTTGTGTACAATAACTTCCTCTATTTTACTGGCTGGTTTGTTCTCATGTGCTGGGTGGACTAGTGGTCTGATCAAGTTAGAAGCAAAAGAGAAAATTCTTCATGCATGAGGCTCTGACTGCGTTGAATCTTGATATGAGTCTGGTTGGCATCCGGAGTTTTGGACTCTGCCTTTCATACTGTGGTGACTCTTAAATTGTGCTGAGATATGTTAGGCACCCTGAAGAAAGGCAGATTGCTTTGGACTAATAGGAATGTTAATGGATTTTGTCGCTTTGTTGAGTTCCTCAAATTATGCCATTAGGTATATAACATTATTTAGAAATTGTTAAAATATGTAATTTTTGTCCATTGGTTTTATATTATCCATACTCTGAATTTGTATCATGGGTTTGTTTTGTTCATGTGCAGGCTCTTTAGAGCTTGGGAACAGCACTTGCTTTAGAGCTTGCACTTGCTGGTATGTGAAGGGCTGTGAAATGTAGTCTGGCTTCGACAGATAAGCCAGTCAATTTAAGTTATATTAAATGAATTCACTTTTTAATAGAGCTTTAATTTCAGCCTGGTTGGAAAGGGACAGGGATGATAGAGTGAAATTTAAAGTCTATAACCATCTCTTTTCAGGACATGATCTTTCAGATTTGGGTCGGGAAGCAGCACATGATGATCTATTACAGTCAGTGCTTCTGGGGTTAAAATAGAATTTCATTTACATGAATCCCAGACTTTCCCCTTCCAAATCAGCCTTTACCTGGTGTCTTCTTATATCTAATTCCTATGAGCTTTTATAAAGTCTTTTATTTTTAAACTGTATTATTGACTTATGATCCACAGACAGAAAAAGAAATATGCAAGTAATATGTGTACAGTTCAATTAATTAACCCAAAGTGAGCACACTCGTGTAACCATCACACACATCGAGCCATAGAATGTTACCAGTACCACATGGACCCTCTGCATACCCCACCCAAACCACTCACCTCCAGTTTGGGGCATTATGAATCTCCCTGCTGTGAACAATTTTGTTCCTGTCTTTTGAGTCCATATGCACACTTCTCTGTTGGGTTTATGTCTAGTAGCTGAATTCCTGGATGCTGTCATTCAACATTACTATGTGATGCTAAACAGTTTTTCAAAGTGGTTATAGCCCTTTACACTTGGCCAGTAGTGTACAGATTTCCCAGAGTGCCACATTCTTGTTCATGCTTGGTCTTGTCCAGCTGGTGACTTTGTTCTAATCCTTGTTGTGAGTTTAAATTTGTATTTTCTGGATTACTAAGGAGGTTGAAGGCCATATAATATGTTTATTGGCCACTTGTTGGAGTTGTTTACCCATTTTTTCTACTAGGTTATTAGATCCATTGTTTCAGGATTGTTTAGGATTCTTTATGTTCTGCACATAAGTTATACATGTTGCATATAACTTCTCTCACTCTGTGGTTTCCTTTCCACTCTCTTAATAATCTTTTTGAGAAACCAAAGTTCTTCATTTCAATGTAGGCTAGTTCACTAATATTTTCATTTCCTGTTATTTCTTTTCATGCCCTATTAAAGAAGTCTTTGATTATCCAAAAAAGAAGAAAATACTTTCCAGTGTTAGCTTCTCAATGCTTTGTGGTTTTACCTTTTACATTTAGATGTAGACTCTACCTGGAATTGACTTGAGGGTGTGGGAGGAGATAAGATTTTGCAAGCTTTCTTAGGCTTTGGAGGTCCCACAGCTAAATAGAAGTTCTCTTTCTGTTCCTTAAAATCTTTATTTTATATCTACTGAAAGAGATCTTTTAGATATACTTAACAAAGATTTAAAAAGCATGTATTATATATATTCATAGAAAGAAAAACGCTAGGAATACATTGGTTAGTGTGTGGGCATCTCCTGTTTGACCCTCCGATTCAGCCTTCATGCTTTTCCCTCCTGCTCTGAGCCCCAGGAGGCTGAACTGCAGGGACTTCATGCAAGGGCTCTTCCCATTTGGCTTCTCATCAGTTTAACCAGTGGGCAGCACCAGAGGGAGGTCAGAGGGTGGAAGGCCCGTAAGGCTGGAGTGTTTATTCTCCCAGTTCCCTCTCTTCCCAGCCCCTTCCCTCAACCAAAGGCCATAACTCCCACCAGCCCCCTTCTCCATACAGCTCCCTTCTCAGGGGTCTAATAACCACTCGCTCTCCTTGTCCCTTCAAGCGAATGGGTGGTAATTGATCCCTATTCTTCTGGTCCAGAGCGACTTCACTATCCTTTGCTGGTTGTCCTATACCCTGCCCACACCTTTGTAAAGTGCCCCTTTATTAAACTCTCCTCAATTCCCCAATTAGAGTACACTATTTGGTCCCTGCTGGACCTTGGATAATACCATAATGGTATTCCTAAAACCTTTTCCCCCATTGAGAATTCAACTCTCCTAAATCATTTTTCATCTTCTAGTCACCACTGTCCGTGTTTTTCACCATAATATCATCTCTGAGTCTAAGCCACCGAGAGTATTAGTGGTGCTACCTTTCTTAGATGAGAGCTGCACTACAGTTTCTGGGATTTTCTTACAAGCTGCCGATGCTCATTTTGCAAGTTTTGATGCACAGACAATGACTATTACATAACAACAGCTGCCTGGCCAACAGCAATTATGAGATGCTTCCTGATTTCAGAGATGTCAAAAATTTTTAAATGTGTTTCTTATAACCAATGAAATACTGTAATGATGATGATAATGATGACTACAAAAAGTACCTAGGATCTTTACATATAACATTTTCTCCTTTAATGCCAATGACAATCCTCTGTGGCAAATATTATTCTACTCTTTTTACAGGAGGGGAAACTGGGGCTCAGAAATATTAAGTACTTTGCTCAGGATCACACACCTAGGCAGGGGCAGAGCTAGGATTCCAAATCAAGTTGATGTTAACGTCAAAGCTTGAAGTCTGAACCACTTGCCTATATGGCTATTCAGGCACCTAGAGATGATGAGAGAGCATGGTGCGTTCAATGAATTCCTAATGAGCTGGCTGATCCCTCGGGTTCCTTCTGGAAATTCTCAATAACTCCCACCCCAATTTTAGGGCTTCCTTAATGGCTTTGTTGTCTGCCCCACCAAACAAGCCATCTAAGAGAATGGAAACAGATTGTCCATGACACCGTTTGCTCCCATCAGGCGGCAGCTCTCACAGACACTTGAGTCAATGGTTGTTGACTCCTTCAGGCCAGAGGGAGCCAGGCACGCTGCTGCCTTCCTAAGGGCCTGCAATATTGCCAACTCCCACAAAGGCAAAGCTTCGTTTCAAGCAGCTAGCAGGGAAGCAACTGCCTACTATGGGAATATGGAGCAATAAGGCTGTGGAAAAACACAGCAAAGCTCTGAACATGGATCATCAAAATCAGCCCCACACTTAATGTCTTTGAACTACATGTAGGAGAGCTTCTGCTCTGGGAGTCACCGTGCAGGTTCTGAGGAGGTAGTTAAGTACCACTGAACAGAATGAGTACATTTTTCCCACCACTTATGGTACTCAAGCATCACACTTGAAAACTGTCTAGTCTCCGTCCTTCTCAGGTACCTTGAAGGTCCCCTTGACACCTCTCTCTTTAGGGAAATTGGATACACAGCAGTGCTCTCCAAAGTCAGACAACAGACCAGCAGCATCAGTATCTCCTGGGAACTTGTTAAAAATGCATATTCTCAGGCCTGACCCCAGATCTGCTGAGTCAAACTCTGAAGGTGAGAGGCCTGGAAATCTGTGTTTTAACAAACCTCCAGGTCATCCTCATGTACACTAAAGTTTGTGAAGCATGGATATACAGTAGTTTGTGAAAATGTTGGGGTCTACCACAACCTCAGTGTACTTGCAACTAGGATTTAATTATTGGATTAAAAAATAAAAATAATACATATTTCTTTTTGCACACCAAATGTTACAAAGGTGTAAAATTCATCATTTCATCTCCCCAGTGCTGATCTTCAGAAGTAACCAAGGTCAACAGTATGACAAGAATCCATTCACACCAATCTGTTTATTCACATATACACAAACATACATATTCCTATATGAGTTTTTTCCCCCTTTCTTTCCATTTTTTTTGGTTGTTACAAAAAAAGAATTCACATCCCAATCCACACACTGCTTTGCAATCGGCGCTTTTCACTTAATATATCATGGATATCCCTCCAGGTCAGTACATATAGTCCTAATTTTTTTCCTTTGGGAGTTGTAGGATATTCCAAAGCATGAATACTTCACATCTGATCCAATCATATTTTTACTGATAGACATTCAGTATATTTTCAGTTTTTCACAGAGGCTAAATTAGAGGGCTAATTTAAAGTAATTTAACTGTGGCAATAATTTCTGGTCTCAGATATAATCATAGGCTGAATTTTAAGCTGAAAAGGTAGATATATGGGAGCATTCTTGTGCATAAAGAACGGTCTATAACAAACCCATGCATCTACAGTCAATTAATCTTTGTCAAAGGAGGCAAGAATATACAATAAAGAAAAGACAGTCTCTTCAGCAAGTGGTGTTGGGAAAGCTGGACAGCTGTATGTAAATAAATGAACTTAGAACACTCCCTCACACCCTACACAAAAATAAACTCAAAATGACTTAAAGACGTAAAACTTCTAGAGGAGAACATAGGCAAAACATTCTCTGACATAAATCGTAGCAATATTTTCTTAGGTCAGTCTCCCAAGGCAATAGAAATAAAAGCAAAAATAAACAAATGGGACCTAATCAAACTTATAAGCTTTTGCACAGCAAAGGAAACCATAAACAAAATGAGAAGACAGGGCTTCCCTGGTGGCGCAGTGGTTGAGAGTCTGCCTGCTGATGCAGGGGACGTGGGTTCGTGCCCTGGTCCAAGAGGATCGAGCCTGTGCTCCTCAACGGGAGAGGCCACAGCAGTGAGAGGCCCGCGTACCGAAAAAAAAAAAAAAAAAAATGAGAAGACAACTTACAGACTGGGAGAAAATATCTGCAAACGATGCGACCAACAAGGGCTTAATTTCCAAAATGTACAAACAGCTCATCCAAATCAATAACAACAACAACAACAACAAAACCAAACAAACAACCCAATCAAAAAATGGGCAGAAGACCTAAATAGACATTTCTCCAAAGAAGACATACAGATGGCCAACAGGCACATGCAAAGATGCTCAGCATCGCTGATTATTAGGTAAATGCAAATCAAAACTAAAATGAGGTATCACCTCACGCTGGTCAGAATGGCCATCAACTAAAAGCCTACAAATAACAAATGCTGGAGAGGGTATGGCGAAAAGGGAACCTTCCTACCCTGTTGGTGGGAATGTAAATTGGTGCAGCCACTATGGAAAATGGTATGGACTTTCCTTAAAAAACTAAAAATAGAGTTTCCATATGATCCAGCAATCCTACTTCTGGGCATATATCCAGAGAAAACTATAATTTGAAAAGATACGTGCACCCCAATGTTCATAGCAGCACTATTTACGATAGCTAAGACATTGAAGCAACCTAAGTGCTCACTGACAGATGAATGGATAGAGAGGATGTGGTATATATATACAGTGGAATACTACTCAACCATAAAAAAGAATGAAATAATGTCATTTGCAGCAACATGAATGAATCTAGAGATTATCATACTAAGTGAAGTAAGTCAGAAAGACAAAGATAAATACCATATGATATCACTAATATGTGGAATCTAAAATATGATACAAATGAACTTATTTTCAAAATACAAACAGACTCACAGACATAAAAAACAAACTTATGGTTACCAAAGGGGAAAGGGGAGGATAAATTAGGGGTTTGGGATTAGCAGATACAAACTACTATATATAAAATAGATAAACATCAAGGTCCTACCATTTGGCACAGGGAACTATATTCAATATCCTGTAATAAACCATAATGGAAAATAATATGAAAAAGAATATATATTCACTGAATCACTTTGCTGTACACCAGAAACAAGCACAACATTGTAAATCAGCTATACTTCAATTGAAAAAAAGAAGGATCTATAAAGATTGCCTGAGCTACTCAAGCTAGGCACCTCTGTCTTTGAACATCCAAAAAGCACCTATCAACCGTCTTTTGCGTGCCAGGCATTGAGCTGTTTGCTGGGGATACATCAGTGGACAAGACAGACATGATTTTCTTGATCCTCATAGAACTCACTCTCTAGTGGGGGGACACAGAGGCACAAAAGACAGTTATAATGCAGTGAGATAAGTATCAACAGAGGTACCAGTTTCCTGTAAGAGATGCCAGGTAAGCTGTGACCTATTGATTGAATAGGAGTTAGTTGGATGAAGGAGGGGTAATGTTCAGGATAGAGGGACCAGCGTGGTGAGTGTGGAGGAACTGTGAGTAGCATGAGGAGAGGAGAGAGAAAGCTAAAACTCCGAGCAGAATCCTACTCATGAAGCCACTTGAAAGTTTCAACACTTTTCTGAAAAAAACAAGGAGCCCTTTTTTGTATAATAGAAGGGTACCTGCCCCTTCTAGTATACAAGCACCTCTCGTTAGAAACTGGAACTGCATCAGACAGACAAGAGAGGCAGGAAAGAGACTTGGACACTAAGTTGAATGTTATGCCAGATGTGAACACACAAAATAAGGAACATTCAATAAACCCAGCATAGAGCACTCTAATCGAGGCAGTGAGTTTAGTTTATACTCTGGGTGAAATCTGTGTTGATACACCTGTTAATTCGCTCTCACTGAAAATCCAAAAACTATAATGTGGGAAAAGTACTTCCCATCAACACTTGATGAATACTTACTGGGTGTTAGATTCCAGTGGTAAAATGAGGTACAGATTTTTATTCACCAGATTCCGTGGGGATATGATTCTCCTAAGACGGACAGATTCCAAGTCCTGTGGGCCTGTGCCATGTGCGAGCTGAAGTGTTTGGGGAAGAGTGAAGAAGATGCGAGACCCACACGTCTGTGAGGGGACTCCGTGAACGAGACAGAGGAAACGAGATTTCGGCAGCTGCCGTGAATGAGGGAAGAAGGTAAGGTGGGTCTCCACTAAGTCTTCTGCAAAACCCTTATGCCATCACTTTATGGACAACCACAGTAAAAGATCTCTTGTATTTCTCAGGACTTTTTAATTGGACCATTGTTAATTTGCAGGAGAAACTGCACTGAGCATGGGCCATGAAGGCGACAGTCATATTTAGGTTACACATCCATTATCTTTTTTAACTCCAGCCAGGAATCTTTTCAGCAGCCTTCGGCTGAGTGCTCTGTCCCAGGGCGGAAAGCCACGCAGTGAGGAGAACTACTTATGGACCAAGGCGTGCTCTGCCCATTTCATCCTTACTGTCTCCCATTCATGGGACAGCATCCCCAGGTGGGTGTCTGCCCCTACCCCACAGAGGCCTATGACATGGCCTTAAGCACAGCACACAGTGTGCCTGTTTCCAAGACCCACAGGACAGTTACACACCCTCCCTCCTCTCATCTCTATCCCCAGAAAAGTGACCACAGGGTTCCCTAATTCCATGCTGCACATCTCAGCGCTCCTAGCACAGCCTGTCAGAAGATCTTTCTTTCTTAGATTTAGCTAATGTGTGCTCACTAAAGCATTCAAACAATATAGAAGGGTGTAAGTACACTGTGTGAAGTCACTCACTCCACACCTACCCTGCTCTCAGAGGTAAACAATTTGATGTCCATCTTTCTAGAATTATGTACGTATACATATATACATACATATATATATGTATACATATACACACACAACACACATTACTTACTACAAAAATAAGATGTTACTACAGATCTTTCTTGACTTATGATGGGGTTACATCCTGATAAACCCATCCTAAGTTGAAAATATTAAGTCAAAATGCATTTAATACACGTAACCTACCTTAAACATGCTCAGAACACTTACATTAGCCTATAGTTGAGCAAAATCATCTAACACAAAGCCGGTTTTATAACGAAGTGTTGACTATCTCATGTAATTTACTGCATAGTGTACTGAATATGAAAAACAGAATGGTTGTGTGGGTAAAGAATGGAGGTAAGTGTATGGGTTGTTTAACCCCATGATCACGTGGCCGACTGGGAGACGCGGCTTGCTGCCCTGCTCAGCATCATGAGAGGACGGTACCACATATGCTAGCTCGGGAAAAATCATAACTCAAAAATTCGAAGTATGTTTTCTACTGAATGCTTTCACACCATCGTAAAGTCAAAAAATTGTGAGTCAGGGACTGTCTGTATACACTCCAGAAGGTAATTGCTTTTTTTAAACTTAATGTATCAAGTTTATCTTTCCATGTCAGTACACATAGAACAACCTTATTCTTTTTATGCTATGCCATGCTATGCTAGACATTGTATAGATGTACCAGAATTTAATTAAACCTCTGTTAATAAACATATAGCTTAATTTTTAGCTTTTTCTATACACAGGTCTATGGAGATGTAGATTTATCATTGTGTATGGATGCAATCTTTGCCATAAGATAGATTCTTTGTAATGGAATTAATGGCCCAAAAGGAATGCATTTAAAAACCTTTCCCCACATTCTTGCCCAAACTGGGTATTTCCAATTAATCCTTTTAATTTGTGTATTGCTTAGAGGAAGGCCTTTCTCACACCAGTGTTATAACAAATTTCCCTATATTTTCTGTTATAGTATATATATATATTTTTTAATGCTGTGGTCTTTTAATTTACTGCCAAATCCAGCCTGCTGCCTGTTTTTGTGAATAAAGTCTTATTGGAACACAGCGACACCAAATGTTTACATAGTACTGACGACTGCTTTTACAACACAGGGGCAAAGCTGATATTTGTGACAGAAATCGTACGGCCCATAAAGGTGAAAATATTTACCATCTTGCCCTTTCTAGACTGTTATCCAACTAATGCCTAGAATTTATTTTATTGTTTGTTTTTGTGAGGAAAGAACTAACTTTATTTTATCAACTGACATAAAATTATCCAATGAATGGCTCATCTTTTCCCTTCTGACATGAAATGCTATTTGTGTCATATAACAAACTCCCATCCATCCATGGGTGGGGTTCCTTCACACTCTATTCTGTATCATTGATCAGGTGGTCTTTTCCTGCACAAATACTACATTCTTCACTTCTTTAGTTTTATGTTTTTCCCGTAGTTTTGTTTTTTTTTTTTTTTAGCTGTACGCGGGCCCCTCACTGCTGTGGCCTCTCCCGTTGCGGAGCACAGGCTCCGGACACGCAGGCTCAGGGGCCATGGCTCACGGGTCCAGCCGCCCCACGGCATGTGGGATCTTCCCGGACTGGGGCACGAACCCGTGTCCCCTGCATCGGCAGGCAGACTCTCAACCACTGTGCCACCAGGGAAGCCCTTCCCATAGTTTTATACTTTAAATTTTTATGTTTGGTAGGGTAAGTCCTTACTTGTCCTTTTTCAAAAGGAGTTTTTAAATTCTTTTTGTTTTTTCTTTCATACGAATTTTAGAATCTGCTTATAAAGATCCCAATGGGGTTTGTAACCAGTATTTCATTGACTTTAATTTGGGAGAAAGTTGAAATCTTTACAATATTCTATAACAGTGACCATTTCCTCATGGTCTCATCTATATTAAATATTATTATCATTTTTCATCTTTGCCAATGGATAGTTGAATTGAGGTTTTATTCTAATAAATTAATAATACATAAAAATTGGTATTTTAACCTTATTGTGAATTTTCCTCAGCTTTTTCTTACAGTATGTTAAGATGGGGCATTGCTCTGTAATCGATACAGGTGAAAGGCAGGAATTTTACTACATCACTGGTAGTGCTGATTCCTATGCCCTAGAAAACAGTTTAAGCTATTGGTCAGTTGAAAGACATTGATCCCTAAACATAAGCTGTTTAGCAAACATCCTCCCTATTGACTCAACATCGCTGCTCCAAAAGGCTCCACCATTTCCTGCTGTCTAAATGAATTTTTAATCAGCTCCACGCAGAGTGAACAAGCACAAACAATCGCACAAACAATCTCCCTCCTTCTGTAGGCCAGGCCCTCCAAGCACGGCAGAGTGCGGCCGCATTCACGCCAAATAACAGCCCTGCTTCCCGTTCTCTCACCTGGGTTCACCATCAGCCTCAGCAGGGCCGGGAGCGCCTCAAGCTGGTCCCTGGTAAAGGTCTCTGGGATGGAGATTTGCAGGCAGGACGTTCCTTGGGGAGTGCGCTTGTGGTTGGACAGAGGGAAGCACTATACAGTCACCTCAAAGGCTTCCACCTGGAGTTCTGGAGATGGAATGGCTCCTTAGAATTATCCCAAGTTAGGGCGAGGGGGCTGGGCTTTATATCTATCTGCTGAGAGGTCGTGGGCGGGGGGGGGGAAGTAGGACCTTGGGCTAAACAGCTCTCCCCAGCTGAGGATAATTCTCATTGAGCAGCTCAGCTCAGTGCCAGTATTCACCAAATCTCCTAGGAAATTGAGTGCCTAGGTCCTGAAGGGGGGATGTGGGCGCACAGCACAGCCTCCACTACAGGGCCTTCTTGACTTTCCCTGTACCTCTCAGCTTTTTTTCCCCCGAGCTGAGAGCTCCAATACCTTCAAGTACACTGCTCAGCTGTGGTATTTAACCTTTCACACAAAACTCTCACGTCACACGTAGATAACATTTCCTTTCTTCCAAGAACATCACCCGAATTCACAAGCCAAATATCAGGGAACATGGCTGCAAAATTATGTTTCTACCAAGACCCTCAAATGTATTATTCAAATAAATAAGAAAAAATTTTTCACATTTTTTTAAAAAAGGAAAACCTTACGTAATCCATGAACTAACATTACATCATGTTCCCTTGGCACTTTTTACCTATAGTATATGAAAAACGTACAGATTACAAGGGCATTTTGCAATGAGTCAAAAAATGGATTGTAAAATTACTCATGTGTTCTTCAGTAATAACTACCTCCATAAAAATTGTGACTATCATTTGTATAGTGCTTCAGTGTTTACAAAGTACTTTCATATCAACAACTTGCTGAGTCTTATCAGATGCAGGAATTATTATGAAGACTCTGAGGCTTGGAGACGTGAGGTAAGCCATGCCTCTGTCCAGAGCTGGAGGATGCTGGGAGTCTGGTGTGTCTCCAGAGCCCTCCTCCCTCCCCTTCCTCAACGCTCATCTCTCCAGCTCCACCACACCCTCACCTGGTCCAGGTCCATGCTCATTCTCTGTTGATACGCTGTAAACACCCACACTCCCCAACCAAGATCTTCTCTCCCTGGGAAGGACCTGTGTCCTCCTTCATCTTTCTCTACTTATCTTTATTGAAACCTGCTCTCAGCTGGCTGTCCCTGGGAAAGGGACTCATAATCTATTTCATACCAAGCTACTAATGCCCAGCAATGGTGAGTAAATTGCTTTGTCCACCCATCCCCAGTTATATATTATCCCCAGGTATCTGTATGTATGCTATATATATCATTATATATGATATATATATGATAATATATATATACCCTCAGGTGTATCTGCATTTTAACAAGATCATATTGTAGTGGAATATGGAACAAGTTAATGAGGAAGATATCTTGGAGAGAGAGGATCTTTCCAACTGCCTGCCCCCACCCCATTCATGTTATTTTACTGCTCTGTTGATGAGCATCACTCATGTACAGCACTGGACTTGGTGTCAAAAGAATTGAATGAGTCCCTGCTCTTGGGTAGGTACTTAACTTTGCCCACCTTGACCTCCTGGCCATCTAAGTGAGAGTAGGAATTGATGTTTCACTTTTCAGGGTGACTGGGGGGGACCAACAAAAATCTCAGTATTATAGCAGTTTTGTTAAACTCTGTGGCTAGAGGAACTTGTAGTTGGAGATGGTCCAAGGGTGATGCCAAGAATTCACTGCCCCACGGGCCTCACCCACTGTCCACCCAGGAGGTTCCCCTGGTGCACACGAGCTACACAGCAGAACTAATATCAGCTGATCCTGGTGACCAACTCTTCCCTATAGGTAGAGTGGTCATTACATGTTTTACTTTGACTTGTCCTTGAATGTGTGACAAGGCTAATATCACTGAAGGCATTTCTCCCCACAGCAATCCATTTTTTAAATGCAGTCCCTGCCATGAATGGTGTTTTATGACACTAGGGAAGGGGAAGGTGAGTACTTTCCAGAACAAAGAAGGTAGGAAAAAAAGGTGTGGGGGGATATGACATAGGGACCCTTTTGCCAGGGAGAGAGCAAAATATAGATGAGGTGATACTAGGGTTCAGCTCTTTGCGGCTAAGTGTGTATGGCGATGGGGATTGGGGGTGGGGTGAGATTATAGAAAGTCCAGAGAAAGTGAAGAGGTTAATCGGCTGTCCTTCTCAAACACAGGTGTCCAGAGTAGGAGAGAAGAGGTAATCTGGAATATTTAGGGGACAGTCCCCCCATGCTTCCCTGTGTTGAGTGCAACACGGAAGGGATCTTGAAGTTCTTAGGTCACAGGGAAGGCGGCTGAGCATGCTGGCTGGGACTCAAGGGCTAAGGTGGAGGCAAAGCAACCCTCTAGCAGAAGGCTGAGAACGGGCTGTTTGAGCTGCCTGCTGGGATTCACAGCCAGGCCCCAGTGGAGAGGCACATGGTAAGAGGCAAGTGAAGGTTCAGTCAGACAGGACTCAGTGTGCTTGGACCACCCTGAGAGAGGAGATCACAGGTTATTCCAGCCTAGAACACTTCAAGAGAGGACTCAGTGAGGGCGGAGGCCACTGTGGCCCACACATCAGTGGAAATAAATTACAGCTGCTTTAGGGGCAAGGCAAAGTCCCCGGAGATGGGGGGCACTTGGGCCAAGAGTCCTTACTCCAATGCCAAGCTTCTCCTTTTGCACTTAGATTGTATCTCAGAAGGAAGAAGGGGAACCTGTGAAGGAGGGAAACAGTCCAGATGGGGAGTTCAAAATTTAAATTGATTATCTATCTAAAACGAGGCAGAGGAGATTCAACTATGTTCAGTTGGCAAGTTTAACTCTCCTCACCATCAATGGGAAAGATGCACTGCAAGGAAATTTAGGTCCTTGGAATACAGAATTTCCCACTTTTGCTTTTTTTTTTTTTTTTGTTTTTTTTTTTTTTTTTTTTTTTTTTACATCTGCGACACAGTACATGCCTCAAATGGATTTCTTTACTATAGATGAGAAAAGCAGCCTACCTTTAACATTCTGGAAAATCCCAACCTTAGAAAATACAACACTAATAATGCAGAAGATCATTTTTAGTTCTCTAGTATAAGCAGTTTCTCTACAGTAACTTCACTGTATTCCTTGAGGATGTAACTATTATCCATCATCTTGTTATGAATAACCAACAACCAAGTCTGCAAGGGACTGATGCCAGGAACAAGATTTGACAACTCCCAACAAGCTAATGATTTCTAGGTCCTTCCATTCCTTGACCATCGTGGAATCTGACAGAGATGTTGTCAGTGTGACGGGGAGGCTAGGGAAGTGGCTGTCTTCCCAGTTACTGCCTCCCTTCACTCCTTAACAGCTGAGATGTGGGGAGGTAAAGGCTACACAAGGGGAAGCGTCCTACAGCTATACATAGGCTTCTACATGGAAGTCATTATTCTTTGATAAGGTCACATTCAACAGGAGTTTAAAGCAATGACCCCACTCAGATCTTCTAAATAGAGTGACAGTCAGCTGTCTTAGAGAGATTCCATAATCTGAGACTCAGAGGCTGTGAATCTACAATGCACTGGGTGCTGGGAGTGATGGACAATTGGATCCTTAAAGGCCAGATTGACTCTGAATCTAAATTAGCTGCTGAAATCCCTTTTTGTCAAATCATCTCTAATTAATGATATGGCAATATACACACCTATTCCTTCTGTCTGGGTGGGGGGCAGGGAACTACAATTTATTGAGTACTCACTATTTGCCAGGTATTTTGCCAAATATTTTATGCATTCCTTCATTTAATTCTAAAGATTAGGCACTGTTGGTATTAATTATTTTTTCAGAGGCTGAAACCGAGAGATTGTGGCTTGCTCAAGGTCATTCAAGGATGGAGCAGGAATATAACTGCCTGTTCTGTCCTCTACTTCTTCTTTAGTAGGAGCTCATTTTCTCACTATACTCTGTAGCTTCCTTAACTATTTGTGGTATAAATTTAAGTGCATCTTTCCTTCTCTTTGATGACAGCCTTCCTGATACACTAGTCTAAGTATTTGTATAACTCTTTCTCACATGTATTCCAAGGAATGGCTGCCCTTTTGTGCACACATAAAACATAGCAGTGAGTAGACCATTAGCAAGTGTGAGACCTAGTTCAGTAAAAATCAAGTACTAAGATGATGCAAACAAACTAGGAATGCTGAACCAAACACATAATTTAAAAAATGCGAAACAATGCTTACAAAAAAGGGAGAACTATCCAGGTACCAGAAATAAAAAGAAAACTAAAAAGCAAAGATCTAAGCAACCGTGCTTATGCCTCATCCTCTTTAAGATGACATTGGGAGTAAGTTCAAGGAACGCAGAAGCTTTCGTTTCAGTAGACACGGCCCTCGGCCCAAGACTTCACTTGGGTGGAACTGAGATTTCAGCATAAATGCAGGATCCTCAACTAGCTGTTTATTGCAGATATAACACAGAATGAAAGGATGGAATAGGAAAAAACAATGCCCACTGGCTTAGCTTGCCTGCCAATGCCTAGGCTCTGGATGGGAAAAAAGTCTCTACAGGAAACCAAAACCTTAAATTGAACATCTTGTGGGTTGAAGAGTTAAATTTATACTAATCCCGTAATCCAGGATCCACCAAGCTAAGAAATTAACATAAAATGGTTGGTGATTCACCTGGCAAGTGCAAACACAAAGCCATCCTGAAGGAACATTGCCCCAAACCAAGTTGTATGGAGTTTCTGTAGGGAATGGGGAATAAAAAAGAGGAGTAGGGGTAAGAAAGTCCAACACACTGGGGCAGTAGGGCCTCTAGGACTTGAAATACAAACCAGCAATTTGACAGGGTACATAACACAGATATATTTAAAATAATTTAAATAATTAGGAACATAAAAGTGAATCAAGGTCTTAAGAGAAGAATAAGTGGCTATGAAAAAATAGAAAAATTCAAAATAACAAAATAGAAATTCTAAAAATAATAATTTAAAACTAGAGTCATTAAAATGAAAACTCAGTGGATGGTTAAGCAGCAGATTAGACTTGCTGAAGGGAAAGCTAGAAGCAAGAAAACAGATTTGAAGAAATTATCCAGAATATACAGCATAGATAAATAAATAGAGGGGAACTAGTAAAGAGGTTTAAAATTTTGGAACACAGAATAAAAGGTTTATTCAATAGAATTTCAAGAACAAAAGAATATAGAAAATAAGAGAAAGGCAGTATTTAAAGAGATAGTGTCTGTGAGTTGATAAAAGACCTAAATCCTTAGATTTAAAAGCACAACTAATTCCTGAAAGGATGAACAAAATCTTACATCTTAACACATCAGTGTGAAATTTCAGACCACCATGACAAAGAAAAATTCTTAAAAGCAACCATAGAGAAAAAGATAGATTATCTACAGAAGAAAACCAATTTGAAATAGTACAGATTTCTGAAAATCAACAAGGAGGCTAAGAGTCAGTGGAATGCTAGCTTTAGAGTATTGAGAAAAAATAACTGGAGATGTAGAATACTATGTCCAGCTAAAGTAAAATAAAGATATTTTCAGAAAAAGACTGAAAGAATTTATCATTTCAAGACCCTATAGAAAGACAGATAAACAAACTACTGAAGGACATCCTTTAGGAAGAAGGAAATTGAACACAGAAAGAAGAAATACATTGAAAGTAACAACAGTAAACCAAAAAAATAAACATGGATAAATATAAATAACCGTTGACTACATAAAATAACAGAAATAATAATGTTTAGTTTGGGAGGACAAACAAGCAAAATGGCCAGAGAAGGTTATTGGAGTTGAGCTCATTCTAATGTCCTTATTTTGTTCAGAAGAAATATAGAAAATGTAATACGCCAACTGGTAGAGGAAAAAAAGAAGAAGGAAACGACTTATTCCATAGAAGGCAAGAAACAAAAAAAAAGAAGTAAAGAAAAAGTATGGTAAACAGAACAAAATAAGATGGTAGAAATAAATCTTAATCATAGTAAATGTAAATGGCCTAAACTTGCTAGTTAAAAGAGCTTACTGTTTACTTTTTTTGAATACTATATTATGAATACTACATTTTGTTATAAGAGCTACAAGAAGAACTTGAAGGCTCAGAAAGGTTGAAGGTAAATGGATGAAAGAAGATAAGTAAATACCAATGTTTGGAAAGCTAGTGTAGCTGTATTAGTACTAGACACGCTAGACTTTTAGACAAAATGCATTTAGGGAATAGAGGGGGGTCATTGCATAATGGTGAGAAAATCTAGTCTTTCCTGACTCCATGGTCCAGCTCAGCAGTTCTCCATGCTGCCTGCCCCTTATGACCATAGTGATTATATAAAATTAAAGCGCAGAATAGAATTTTACTGAGAGAATAATAATATAATGATTTAAAATCCCCAGAGGTAGTCAAACTGGCCTGGGTTGGAGTTCTAGCTCCACCACTTACCAGCTTTGTTGCCTTGTTTCATTTCACCTCTCTGTACCTCAGTTTCCTCATCTGTAAGATGTAGCTGAGCCATACTTGCGTCTCATGTTTTGTAAATAAAGGGCCAGTTTATACCAGCTTCTCAACAAATGTTAGCTCTCTCGTATCCTATTTCTTATCACAAAAAACAAAACCTGCAAAACTTATAACTTCAGAAGGCAAATAGCTATTTAAGATTTCAAGTTGAAATCATTTTTCTTATAAATTAAATATTTAGGCATTCACGGAACCAATGTGCTCATAACGTTAGAATAAGGAAGTGGCTGGTCTAGAAATTAGAAGACATTCTTAATGTCTTCACAGCTGATGTTTTTTCTATCATGGGAATATTTTGAAATCACCTTTTACAGTTATCTAGAGAGAATGGTGTACTGTGAGGTCAGTTAGGAAAATAGCATGAAGTTGAGTGTTTGTATTCAGGTGTGTAAACGCTGGTGGCTGGTTGAGATGCTCACTTGTAAAGTAGTTTGGCACTCAGAGCATATTTTCCCTTAAAACAAGATCACAAATAGTGATTTCTTTCCCAAGTGGGGTGACCAATTGCCCTGGTTTGCCTGAAACTGAAGGGTTTTCCAGAATTAAGGACTTTCAGTGCCAAACCTGGGAAAGTCGGGAAACCAGAATGATCAGGTACCCCAGAAGTCCAACACCCCAAAACTGATCTGCCTGTGTCAGTCACAACTTCGGGAGCCCTTCGTGAGAAGCCAGCTCTGCTGAGTGCCAGAGTTTCCCCTGTTGCACTGCTGGGCTCAGGACTTGATCTCTGACAGTTGCCTGAGCCCCTGGGTACTGATGTTACTCTGGGGTCTGAGTGTGAGAGAAAAGAGAAATATCTCCTCTCTGTTACACTTTGTCACTTAGACCCCAACGCAGCCTGTCCTCTGCCTAGAATATCACTTCTTCCAAAAACATGGTACTTTTAGGTTTGTGTACTTACTCTTCTCCTGTTGTTGCCCAAACGAGTCCCTCATTTTCAGGGTGGAGGGTGAGCATTAACAGAACATCAGAAGCTGTCCTATCCTCTCCACGGTCTTGAACCTCTCGTCCCACCTCTCATTCATATCAGCTCAGATAATCAATGCTGACTCCGAGATGGATGGCCAATCGCCACTTCCCCAGAGAGCTATCTCAGAATCCCACCAGGAGCTTGCTTGGGGACCTGCACAGCCTCTTTTCTAGGAATATAACATAGTTAATAATGACTTTGAGATCCGCATTAGTAAAGAGTAACCTACTGAACTGCCATTCACCAAGGTCCACTCTTAGTAACATCCCCCCTCCCTACACACCCTCGTGGAAATGTTTTCAGCGTCCCCTGTTCTATCATAGCACCTGCTTTATGTTTCTGTTTAAACCTCGATCATGATCTGCCTTGTAGTGCAGTCGCTTAAGCATATGTCTATCTCCTTCATAAACTGCAGGTCTTTAAGAGCAGAGAAACTGTCTCACTCATCTTTATACAACTCTTAGAACCTTGCAGAGTGCCTGTCGCAGACAGACTATTCAGTAAATGTCTCAGCAATTGATAAGATCCTCTGGACTTTAGAAACTCATCAGAAATCAGCTGGCTCCATTATAACTTGGTCAATAATTCAGTCTATTAGGAGGAATGACTATATTAAATTTGTTCTGCCAACATTGCTTATTCTTGCATTGAAATTCACAGACTGGTTAATTTAGCAGGTCACTGTGGTTTGAAAAGACTTGCCAGTGACAGAAAAGATGAAGAAATCACAAAAAATAAAATTCAAATTACTCTAGGTAAACTTTAATTGAAAAATCATTTGAACAATGCTGTTCTCTCTAGCAGATAATACTCAAATAGTAAGGTGTTACTGAGTGAGCAGAAAGGGTAGAATATACTTTTATATTCTACTCAAAGGTTCTCATTTCAACTTTAAATTGCCTCATAATATCATAGTATAGCAGCAAAATTAATGAGTCAAGTCAGACTTCAAATAAATACACTGAACAAATCAAGTTTCAAACTCAATTAACTTCTAGGAAAAAGAAGAATTCAGAAATTAGGACTAGATTGGAGGAATCTATGTCTTGTAGATAAACCACTTTTTTAAAGGCTCAAATACTTTACAAGTTTAAATTCAAAATAATCTGCCTAAGGACAAATTAGAGTCACCCCAAAGTAGAGTCAATACATTCGTAAGATGTGTTATATGCCAATATGACATACTTGTAATATGTCAACACATTAACAATGTAAGTGTTAAAAATTTGTGAGAACTCCAAAATTATCATTAAACTCAAAGCCAGGGAAAAATTTTTAGTGACCTAGAGGTATTTCAGAGAATTTGGGGACCACAATATTCAAGGTTGAAATAAAAGTTCTTTTCGAAGTTGATACTCAAGGTAATTTAAGATGACTCGAACTTCTAAGATGATTAGAAATTAGTCTATTAACCAACAACTCTGAGAGCATCAGGAAGCTGTGGTTAAATAAACTCCTGTAGTTTTGTCAAGGCCCTGCATAAATGGTACCTACACCTCCTGAAAGGATGACAGAGAATCCTCTGAGGTTGTTCACCAAACATTGCATTGGTGCTGGCTCCTCTGGGATCACTCCCAATCATCACAATCAACTGCAGGCTGCACTGTCCCTCACTGCACACCTACTATGTGTCAGGCAACAAGGCAGGTACTATCCGCACCATCACCCTGCTCCCGTGATTGTAAAGCGTTTCAATCCTGCAGCATTAGAACAAGTTTAAATTGATAACTCTTACTTAGCACATTAAAAAATGAGCCTGGATGACATACAATTAATTATATGTTATTCCACTCCGATTTTAAAAAGAGAAAAAGATTCTGTGTGATTTCAGTCTGTGCTAATTTTTCTAATAGGCAGAAGAAAAGGCAATAATTTAGTTGTGACACTATCATAATCCTCCAACCCATGAAACACAATAAAAGAATATTCCACTGAAACATCTCACTTGAAAGGCTGTTTTCTTTTATGATGATGGAAAATGTATTTGTTGAATTCTGATGACTTCGTAACTGATTCCAATGTTCTGCATAGAGGAGAAAAAACATTTTCCGTTGTATACACAGCAATAAGTAACCATCTAAGCATAATGCATGTGTATTAGAAAGAGGGGAGCAATTATCTACCCTCACGTTTGTGTTCCTGCCATCAGGGCACGAGGAGGCTGTGAGTGGGCCTACCTTTGGGCAGCCATCTTTGCTTCGTGGGAAGAAGATTCACACCATGGTGTGGAAGTCCCAAACAAGTGCTGACCTTTCCTTCTCTTTGTATCTGCTCCTCTGTCCAGACCCTCATCTGGCAGGGGAAAGAGGCTGGATGGCGTTCAGGCAGCTAAAATATTGCAAAAGAGATAGTGCGGTGCTTCCTTCCTGAATTAGGGAGTGGAACCAACCCTAAAACATTTATTCTCTGAACTTGTAAGTTTGTCCATAAGATCATGACTAAGAACTCTCAGGCTGAGAAGCTGAGTCCTGATTTGGCCAAATGAATAATATTGTTAGAGGGGCTGGTTTTCCCCCAGAGCCGAGTCTATAGGAAGAACAGGTGGGACTTGAGGGGAGGGAATGGCTGGGAGAAAAGTGTTGGGGGTGGCCATGGGACTCGACTTCATGCCACATTAGATTCTCCCTTTAGAATAGTAACCCAGTGGTCCAAGCCTAGCACACGGTCAATTTCAAAGACTAGGAATCAAGAATAATTAAAAACTACTCAAAATATGTCTTGCTCTCTCATACCTGCAGATCCTCTATCTTATACTCTTCATCTGGCAGTTGGTGCTCTGCCTTCAAACCTCCACTCAAGCACCAGTAGCTCCAGGAACTTTGGCCTGCCTCCTCCAGTCTCACCAGCCTGGGGTGGGTGCCCCTTCATGGCTCCTGCAACACCTCCTGCCCACCTCCTGTTAGAGAGGGAGGAGGTATCTCTTCCCCTGAAACAGTGGATCACAGCTTCGAGTGTATTGAATTCAAAGGGCTTAAGTTTTAGTCTTGGCCAGTAGAGGCTTCTGGCTGTTCCTCCTCTGTTCTCTTTTACTATCTCCCCCTGCATAGAATGAAGCTGCTATTCTGATTGATTCTTGAGACCACATTGCACTGTGGGCAGGGATTTTTTTTGTTGTTGTTGTTTTTTTGCAGTACGCGGGCCTCTCACTGCTGTGGCCTCTCCCATTGCGGAGCACAGGCTCCAGACGCTCAGGCTCAGCGGCCATGGCTCACGGGCCCAGCCGCTCCGCGGCATGTGGGATCTTCCCGGACAAGCGCACGAACACGCGTCCCCTGCATCGGCAGGTGGACTCTCAACCACTGCGCCACCAGGGAAGCCCAATGGGCAGGCATATTGTACCAGAAGGTAACACGCATTCACGAGTGTCCCTTTTCCTCCCCCCTCTGCTGCTGGACGTGGCAGGCTGCCTCTTCCTGTCTGTGTGCTGTTTGCGTAAGTGGATTTGTGAGACTGCCACAGACCTCACTATTCCTGCCGCTCCCCACCAGGGTGCTGAGGTTTGGTATGGGGGCTGGGCTACCCTAGAGGTTCAGGCCTCAGCCAGGTGCTCTGATTCAGCTTAGGGCAGCCCTGTCTTTGGCTTCATTGGATACTTGCCCATGTGGTAGTTTGTTCTCCATTTGCCAATTGACTGTTAAATCTATAGCTCCTTTGTCAGGAAGCTGCAAAGGGAGGCATGATGAGTAGAAAGGAAGACCCTAACATCCCCAAACTCTAACACTCCCACCTCTGCACTTCCAACGATGCACTAATTATCTGTCTCCCTCATTGGATGGCAAATTCCCTGAGAAACTATTACTGATCTTTGTATGCCCAGTGCTTAGTGCAACGTCCAACAGGTATTAGGTGCTCGAAAAATGCTAAGTGTGTGAGTGGATGAATGGATGAGTGAGTTTGGCCATTCTTGGACCTGCTTCACTGATCCAACCCTGGCCACTCTGCAAGCTGATCCACCTCTGTGTTGAGCTCAGCTGGTCTCCTCACCCAGAATGTCCTCAATCCCAGCTCAACATTCATGTTCTCTTTGAAGACTTTTCTAGCTAATTCTACCCACACTCATTTCCATTTCTAAATGCCTTTTGTACGGTTTAGTACTTTGTTATTCTCTAATTTGTTTTAAGTGTGCCACGATTATGTTGTTAACTAGATTATATATGACCTGGTCGTGACTTACTTCTTCCACGATCGGGCAGGGTAAAGTTTGAAATTAGAGCAGCTTCTGTCAAATCCCCCTAACCCGAATGCAGTGGGGAAAGTCACTTACTTTCCCTGGGCCTCAGTTTCCTCACTTGTGAAAATGGGGGGAATAATCCTCTGCTTGATTGTGTCATGAGCACTGAAAGGATCAAAATAAAAACACAACGGCACCTACGAAAACACATACACAATTTATACCTCTTAGAAGGTTGAATAAAGCTAGGATCAGAGGAGAGCTTCATAAATTCTCATACATTTACTTGATAATGACTATGTTGCTCACAGGCATTTCATTAATGAAGGTTGAATTATTCTTACTGTAACTCTAGCAAGGATTATTATTATTATTCGCAATGATATATGGGTGGTATGGTGCCTTTAAACTCATTCCAAGAAGGGTTATCAGGCTGCAAATGTTTCAGAAGCACTACTAGGGAATCTCTTGGAATGTAGTTGTGCAATTTTTTTTTTTAACCATTATTGTATTTCTTAAAGTGAATTTCTGTTTCTCAGGGATGTCTTAGTCCACTCGGGCTGCTATCACAAATTACCATAGACTGAGTGGCTTAAAAACCACACAAATTTATTGCTCACAGTTCTGGAGGTTGGAAAGCCCAAGATCAAGCACCAGCAGATTTGTTGTCTGGTGAGAGCTTGCTTCCTGGTTCATAGCCAGCATCGTCCTGCTATGTCCTCATATGATGAAAGGGATGAGGGACCTCTTTGGTTCCTTTCATAAGGGCACTGGAGAAACATTAGAATGCTTTATGAACAAAGAATATTTTGTATACCATACAATTCCCTAAGTCATGGTGTGTACAGGGTTTTTGTAAGCAGTTTTAAGACATCACATAAAAATATTTGTGCATATTTTTTACGGTGTGGTTCAAAGTACAAATATAGGATGAGGCCCATTTTCTTTGATTTAGAAATTACACCTAAGAATCTAATACTAAGCCTGTGCAAATAAGTACGTGGAAGGAGTACTTATTTACTAAGTGAAGGAGAGGGGAAGTTTAATAACTTTTAGCTAAATTAATTATCATACCCCATGTTGTGTGAAAAGATAATCATCCTACTCAGTGTGTTTCTGTTTATGACTCAAATTCTAAGAGTGGTGGCCTAAGTAAATGTGTAGATCTGAGCTGTCTGATATGGTAGCCACTGGAAACACATGGCTATTTAAGATACACTAAAATGTAAAACTCCGCTCCTTATTTGCACTCGCTACATTCAAGTGCTCAAAAGCCACATGTACCTATTGACTACTATATTCAACAGAGGAGAAACAGGACATTTTGCAGAAAGTTCCTTTAGACATCAGTCCTTTCTGCTGACAGCATAGGCTAACAAGGTTAGCAAGAATTCCATATGAATGGGGGCAAAAGTTCATCAAATTGTTAGAAATTAGCATTGCCCTGCTCTGTGTTTCCAAATATGTCTGTTGTTCACACACACACACACACACACACACACACACACCCCACAGCTGAGTCTTGGTCGTCATAAATCATATCTTTATATCTTCCATAGGCACTGTTTTAATATTGGTGAAACAAACCTTGAATCTGCTACTTGAGGGAGATTGTGATTTAATGAATAACTTCAAATAATTCTTACTACTGCAACAGCAGATTTTGCATTGAGGAGCATACACTTTTGAATGCGTGGTACTTTATTTAAACGCACATATATACAATGTCGACAAAAGGAAATTCTGCAGAGGTGAGCAAAGGGGCTGCATGCATTGGGAGGACCAGCAGACTCTAGTTTTACAGGATGAAATAGGGGTTGAAAAATAGGCAAAGACCGGAGAGCAAGTTTCATTTCCCATCACCACATAGAAGGGTCTTCCAGCCTGTCAAACACAAGAAGCAAAGCACGTAAGAGAAGAGAAGCTTCCCAACTTCCTGGGAGCCTTGCAAGAGTGAGACATTCAGTTCTGAACTGAAAGGTGATGAGAAGCTGTTGAAAAGTCTGCTGTTGGCATTCTAAATAGGAGGCCATGTAGAATATCAGAGCGGGAGACAGTGGCATAATGTACAGAGACCCAGCTGAGTAGCTTTCACTCATGTTAACGAGAGTCTCAGGCAAATCTCAGAGGGAGTATTTAAAAGGCTCTGTATTTATCAAAGAAGCCAAAGAACCCTGCAATATTTCTGAAGATCAAAACTACAGGAATCACATGAAACTGTAAAAAAAACTTACTGTTATTCAACTCTGAATATGCTTCCTATATTTTCCTGCAAGGCTTTTTATGTAGTAAGGTGCTATTTATTAGACTATAAAGAACCCTTTTAAATAAAATAGCATTCACAGGCAACTTCAAGGCTGTCAAGTTTTGTCTCCTTCTAAGTACACATGATTGAGGCTGTCAATCAGAGTACAATTGACTCTATTTCATTCACCAACCGTGGGATGCTTGGCCACAAAACAAAGAGCAGAAGCAAGACAGTAAGTCAGTCTGGATGATTATATATTCCTAACCCTAAGTAGATATAGCATATCCTAAACTTTTCACGGTGGCAAACATCACATGCCTATCAATGAAACATTAAAAAGTATGTATTGCTTAGTATGTAAAAACCACCCTTATGAGTTTTCCACCTGCTTCCCTTGCATTTGATGTTCAAGTCTTGGCTGGTACTGCCAGGGACAAGAGCACTAGAGTTTTATTTCAGTCCAAATTGTTGTTTCCTTCAGAGAGAACAAACCTGACAGCTCTACACTTGCACCTTCACCCTGGCTGGCCATTTCACAAGAGAACAGAGGGAAGGTGGGAGGGGAGGCGGGTGGCTCAGAGGGTCATCGGCTCATCCTCTAGGGAGAACCCAATGGAGAGTGACAAGCCAGTCACACGTGCTGAGCAAGTGTTCTAGTGACCTCTTCTGGGGAACTTGGTTCTTGATGTTGTAGAGCTCTGGGTTTAAGGCAGACTAGCTAGCACAGAACTGGATAAACCATATGCCATGTGATTTTACTGGTGGGTAGGGGCAGGGGGCCTGGGACAGGAGAGTCAGTTATGGAAACGGAGGAGGACCAGGCATCTTTTCACTCACAGTCTTCGCTCAGGAGGACCCCAGCCCAATGTCTGACACCTAGATATTAGAGGGCACCCTTCCTAAGGCAGGTCCACACTCCAAGAAAGCCTCAAGGCTCCAGAGAAGCCTTAAGAATAATGTCATTCTTGTTCATTCATTGAATGTGATAAATTATGATGTGACATCAGTTGAACTAAAATATGTCAAAAAGTAAGCAGGAGTACCCCTCGATTTATCTACAGCTTCCTGTAAAACCAGGAAGACTGGAGTGAGAACCAGAAGGGGCGTTTCCTAGGATGTGTAGATCCTCCATGTAGGGTATAACAACTAAAGATGACCTCAGCCAAAGATGGAGAGTTGGTCATTTCAATGTAGAGATGGGCTGCTTACCCTATGCTTCCACAATCTAAGCCAGTGAGAAATTCTCTATAGAGTAATTTCTGAGGTTAAAGTCACTCATATTTAAAATTTCAAAGGAGCATCAAATAATTTGAGCCAGAAAATATTATCCCACAGCATTTTAGAGATTTGCAAATGAGTGTGTGAAGAGAAAGGTCCTCCCTACTCTGTTCCCCACCCCTCTTTCTGTCCAAATTCTACCTGGTCTAGAAGACCCCATTCCAAACGCCTCCTCCCAGCAGCCCTCTCTGATTTCCCTCTCCTGGGTATCAGAACTCTGCAATAATGTCCCCACACAAGCGTTTTCATACCTAGTTCTGGGAACGTTTTCCGTGCTTTCTCTCATCAAGAGGTCTGAAATCAGTGTCTCAGGGCTAGATCGTTTTCCGTATCTAAAAAAAAAGCGGGGTGGGGGAGAGTAAAAGTCCTCTAAAGCAAGTTTGGAGGAACCATAAAAACCTTTAGGAAAAGAAAAGATTTCTGGTATTAAATATAAAAGTTATTTTCAGCTGATCATCTGCTAACAAGTAATCGAGGTGAATGAAACATACATGATATAGAAACATCATAAATATGATTTCAAATTATATATACATCTAAATTTTGCTTAAATACTTAATAGATAACTTAGCAGATTATATAACCCAACCAAAATTCCTAGTCAAGTTCTTGCCTTTTTATATTATCACAAATAATACATATGCATAGTTTTATAACTAGGTGACAGGAAATAAATTAAAATACATCGAAGTATGATTTTAAATGTTTCCATAATCAGATAATTGGCTTACAGTTCTGGTGATATACATCAATTTAAATCTTAACAAAGAGACCAGATGATATTTCAGAAACAGGTCTATGAAAAACTCATCAGACTGAAGTTCTAGACTCACCTGTGTCTTTGAATCTCAGTTCTCCCATTTGTAAAAATAAAATCATAATTCCTGCTTAGAGTCTTGATGAATATCCAATGTAAGTCACAATGCTTTGAAAGTGACAGAACGATACACAAGAATGCACATTACTGCTGTTGAAATGCACCCATTCTCACAGCTGCCAACAGATCCTGAGTCCATATTTATTTGGGGTGCCAAAAGCTAAAAGCCTTCTCTCATGCTGTGATTTTAATCTGCCCTGAAAATATGAAGGAATCCTTCCGGTCCATGGAAATGTTCTTGGTCTCTTTTCTCTCACAGCAGGATATGGATAGGACGATATATGAATTCAAGGTTATGTTTTCCTGCCAGGGTAGTATATGCTGCTGGCTCCAGGTAAGTGAGGACATTAGTCTGTCTGTCTGTCTGTCTCTCTCACTGTTAAAGGATCTGACAAGTCTACACCAAGTTGTATTTTTTGAGGAGTCTGTTTTTCCCTTTCTCAGAAAGGGCATTGGACATCAGCAGCCGCTTTTTTCCACAAATGAAAAATAAGCCTGGTGTGGATTGATTAGCTAACAGATAAAACAGCGGAACAAAGCTGATGGAGGATATATGCTAACTGCCTATTGAGCACAGTTAAATCTAAATTCTGGGGAAAGATTTCCTATTATTGCTCCTTTGCTGGAACTCAAGGAATGCAAAGACAAAGCCACCTCCCCTGCCCCCATCGTTTGTAAGATTTCCTCAAAGATTTTCTGGAGTTGTAGTATCAGGCTGCAGGCTGCTGCTTATACGTATTTATTCTGTCCATCAGTTGATTTTACTAATGCTAAAACTCTTGGGCAACCTTAACTCATTTATCTTCATCATACTTCAGTGAATTCAAGAACTGGAGAATATTTTCTCCTATTTACCATTAGAGAACCTAAATCTGTAACAGCAGAATTTACAGTCAGAAAGCGGTACCCAGAGCGGCACTGATGACTGTTCTTCCATCTCTAATTAATTCTGGATTAGCCTTCTTCTCCACAACGCTTTAACTTTCAAAGACAGCATCTCTAGGGAAAAGGTTCTTAAACCTGACCGCATATTAGAATCACCTGGGAGCTTTTAAAATCACTGTAAAGCCCAGCCCCGTGCCCCACCCCCCACGGGGAGATTCGGATTTAATTCACGAGTTCATTAAATATACTGCTGCTGCTGTTACAGCCCAGCATCAGTAGATTTTAAAAGCTCCCAGGTGACAACAATGAGACCAAGAGGGAGAAACTCCAGTCTAGGGCTGAGTTTCTCAATCTTGGCACTGTATACATTTTGAGCGGGATAAGTCTTTGTTGTCAGGGGCTGTCCTAGGCATTGTAGGATGTTTAGCAGCTTCCCTGGCCTCTACCCACTAGATGCCAGTAGCACCTTCCCACCCCACCACTATGACAAACGAAAATGTCTCCAGACATTGCCCAGTGTCTTGGGGAGCATAAAGTCAGCCCCAGTTGAGAATCACTGACCTAGGAGACTGTATAAATAAAATGTGGTAGATCAATGGTCTAGAATAAATGATGCCACCTATGAAAGCGATGAACCAGGAGTATATGACTTTAGAACATGAACTGAGTAGAAGAGGGGAGGAAAGAGAATGATATCACAGTACCATTTATGCCAAATTAAAACATATGTTCACAAATGTAATTTTCAAAAATACAAACGTGCGTATGAGTGGATGTGTGCGGTGGGAAGATGATAAGAGTACAGAATGGAGGTGATGGGTGCAGATTATAAGCCTCTGAGTGTTTCTAAGATGGAACTTATATGAAGGTGAGACAGAAAACTGCTTCAGGACCAACTCCTTCCCACCTAACCTGAATCTCATCCCTTTCCCTTATTTTCTCCTCATCAAGGGTGTTGAAGATCACATTGACTGCTGCCAGTGGTGACAACATCCAAAGGTCGATAGGAGGAGGACTCCAATTTAATCATCACTAAAAACAGGTTTTCATGAAATGTTCTTAGTTTCATGGTCTGTAAAATGGAGATAATTATACTCACTTCAAAGCTTTGAGGTAAAGACTGAAGAAAATAATGCCTAGGAAAACATGTTGAAATACTAAAGTTTTGTACAATAGTAAAGGTTTACAGCAATCATCTTTGAAAAATGTTTTGCTGTATGCTATAATTAACAGACTAAATAACTAATAAAGGCTTTCCTAGAAGAAAAAAACCAATTTGTAAAAGTTCTTTTCTCTGGTCTGTATGATAGCATAAGCAAGAATTTGAAGCAATTAACTTTTTGAAAAGTCTATTAAGATATAAGACATTTTTGCTTTTCACTAATGAAAATTATCTGACTTCAGTGATCATAAACCAATACTATTTACTTCTGGCACTTTCATGTATTTCTGATTCTATATATATTGGTACTTAAAAAAAAGATTTTCAGGGTGAAACAGCTTTCTGATGAAACAGAAAAAAATGTTAAAAATTAAGAAATATAAATTTTCCCCACTTTGGATCCTTTCCAACTATTCCCTGAATATAGTAAAACAACAAACATATGTATATATATAACTGATTCATTTTGTTGTGAAGCTGAAACTAACATACCATTGTAAAGCAATTATACTCCAATAAAGATGTTAAAAAAAACAAAACAGAAACAAAAACACCAAAAAAACAATATTTTACAGAATGTAATTTAAATATGTTAAATAATATTAATGCTTGTAAAGAACTCATTGTTTTTAGTTTATTAAGGTCATTTGATCTCAGTAATTAAAATAAGATATTGAATGATTCAAAACTAAGATGAACCAATTTTGGAAACAAATTTTAAATCCTATGTTATTTGTAAAATATTTTGGATTTGATTTTTTGCTTAAGATTTGATGTTGAGAGTGAAATATGGCCTTTCATCTTAGCTTTCTGGGGGTTCAGAATAAAGATGAATGACAATTTCTCAGGTTACATGTAATTCCTGGATTCACCCTAGAGTGAGTACACCACTGTAAATTTCTCCTTAAAAAAGCACCACGTGGGCATTTCCTTTTCAGAACTCACCTGCTATGAAATGGGTAAAGTCTCACCATGTTAGATCAACTATTTTCTTGCTAAATATCTATACTTATAGGAGCAGGATTGTCAAGTGAGGGGCTGAGACTGCAATAAAACACTGTACAGGAGGGAAAAAAAATAGTTCTATTTGTCTTTTCCTAAATACCGTCATTCACTTCGGTCTGGGCAGGTTGGAAAACCAGGCAATGTCTTCGGCGACCCAGCTGTTTCCTCCTTAGCTTGTGCTGTTGTTATTCTAGATACCCTGCTCGCCCTTCTCCCTACAGCACCTCCCTGGCGCCCTCCTGACCCCTTTCACGTGGTACTTTCCTATCCAGGTTTCCAAACAGAACCCCCAACTGCTCTAAGAACAATAAAAGATAAGGGGGTGGGTGACAGGAGATGGCCAGCCACCCAGCCTGGGGAACCTGAGTCTGGGGATCAGGATTTTGTGACTGTAGTTGCAGAGGGAATGTACTCAGTGCCCTGGTATTTACTGATAGCTGAGTATGTGCCCGATACTGTCCTACCCCGGGATACAAAGAAGAAAAAGAAAAGGTCCCTGTCTTCTGAGATCCCCACGATCTCCGGGTGTGCAAGCGGGGCGGTCCCGGAGTCGTCGCTCCCACGTAGCCCACCTACCTTTGCCTGGTGATGAGATTGATGTAGTGTCGCAGCGCCGAGTAGTATCTGGCCAAGTCCTCCGCCGGCGCGTCCTCTCCGGGGTTGTCGGGCTTGGAGGGGTACGCCTCGGCCAGAGCGCCCAGGCACACGAGCAGGGACAGGGCGAGGGTCAGTCCGGACAGCCCCAGTCGCTTGCTACCCAGCATCTGCGGACACCGAAGGGGCAGCGGAGGGGGCTTGGGGGATTCAGAGGATACACACTCGGCACCTCCTTCCTCTGGCCCCCGCGCCCATCCCGCTGCTACCACCCCTGCCCCACGTCCACCCCAGTCCGCGCTCGACCCAGTCACACAGAGGAAAGCGGAGCGTGGCGAGCACCACCCTGCGGATTTAGGTCCAGATCTGCTCTGGCCCGGCCCCGCTGCTCCGCCCGAAAATTCTGAGCAACTTTGGTCAAGTAGCAGAGCCAAAGGTCCCGCGGTGAGAGGCGCAGAGTTGCGGGAGGCGCTGGCGCCAGTTTAAAACACTTTAAAAAACAGATTAGAAGTTCCTGCCGCTGCGTGGAGGACTTATCCCTTTCCCACCCTCTTCCCCAAACCCCCTGTTAGAGCAAAGAAGTTTCTTCTTTTCTACTTTTGGTCTGCCCGGCTGCAGGAGCTCAACAGTGATGGCTGAGAGTACTTCAGGGTGGCAACTGGGGGGTGGGGGGTGGGGGGAGAACTGCTCCCGGGCCAGTCTCAGATCGGATCCCAAGGATCCCGAGAGGCGGCAGGGAGCGCGTCTTCCAAGCTCCGGGGAGTCCTCATTCTGGGAGCGCGGCCTGGGAAAACTCCCTCCAGACGGCGACCCTCGAGGAAACCGCCAGCTGCTCTGGGATGCGGTCGTGTGTCCTTCCTCTTTATCCGCCTAAAGATAACCCAGAGGGGCGAGCCAGCCAGGAGGGTCGGGGAGAGGACAGATGCATCATCAGAGGGGACAGGAAGGAGCAAGTGGAATTTAGCCGCCGAGAGCCCGGCGCGTAGGGGTTGGGGAGCGGGGCGCGACCCTCCCAGCGCCCCTGGGATCTGCAGAAGGTGAGACGGCGACCCGGGCAAGTTCACAGGCGCCCGCACTCCCTTCGCTCCCGCCAAGCAAGCGGGTCGTGGCACTCACGGTGGCTGGCGGGCTGGCGAGCGGGCGTGGCTGGGCCGCGAGTGCTGTGCAGTCCGGCTCGCCTCTCCGAGGGGTGAGAGCCGGCGGATGGGGTGTCCGGAGCAGGTCGCAACGGGCCTTTTATGGCGTTCCCTCGCCCCGGCAGGAGGGGCTTCGGGCACTCACGTTCGGTGACTCCCACCCCGCCGCTTCCCACCCCCGTTGGCGGGGGAGGGGGGAGGGGGGAGGGGGCTAGGACCGCTGCCGCGCGAGATCGGCTCGGGGAGCCACCCACACCCGGACTCGCCCGCGCCAGGCCCTGCCGGGGCGAAGGCAGCGCGCTCCGAGGGCGCTGGACCACACCAAAGAAGTTCCTGCCCTCCCGCGGCGGCCAAACCTCGCTCTCCTTCACGCCTCACCTATTCCTGCCAGAGATAGGAGCAGCCCAGATCATCTTTGTCACCTGTCACCGTACCAACGAGCTGGGCGCCAGGGCTGGGGGTACCCGAATCCTCTACTTGGTGAAGCCTCTCCGGGCTCCGTGCGGAAAGGGCGCGGACTCTGCTCCAGCGCGCTTTCAGGGGGAGACTACTCGATGCCCGGATATTCCTGCGCTTAAAGCAGGTCCGGGAGCCAGCCCGGAGTCCAGAGCTAGAGGGTCCCAACTCCCCGCTTCTCCCAAGGGCTGAGAACAGGTTTCTGTGGCTTCGCCCCTTTTCCCAGCTTGTTTTTCATGGAGATCAGCCCTCCCCAAGAGCTCGCCCAAACGCTGGGCGTTCGGGCGGTACCCGAGTGTAGCGACTGCAAACTCCTCAGAGGGGGGACACTTTCTGGGTTTGCTGAAAAAGAGCGGAGTTTGAAGCTCGGAGAGACCCCTTAAAGCGCGAACGCAAAATTTTGGTCCAAAGCGACCGGGTAGTTAAATTAACAGCAATTTCTCTTTTATCTGCTGGCCGTTGCATAGTCCCAAATATGTTCGATTAACGTTGATTGAGAATGCGGGCTCTGATCGAAATGAAACAGGTAAAAAAACAATCACCATTAATTTGCACATCCCACTGAACCTGTAGAATGAATATGAAAGATGCAAAAACTATTTTTACAGGATCAGAATTTCATGTAGTGGCCTAGGTCTTGACGTTCCCTGAATGAATGCTTCTAGAGGTCTGAATCTTTCTGAATAAAAGGCATGTTAGGGAATTAAAACCCTAAGTCACACGTTATTTTAATGCTAAAATGACAAGTGAGTCAAACTGACATTTTGTTTTTGTGCTGTTTCGACAGCGTTGAATTAAATATCAATTACTGTGCAGCAAACAAACCTGTGTGTGTGTGTGTGTGTGTGTGTGTGTGTGTGTCTGTGTTAGCAATTTTGAAGACCAACATCCCTTTCACTTGGGTGACTGCCTCCTTCCCCATCACCCCAACATATACCAGGAACACAATACCAGGCTCTCAGCTTTGCTCAGGGACGCTTATGTGAAAGAGCCTTTGGTAAAGTTAGAGCAAAACACTTTCTAACTCTGATTCCATTCTTGATAAGAAGAGAGGCACTTCTAGCAGCTGAACCGTTTTGTTTCAAAAATCGTGTACGTGTATGTTTATTCTTAGCAGCTTTGTTGAGATACAATTAAGATATACTGGGTTACAAATGTTTAGAATATTCCATTGGGTATATTCTTACACAAATAATGCCACAGTGAAGTCATCACCACAATCAATTTCCTCATGTCCCTTTGTAATTCCTCCCTCCTGCTTCTCCCTACTCCCCTCCTACATTGATCTGCTTCCTGTCATAAATTTGTTTGCATTTACTGGAATTGTGTCATAATGCAATTCCATGGTATGTACTCTTTTGTCTGCCTTCTTTCATTCAGTATTATTATTTTCAGATCCACCTATGTCATTGCATGTATCAATAATTCATTTTTTAATTACTCAGTATTTCATTATATGGATATATTTTAAACTTAAAAATCTATTCAACTGTTCATGGACTTTGGGTTGTTTCCAGTTTGGACTATTACAAATAAATTTTCTATAAACATGTTACAGATCTTTGTATGGACATATGCTTTTATTTCTCTTGTGGAAATACTTAGGGGCAGAATGGATAGGTCGTATGGTAGGTGTATGTTGTCCCACAGTTCACTGATGGTCTGTTTGTTTTTATATGTTTTGTTCTTTTTTCCTGTGTGTGTTTTATTGGATACTTTCTATTGCTATGTCTTCAAGTTGACTAATCTTTTCCTCTGCAATGTCTAATCACTGCAAAGACCATATAGCTTTTATCTCTAGAATTTCAGTTTGCATCCTTTTTCTTTCTTTCATGTCTTAATGTGCCCAATCTTTTCTCTGACTTCTTGAATATGCATTAATAATAATTTGTCTACTACTTTTATCATCGGTGTCATTTCTGTGCTACTTTGGATTGACTGATTTTCACCTCATTATGGCTTGCATTTTCGTCTGCCTGATAATTTTGGAAAGGATGTCAGGCATTGTAAATTTTACCTTGTTGTCTGTTGCATGTTTTTGTAGTCCTAAAACTATTTTTGAGCTTTGTCCTGGGACACAGTTTCAAAAGTTGGGGGTAGTTTGATCCATTCCAGTCTTACATCTAAGATTTTTAAGGTGGGCCCAAGAGGTGGCTTTAGTCTGGATTTAATTTTCCCCACTCTGAGGCAAGCACCTTCTTCTTACTTTAACTGATAGCTGATGCCCCCTGAATTGTGAAGTTTTCCCCTCTGGCTGTTAGAACAGGACTACCGGCTGTTTGTGAGCACTGGACACTACTTCCCCTCATTCTTTTGTGCAGTTCTCTTCCTGGTCTCAGGTGGTTTCTTCATGTGCACGATCTAATCAGCAGTCCATTAAGCATTTTAGCTGGACACTCTGAAGATCTTGAGTGTTCTCTCTCTTATCTGGTACCCTATGCATGAACTTTAGCTGTTTTAATTCCTCTCTCTGCACTGCAGCCTGGATAATTCCTTCAGGCAGTGGGCTGAGACAACTGTAGGGCTCCCCTCAATTGTTTCCCATCTCTAAGAGATCACTGTCCTTTGCTGCCCAATGTTGAATGTTCTGGGTGTTGTTTCAGGTATTTTTGTCTGGTGTTTCAGTTGTTTCAAATGGGAGGGCAGGGCTTCCCCGGTGGCGCAGGGGTTGGGAGTCCGCCTGCCGATGCAGGGGACGCGGGTTCGTGCCCCGGTCCGGGAGGATCCCACGTGCCGCGGAGCGGCTGGGCCCGTGGGCCATGGCCGCTGGGTCTGCGCGTCCGGAGCCTGTGCTCCGCGGCGGGAGAGGCCACAGCAGTGAGAGGCCCACGTATCGCAAAAAAAAAAAAAAAAAAAAATGGGAGGGCAAATCCAGTTCCTCTTTTTCTTTCTTAACCAGAAGTGGAAGTCTCATAGTAAGGCTTTGGAAAAAAATATGTTTCTGTTCATTGTCTCTTCGTCACCTTTGGTTTGGTCATGAAACCACAGCAAACCACAGCTGTCTGAATCTACCTACTGAAACTGCCATCAGTAAGACCCTCCTAATTGCAAGCTGCAAGGACCTTTACTAGTTATCTGACTTACCTTCACTGTTGCCTTCACTGGTCTCCTCTGGGTTACTTCCTTGCTCTCTGAACTGGCCACAGTCTCCTTTGCTAACTTTTCCTTCTGTACCCCAAGCCCCAGCCTTAACCCTTCCATTCTGCATACACTAAACAAGAAAACTCATCTATTCCCATGGCTAATGAGTCTGAAATCTCTACCTCCAGCTAAGGGCTCATATCTGGAGTCCAGGGCTATATGTCCAACTCAGAAAATCTTGATCAAGCCTCAAGTTTAGATTATCTAAAATAGAGCTTCCATTAACATAAATTCCTAGTTTTCTAATTCCTAAATTCCTAATTCCTAAATTCCATATGAAGTCCAAAGTACTTTCAGAATCCTTAAATTGAAAAGCAAGGCTCACATATTTTGAGCCTTACCTACCTCCTAGGTTTATCTAACTTGTTTTTTTAAATTAATTTACTTATTTTTGGTTGTGTTGGGTCTTCGTTGTTGCATACGGGCTTTCTCTAGTTGCGGTGAGCCGAGGGCTACTCTTCATTGCAGTGCACAGGCTTCTCATTGCGGTGGCCTCTCTTGTTGCAGAACACAGGCTCTAGGTGCACAGGCTTCAGTAGTTGTGGCTCGTGGGCTCTAAAGCGCAGGTTCAGTAGTTATAGCACATGGGCTTAGTTGTTCTGCGGCATGTGGGATCTTCCTGAACCAGGGCTCAAACCCGTGCCCCTGCATTGGCAGGCGGATTCTTAACCACTGCGCCACCAGGGAAGCCCCGGTTTATCTAACTTAACTTTCTCCTTCATTCCCTACATTCCTGTCCTTTGGCTTTCTTTCTGCTCCTTAAATAACCTTTCAATAACCTTTCCCACTTGGGTTTTCAATGTACTATGTTCTCTCTCTGAGATATTCTCTCTCTCAACTTTTTACCTGGCCAAGACTTACACATCCTTCTAGTTTTACCTTGAATGTCACTTCAGATTTTCCTAGTCCTCCGGGCTGGATTAGATCCCCTGTTATAAGTTCTCATTAATTGAGAACTTCTCATTAATTGCCCTTAGTTTCAGTTGAATTTTGATGTATTATCTAGTTATTATATTGATATTTGTTAATAACTGCTAACTCTGTAAGAGAAAGACAACACATTTTTAATTTACTTCTGTATCCCTAGTATGATACCTAGCACTAAATAGATCCCTAATAAATATGTCTTGATCAGAATAAATATTTTTATGAAACTGAGGTTTATAACTGAGTTCTAAAGGAGTCTGTTGTAAGTAAGAACAGGGATTGGCAAACTACAGCCTTTGAGCCGCTGCCACCAACAAAGTTTTCCTAGAACACAACCATGCCCATTAATTTACATATTGTCTGAGGCCACTTTCCTGCTACACAGGCAACATTGAGAAGTTACGACAGAGACTGTACTACAGAGATTGTAATTCTGGCCCACAAAATCAAAAATATTTACTCAGGCTCTCTATAGAAAGAGAAATCTCTCCTTGATTTAGAACTTAAGTATTTTACGTGAATCACAATTTGAGGGTCCTTAATAGGCCAAACTACTTCCTGCTCCAGGGCCCTTGCATATGCTTTCTCTGCCTGGAACACTCTCCTTTCCCTTGACTCTTTGCTGGCCAACTCCCACTTATCCTTCGTGTTTTACTCTGCTTGTCATTTCTTCCTAATCCCTGAATCTAGAATAGGTTTCTCTCCACCTTGCCTCATTGTGTGGTTCCCTAAACTTAAACTTTCCCTTTAAAGATCCTTTCATAGCTGTCATTGTCTAATTAGGTGTATAGTCATATGTATTATTATTTGCTTGGTGTCTCTAACATTTCATAAGTGTAAGCTCTAGGAGAGCAAGGATGTATGTTTTGTTCACCATTATACTCCCAATACTTAGAATAATGAGTTCTATGGAGAAAAGCAATAAGCAGAGAAGGGAGATTGAAAGTGCCAGTGGAGGGTTATAGGAGAGTTGGGTGGTAAAATTTTAAAAACACGTTCTTTTACTCTATTCACAACACCTCTGACAGCGAACGTGTGGGTGTTTATACATCAAGCAATTCTCCAGTTCTCAGTGGACATCGACTGTATGTCCTACCACTTAACTTAATTCTGACACTAACTGCCTGGACTTAGTGCATACCTCACAAGTTAAGGGTTCTGTCTCATAAGACTGCCCCACACTTCAGATGACAATCTTAAGTCCAAGGTTGTTAACTATACTTCTGCCAAGCAGCTATAAGTTGGGAGTTCCCACAAGCCCCTCCTCATGTTCAGTAATTTGGTAGAATGGCTCACAGTACTCACGGAAACATTTACTTAAGTTTTTTTTGTATATTATAAAGGATTTTACAAAGGACACAGAGGAAGGGGCACATAGAGCATGGTATGGGAAAGGGGCACAGACCTTCCATGCTCTCTCTGGATGTACCACCCTCCCAGCACCTCCAGGTGATCACCTGGAAGCTCTCTGAATCCCATAGTTTAGGGGTGTTTTTATGGAGATTTCATCAGAAAGGTGTGATCAATCATTAGCTCAAGTTTTAGCTCCTCTTCCCTCCTCAGAGGTTGGGGGTGGAGGGTGGAGCTGAAAGTTGCAAGCCTCTAATCAAGGCTTGGTTTTCTGTGACAGCCCCCAACCTGAAGCCATCTAGGGTCTCCCAGCCAATCATCTCATTAGCCTACGAAAGACACCCTTCTCACTCCAGAGATTCCAAGGGTCTTAGAAGCTCCCCTGTCAGAAACTGGCGTTAAAGACCAAATATTAGAACAAAAGCTACTCCTAGCAACCTTATCACTCAAAATTACAAGGGTTTTAGGAACTCTGTTCCAGGAACCGGGAACAAAGACTAAATATATTTCTTCTTATATCACAGGTGGTCAGGGCAGATCTCACTGAGAAGATGACTTTGAGCAAAGACTTGAAGAAAGCAAGGGAGGGAGCCATGCAAATAACAGGGCAGAGCATCAGAGGCAGAGGAAAGCCTGATTTAAAGACGCTAGGGCAGGTATGTACCTGGCATTTTCAAAGATCAGGAAGGAGACCATTGCAGCTGGAGCAAAATAAGAGAGAAGAATAATAATAAAAAGTGAGGTCAGAGAGGAGTGGAAGAGCAAAGGTCATACAGGGCTTTGTATTACATATTTTGGCACTTCCATCAGTGAATTGGAGAGTCATTGTAGGTTTTGAAGCAGAGGAGTGATATAATCTGACTTATTTTTAACAGAGTCACTCTGGCTGCAGTGTTGAGAACCTGATGAGGGGGCCTGGATAGCAGTAGGGAGGCCAGTTTGGAGGCTACTAGAGTAATCCAGTGAGACATCATGGTGACTAGGACCAAGGTGGTAGTAGAAGAAAGATGAGAAATAGTTGATTCTAGATATATTTTAAAGGTAGAGCAAAGAGTGTGAAAGAAAGGGGAGAAGAATGACTCCAGATATTTTGGCCTGAGCAACTGAAAGGCTGGGGTTGCCTCCCACTATAATGGAAGTAACTGCGGGTAGATTAGGTTTGGGGTTGGCACTGGAAGCTCAGCTGAAAACATGGTAAGATCTTGATGTTTATTAGACCCCAAGGGGAGAAGTCAGGTGTATGTATGAATCTAGAGTTAAGGAGAGCGATCTAGCCTTGAGACTTAAATTCAGGTGGTGGTTGCCTTTAGGTGACATTTAAAGCTGTGATAATACATAAGATCGTCAAGGAACCGGGTTAAGAAAGAGACAAGAAGAGCCCCAAGTTGAGTCGTGCTGTGAGTCAAAATTGACAGGTCAGGAGATGAGAAGGGATGACTCATCAAAGTAGCCTAGATGGAGCTGGGGACCAGAGAGGTAGAGGACAACCAAGAGTTTGATGTTTGGTGTTCTCGAATCCAAGTGCAATTTTTTTTTTTCAAGGAAGAAAAAGTGAATACCTGCAGCAAGTGCTGCTGAAAAGTAAAGTAGGACACAGGCAGAAATTGACCTCTGTCTTGAGCAATGTAGGGGTCTTGACTAGAGCAGCTTTGGTGGACTGGCAGGGCTTAAAGGAAGGAGCAAGAGAGGAAGGATCTTGGAAACATTTTTTTCCAGGAGTTTCACTGCAAAGAGGAGTAGAACACGGGGCAGTAACTGAAGAGAGAAATGGGGACAAGAGAAAGGTCTTTTAAGATCGGTTAAAGGATCAGGAATAATGAGGGAGGAGGAAAAAATAGTGGAGAGAGTTCTAGAAGTTTTATATATTAGGAATTTTATCCCTTTGTGAAATGAGTTGCAAATATTTATTGGTGGTTTGTCATTTTATCTTTTGACTTTGCTTAATGTGTTGTTTTTGCCTTGTAGAAGTTTTTAATTTGTAGTTGAATGTATCAATCTTTTCTTTTGTGGCTTCTGAGTTTTGAGTCTTAGTTTAAAAGGTCTTTCACAGGGTATGTCAGGGGTTTGTGAAATATGGCTCAAGGGCCCAAATCCAGCCCTTTCATTGCTTTTATAAATAGAATTTTATTGGAAAAGAGCCACGCCCACTTATTTACATAATGTTTGACTGCTTTTGCATTACAGTGGCAGAATTGGGTAGTTGCAAGAGTGACCCTCTGGTCCACAAGTAAAAAGTTTACTATGTGGCCACTTACAGAAAAATATTGCCAACTCCTGTTCTATAGTTAAAAAAAAAGACTTTGCCCATGTTTTGTTTGGTTTTGGTTTTTCCTTGTACTTTTATAATTTCTTTCTTTCTTTCTTCTTTCTTTCTCACCCCCACTCCTCTCTTTCCTTACCTTGAGACCTGGAATTTACCGTGGTATGGTGAATATGTTAGGGTTTCAAATTTCTTTTCCTCTAGATTGTCTATTAGGTTTTTCATACCATTTATTGAAAAGTCTGTAATTTCTCCATAGATTTGGGATGCTTACCTTTAACACATACAGTAATAAATTTCTGTAAATATCTGTGTTGATTTCTGGACTTTCTGTTTTATTCCACTGAACTTTCTGTCTGTACAAGCACCACACTGCTTTAATGATATGGGTTAATATGTAGTTAAGGTTTGCTCCATATCCTCCATCATGACTCTCTTTTTAGAGGTTTTGATTTACTAGTAATATTTTTTGTTAGGCTAGGTATATTTGTAATCTTCTATCATCTTACTTTACACTGTGGGATTTTTAATTTGTTTATTTTAATAGAGCTTTGCCGTTTCCTTTGTTTTCTACTTTTGCTTTATGACCTGTGATATTTTTTTATATCTTATTTCTGGCATTTTGGAAAGTATATGATCTGTTTTATTTCTTCTAGTGATTCTCACAACAAATTTGAATAATTCGAATTGAACAATGGCTGTTATTTTGGCTGCCCACCTAGTTGCCACTCCTGCCTTTTTCTTTGCTAACAGATCCCAATTTGGTTCTGACATCAATATTTCCAGCCAAGGGACTGAATTATGATCATTCTCTTGCCTTTGCCAGTGATTGGTTTAGGGGTGAACATGTGATCCACTTCTGGCTGATGAAATACCAGGATAAATAAGCTGAGGGCTTTTAGGAAAGTGTTTCCTTTCTCAAAAGGAAGAGTCATCCTTTGCTGCGATCCCCCTCTCTTCCTGCTTTGGATACTGCTGAGCACAGATGTGAATCTTAGAGTTGTGGCAGCCATCTTGTGGTCATGAGGAGCAATACTGCAAATACATGGAAGGTGACAGAATGCAAAGACCAGATGGGCCTAGATTATTGACGAAATCAGTGAGCTGCCAAACTAATCTTTGGACTGCCTTCCTCTGGATGTCTCCTTAAGTAAACAATAGATGTCCACATAGTTTAAGCCACTGTTAGCTGGGTTTCCTGCTACTTGCAGCCAAAAGCATTCCTAATTAGAACTCATTTTTTTTTTTTTTGTTTTT
>NW_006792921.1:220325-263808 GCF_000442215.2 Lipotes vexillifer | reverse complement strand
CCTCTCACCGCTGCGGCCCCTCCCGCCGCGGAGCACAGGCTCCGGACGCGCAGGCCCAGCGGCCACGGCCCACGGGCCCAGCCGCTCCGCGACACGCGGGATCCTCCCAGACCGGGGCACGAACCCATATCCCCTGCATTGGCAGGCGGACTCCCAACCACCGCGCCACCAGGGAAGCCCAGAACTCAGTTTTTAATTCTTGATTTTCTTTACTTTTTTTTCTCCATTACTTTTGGTATTTTATTGGTTTTTATTTTCAGATATTTATTTTTCGATATGGGAAATCTCTATTTGAGCCTTATATTTATCTTTATACTTGTAATACATTTTCTTTGACTCCCCTTAGGCCTAACTTATGCCTGTTGTATTCATGGGTTGTTTTATATCTGCTTTTCTGTTGTCTGAGAAGGTGGCAAGGTGGGACTCAGTTGGGTCTGCGGTGGGAGGGTGGAACCAGAGCTGTGGGTTTCACAGTTGGGGGACTTTGTCACAGAAGACTTTCTCTGTGATTTAGTTAAAAGTTCTGTACTGAGGTTTACTCTGAATAGTTAAGGGTGTATCTGACCCAGTGAGAAAAGCCTTTGGTTTTCAGGTTGTTCACCAGACGCCGGGGAACCCAAAGCCTCCTTTTCTCTAAAAGCTGCCTTAGGTGGTAATTTCCTCCCCTCTTCTCCCTGCTTGTCTACCCTGCTCCCCTCTGGGACCTGGGTGGAAAAGGCATGAAAAAATAGGCAAACTAGGAATTCATCATATTTGTCCCTTCCCTGCTTATATCCTGTGTTTCTCTTAGTTAGTAAAATAAACAAGCAAAAAATGCCAATTCTTAGTAGTTCTTCCTATCTCGACTGAATGAATCTGTTTTTCTCTCACACTGAGACAGGCAACCATTTAGAGAGACTCCTGACACTTCTCTTTTGAGCTTCATTTCCAAGCCCCATCCCTCACACCATCAGCCTGCTACCCTCTAAATGAGAGGCAGAGTTAGTTTTTTCAGGACTTTATTCCTTCACATTTTTTCCATTGTATTGCTTCTGGAGGAGTCAAGTAGAAGCTACAGTCAATTTCCAGAATCTTCTCTCTGTAGATATTATTTTTAAATTGTTACATTATGAGGCTGTGCTTCTTCCTTAGTCTGGATGCTTCTGACTTTTTTTTTTTTTTTGCTATTCTTATTTTTGTGCATTTTATTACATTTGAGAGAAGTTTTCTGATTCCTGTATATCTTTCCCAGCTTCTCTGTGGAACTGCAACAGGGTTTACAGACAGTACTGCTTTGATTGCTGTATATTTTTAGCAGTGTCTAGAAGTACACGTACAAGAGAATTTGGGCAATTATAAAGATTGTTTGGACCAAAATTACGCCCAAATTTATCTGAAACATCTAGATAATTGTAGGAAAACATCATTTTTAAAATTTGAAAGTATTCTGATAATAGCTACAATTCTCTCCTCTACTTTGCTTATGCAGGAAGAAACTGAAGATTCCAAAATAGCACCCGCAGTGCTGAGTTGAGACTGGCTTTGTGTCCTGACCACAGTTTCTAATAAATTGTTATTATTAATATTAACTCAAGTCCCATGCTTCTAGTCACAACAACCTGTGCAATAGCAAAACACTTATTTTGCTGAGGAGAGAACCTTAAATGTGTTTGTGGGAATATGAGCACATTTCACCACAATGAAAGCAGACATTCTAGGAAGGTATTGACTTCCTTTTGTGTAGCTGGTTAAAATGCTGTGTAGAGCAACCTGCCCCTCAGGTGATACAATTGACTAACCATCAGGCTTATTGAGGAATCTTATCTTCATTCCTGATAGAGTTGAGTTTGAAGACCATTCCGTTTCTGGTGTGACGCTCTATCGTTTCCATTTTGGGGTTGTGGATATTGTGGATTGATGTCCCTAGAGACCCACTGCAGGACACCTCCAGCCTTCCAGGACTCCAGTGGCTGGCATGTGGCCATCAGTTTCCCAGCCTCACTTGCTACTAGGGTTCAGGTGTGACTTAGTTCAGATCCAGTTGTTTGAGATCTTGATTCAAAATTGAGTTATAACACTATTAAGATGTCCCATATTCTCCAGGCATATTATTAAACTTAAAAAAAAGTTTTAAACAACCCTGAGTTATAAAAGAACTAAGTTATGTGGGGAGAGACACAAGCTGTAAATATCTTCTTCCTGACCCAAACAGAACAGAAGCAGTGTGGCCTGGAGCAACTGGCCCTGATGGAAGAGTCCAGATTCTGCAGCTTCCTGACTGAGACAAAGATATCAGCATTCTTGGTGGTCTGTTTCTGTGATGAAGTTTGGGGAGTTGTTTCTGGAAGCTCAGCCTAGAGACTGCTTTTTTAGCACTTACTTCCAAAGAGTCTACCCTTTAATAAATCCTTTTCTGAGTGAAGTAACTAGAACAGATTCTGAGACCTAACACTAAGAACTCTGAACTCCACGGGACCATGGGAGAAACAATGCTAAGTCAGGGATTTTGCTGCCACAGATCGGGTCCCTTGAGTCTCAGAGACAGGAAACACAGGCCTCCATGAGGTGTTTCACCTTGTCTAGTTACTTCCGTGGGTTCGTTTAAACTGATGGAAAATGGTCATGTGAGAAATAGAAGACCATTCTTAGAGATATAAGAATGGTCTCAAAGTATGACAGCGCATACAGAGCCATGGGACTCCCTCAGCCTTACCTGTAGGAACGTGATCTCAGGGCATTTTGCCAAACCTTTCTTTGCAAAGGATGCTCTCTTGGGATGATTTGGCTGAAAGTAATAGAGAAATCAGGTTTGGTTGTCTAAAATCATGATGAAAATTTATAATCTCATAAAATAAGAAGCCCAAAGGTAGGGCATCACTACTTAAAGTTAATTCTGCAGCTCACTTATGTCAACAAGACCCATCATCTGCTCTACTATCTAGGTGTGATGGCTTTGACTTAGAGACTAGACCCAACTCTGCATCCAGACATACTGACATCCTTTCAAAGAAGATAATTAATTTACTCTGTCCTTTCTTTCTGAACATGACTTTTTTTCCCTCTGTCTCCTTGTATTACAAAACATATATCGGGCTTCCCTGGTGGCGCAGTGGTTGAGAGTCTGCCTGCCAATGCAGGGGACGCGGGTTCGTGCCCCAGTCCGGGAAGATCCCATGTGCCGCAGAGCGGCTGAGCCCGTAGGCCATTGCTGTTGAGCCTGTGCGTCCGGAGCCTGCGCTCCGCAGCGGGAGAGGCCACAACAGTGAGAGGCCCACATACCGCAAAAAAAAAACACAAAAAACAAAAAACATATATCATTGAGTAACTTTGGATATTCGTCTTTGTCCATGTGTTCAGACGCAACTGTTGGAATCCTAGAAATGGAATTTCTTGGTCTAAGAAAGCATGCATTTGAAATGTTGATAGCTCTTGCCATATTGCCTTCCCAAAAGATGTGTCAACTAGAAATGTATGAGAGAGCACATTTTCCAAAAGACGTTGTGCACTTTTACGGATGAGGTAGCGGGGTTGATTCTGTGAATGGTGGATCAGAGGTACCTGAGGCTAAGCTGAGGAATGTGCCTGCTTAAATTTCTGGTCTCTCCATCTGGCCTCATGATAGGATGGAGGGGACTCTTTCCAAAGTGAAAATCCATGCTTGTGACCAAAGTACCTTTTGGTCCTTAGAAGGACTGGAACCCAAGGGAAGTGAAAACTAACTGAGCCACAAGGCAGAGCAGGTTTAATGAATGGACCCAAAATGATGCTGTTTCTATTACGCTGATAGGAGTTACCCGAAGGCTGTTTTCACAAACCTTTCAAACTCTGATAAGCTCGCCAGAAGTGTTTTTCAGAGTACCCTTTGTTCTAACTGTTTAAGTGTTAGTTCAAGGAAAGTTCTTTTTAGCTTCAAATAACTTTAAAGTTCAAATCTTGAAATACTACAACTTTTCCATTATGGAATTCTGAAGGTTTTGCAGTATTGGGAAGTAACAACTTAGGTTTTATAAATGTATTCTGGCACCTTGAATATGCATCAATTTGCAAGCTTTCCCAGGAATGTCAATGCACGATATTCCTAACTTTATTTTATTTTTTTATTTTTTAGATTGTATATATATATACGTGTCAGCATACGGTATTTATTTTTCTCGTTCTGACCTACTTCACTCTGTATGACAGTCTCCAGGTCCACCTACCTCACTACAAATAACTCAATTTCGTTTCTTTTTATAGCTGAGTAATATTCTATTGTATATATGGGCCACATCTTCTTTATCCATTCATCTGTCGATGGAGATTTGGGTTGCTTCCATGTCCTGGCTATTGTAAACAGAGCTGCAATGAACATTGTGGTACATGACTCTTTTTGAATTATGGTTTTCTCAGGGTATAAGCCCAGCAGTGGGATTGCTGGGTCATATGGTAGTTCTATTTTTAGTTTTTTAAGGAACCTCCATACTATTCTCCATAGTGGTTGTATCAATTTACATTCCCACCAACAGAGCAAGAGGGTTCCCTTTTCTCCACACCCTCTCCAGCATTTATTGTTTGTAGATATTTTGATGATGCCCATTACCTCATTGTAGTTTTGATTTGCATCTCTCTAATGATTAGTGATGTTGAGAATCCTTTCATGTGTTTGCTCTCAATCTGTATATCTTCTTTGGAGAAATGTCTATTTAGGTCTTCTGCCCATTTTTGGAATGGGTTGCTTGTTTTTTTGATATCGAGCTGCATGAGCTCTTTGTAAATTTTGGAGATTAATACTTTGTCAGTTGCTTCACTTGCAAATATTTTCTCCCATTCTGAGGGTTGTCTTTTTGTCTTGTTTATGGCTTCCTTTGCTGTGCAAAAGCTTTTAAGTTTCATTAGGTCCCATTTGTTTATTTTTGTTTTTATTTCCATTTCTCTAGGAGGTGGGTCAAAAAGGATCTTGTTGTGATTGATGTCATGGAGTGTTCTACCTACGTTTTCCTCTAAGAGTTTGATAGTGTCTGGCCTTACATTTAGGTCGTTAATCCATTTTGAGTTTATTTTTGTATGTGGTGTTAGGGAGTGTTCTAATTTCATTCTTTTACATGTAGCTGTCCAGTTTTCCCAGCACCACTTATTGAAGAGGCTGTCTTTTCTACACTGCATATTCTTGCCTCCTTTATCAAAAATAAGGTGACCATATGAGCATGGGTTTATCTCTGGGCTTTCTATCCTGTTCCATTGATCTATATTTCTGTTTTTATGCCAGTACCATACTCACTTGATTACTGTAGCTTTGTAGTACAGTTTGAAGTCCGAGAACCTGATTTCTCCAGCTCTGTTTTTCTTTCTCAAGATTGCTTTGGCTATTTGGGGTCTTTTGTGTTTCCTCACAAATTGTGAAATTTTTTGTTCTAGTTCTGTGAAAAATGCCAGTGGTAGTTTGATAAGGATTGCATTGAATCTGTAGATTGCTTTGGGTAGTAGAGTCGTTTTCACAATATTGATTCTTCCAATCCAAGAACATAGTATAGCTTTCCATCTGTTGGTATCATCTTTAATTTCCTTCATCAGTGTCTTATAGTTTTCTGCATACAGGTCTTTTGTCTCCTTAGGTAAGATTATTCCTAGGTATTTTATTCTTTTTCTTGCAATAGTAAATGGGAGTGTTTCCTTAATTTCTCTTTCAGACTTTTCATCATTAGTGTATAGGAATGCAAGTGATTTCTGTGCATTAATTTTTTATTCTGCTACTTTACCAAGTTCATTGATTAGCTCTAGTAGTTTTCTGGTAGCATCTTTAGAACTCTCTATGTATAGTATCATGTCATGTGCAAACAGTGACAGCTTTATTTCTTCTTTTCCAATTTGGATTCCTTTTATTTCTTTTTCTTCTCTGATTGCTGTGGCTAAAACTTCCAAAACTATGTTGAATGATAATGGTGAGAGTGGACAACCTTGTCTTGCTCCTGATCTTAGAGGAAATGCTTTCAGTTTTTCACCATTGAGAATGATACTGGCTGTGGGTTTGTTATATATGATCTTTAGTATGTTGAGGTAAGTTCGCTCTATGTCTACTTTCTGGAGGGTTTTTATCATAAATGGGTGTTGAATTTTGTCAAAAGCTTTTTCTGCATCTATTGAGATGATAATATGGTTTTATCCTTCAATTTGTTAATATGGTGTATCACATTGATTTGCGTATATTGAAGAATCCTTGCATTCCTGGGATAAACCCCACTTGATCATGGTGTATGATCCTTTTCATGTGCTGTTGGATTCTGTTTGCTAGTATTTTGTTTGCTAGTATCTATGTTCATCAGTGATACTGGCCTGTAGTTTTCTTTCTTTGTGACATCTTTATCTGGTTTTGGTATCAGGGTGATGGTGGCCTCATAGAATGAGTTTGGTAGTGTTCCTCCCTCTGCCATATTATGGAAGAGTTTGAGAAGGACAGGTGTTAGCTCTTCTCTAAATGTTTGATAGAATTCACCTGTGAAGCCATCTGGTCCTGGGCTTCTGTTTGTTGGAAGATTTTTAATCACAGCCTCAATTTCAGTGCTTGTAATTGGTCTGTTTATATTTTCCATTTCTTCCTGGTTCAGTCTCAGAAGGTTGTGCTTCTCTAAGAATTTGTCCATTTCTTCCAGGTTGTCCATTTTATTGGCATATAGTTGCTTGTATTAATCTCTCATGATCCTTTGTATTTCTGCAGCATCAGTTGTTACTTCTTTTTCATTTCTAATTCTATTGATTTTAGTCTTCCCCCTTTTCTTGATAAGTCTGGCTATTGGTTTATCATTTTGTTTATCTTCTCAAAGAACCAGCTTTTAGTTTTATTGATCTTTGCTATCGTTTCCTTCATTTCTTTTTCATTTATTTCTGATATGACCTTTATGATTTCTTTCCTTCTGCTAACTTTGGGGTTTTTTTTGTTCTTTCTCTAATTGCTTTAGGTGTAAGGTTAGGTTGTTTATTTGATATGTTTCTTGTTTTTTGAGGTAGGATTGTATTGCTATAAACGTCCCTCTTAAAACTTCCTTTGCTGCATCCCATAGGTTTTGGGTCGTTGTGTTTTCATTGTCATTTGTTTCTAGGTATTTTTGACTTCCTCTTTGATTTCTTCAGTGATCTCTTGGTTATTAAGTAGTGTATTGTTTAGCTTTCATGTGTTTGTATTTTTTACAGATTTTTCCTGTAATTGATATCTAGTCTCATAGCATTGTGGTCAAAAAAGATACTTAGTATGATTTCAATTTTCTTAAATTTACCATGGCTTGATTTGTGACCCAAGATATGATCTATCCTGGAGAATGTTCCATGAGCACTTGAGAAGAATGTATATTCTGTTGTTTTTGGATGGAATGTCCTATAAATATCAATTAAGTCCATCTTGTCTAATGTATCATTTAAAGCTTGTTTCCTTATTTATTTTCATTTTGGATGCTCTGTCCATTGGTGAAAGTGGGCTGTTAAAGTCCCCTACTATGATTGTGTTACTGTCGATTTCCCCTTTTATGGCTGTCAGCATTTGCTTTATGTGTTGAGGTGCTCCTATGTTGGGTGCATAAATATTTACAATTGTTATACCTTCTTCTTGGATTGATCCTTTGATCATTATGTAGTGTCCTTCTTTGTCTCTTGTAATAGTCTTTGTTTTAAAGTCTATTTTGTCTGATATGAGAATTGCTACTCTAGCTTTCTTTTGATTTCTCTTTGCATGGCATATCTTTTTCCATCCTCTCACTTTCAGTCTGTATGTGTCCCTAGGTTTGAAGTGGGTCTCTTGTAGACAGCATATATATGGGTCTTGTTTTTGTATCCATTCAGCCAGTCCATGTCTTTTGGTGGGAGCATTTAATCCATTTACATTTAAGGTAATTATCAATATGTTTGTTCCTGTTACCATTTTCTTAATTGTTTTGGGTTTGTTTTTGTAGATCTTTTCCTTCCCTTGTGTTTCCTGCCTAGAGAAGTTCCTTTAGCATTTGTTGTAAAGCTGGTTTGGTGGTGCTGAATTCTGTTAGCTTTTGCTTGTCTGTAAAGGTTTTATTAGTTTCTCCATTGAATCTGAATGAGATCCTTGCTGGGTAGAGTAATCTTGGTTGTAGATTTTCCCCTTTCATCACTTTAAGTATGTCCTATCACTCCCTTCTGGCTTGCAGAGTTTGTGCTGAAGGATCAGCTGTTAACCTTATGGGGATTCCCTTGTATGTTATTTGTTGTTTTTCCCTTCTTGTATTTTCTCCATTCTATTTCCAAGACTTTGGATCATCTTTGCTATCATTACTCTGAATTCTTTTTCAGGTAGACTGCTTATTTCGTCTTCATTTGTTTCTTCTGGTGGGAATTTACCTTGCTCGTTCATCTGCTGTGTGTTTCTCTGTCTTCTCTTTTTGCTTTACTTACTGTGTTTGGGGTCTCCTTTTTGCAGGCTGCAGGTTCATAGGTCCCGTTGTTTTTGGTGTCTGCCCCCAGTGGCTAAGGTTGGTGTAGTGGGTTGTGTAGGCTTCCTGGTGGAGGGGACTAGTGCTTGTGTTCTGGTGGATGAGGCTGGATCTTGTCTTTCCGGTGTGCAGGACTTCATCCGGTGGTGTGTTTTGGGGTGTCTGTTACCTTATTATGATTTTAGGCAACGGCTAATGGGTGGGTTTGTGTTCTTGTCTTGCTAGTTGTTTGGCATAGGGTGTCCAGCACTGTAGCTTGCTGGTTGTTGGGTGGAGTTGGGTCTTAGCGTTGAGATGGAGATCTCTGGGAGAGCTTTTGCCATTTGATATTACATGGAGCCAGGAGGTCTCTGGTGGACCAAGGTCCTGAACTCGGCTCTCCCACCTCAAAGGCTCAGGTCTGACCTCCGGCCAGAGCACGAAGACCCTGTCAACCACACGGTTCTCTCCCTTCTTGTAGTTACTCCAGTCTTTTCAGGTTCAAACCATCATAGCCTAGAAGTTCAGTTTGTGTGGATTTATCTACTCTTGAAGCAAAAGTTTTCTGTAAATGCTGAACTTTCCTGAAGTTGGGAAATTAGTTCGTCCTTCTCTTTCAGCTGCAGCTTCAGCGTTGAGCATTCATCTTTCTTTTCATCTATCCTGACTAATCCTCTACCAGCTAAACCAGGAGCTCCAGCACTAAGACTGCCTAGGAGAGGAATCCCCCTAAGTTTATTTTTTAAATTGCCCTTCTTCTTATTTGAGAAATTAACATAGTTCTTGATTTTACATTTGGAAACATGTATTTTAATTGTTCAAAGTCTCTTTTTCAATTCATATTCTTTTTTTTTTTTTTTTTTCTTTTCTCTTAATTGGCCCTGGTGGAGATAGTTTAAACCCAAGTAAGTGAGAAACCCTTCAGGAATAATTGAAGGAAGCACACACTGTATGCCCTTTCAGCTGTTCTCACCAAACCATCAGAGAATTCTCTCTGACTCAGAAACCCATGGCAGCCTACCCACGAGAGCATTATTCTTTAACCTTCAAGGCTACAGCTAATATCACCTCATAATATAATTGTCTCCAGTGGGATGAAATTAGTCCAAGAAACCGAAGTTCTCTAACCTCATTCTAAGGCTGTGTTTTATCCTCTCTTATTCCAACAGGCCACAGGCTACCTCGGACCCCACTGTGACAAGATCCCTAGAGCAGTCTGGTTTGAAGGTATGTTTTTGCCTCAGTACTTCCATTCCCACACCCTCTCGTGGCCATTTTATTTTATTTTTACAAGTGGAACGAGGATAGATGGCCCCAAATGAAGTAATGATGACCTTGAATCATGGTGCCTTGATTAATTAATGTTGGAGAGTTATCCAACCAAAGCACATCCACAGGTCACATTCTGGGCCTTCAAAACCACTCCATACAAACAGCATTTTCATATCTAGACAGTTTTCTTACCTTCTTTAATTGGATCTCTTTGCTAACTTGTATTATATCATACTGAGTTTTAAACTCAATGATCACATGAACTCACCTGACTGAAATTTGTTTTAGCATGTATTTGCCATCCTTGAGTCCACTTTTGATTCACAGACTGAAATATAAGTTAGGATTATGTTTGGCACAAGTACCATAAAACTTAATGAATGTGGACTTACACAAGGAAGGGGTTTCTTTATCTCAGTGAGAAGAAGTCTGGGTTTCAGCAAATCAAGGCTTGTTCAGCACCTCAAAATGCCATCAAGGGTCTGCACTTTTTCTCTTCCTGTCCCATAATCCTGAGGATGACTGATACACCTTCAATATCAAGTTCACATTCTAGTCAGGGAGAAAGAAGCAGCAGAAGATATAGAACCATCCGACTTGAGCTTATGTCTTATTCACCACATCTCACATGGTCTCTTTTAGCTGCAAGGGTATCTGGGAAGGAAAGTTTTAGCTTTCCAGCTTCTATGGTACAGTAAGGAATGAGAAGGTATGTGAATAGGTTTTGAGTGAGCCAATTTAAAATGTGTACCTAGTAGGTTTGTGCTTTCTGGCATTTGGTCTGACCCATTCCAGGTTTGGTCTTCATCCTTCATCACTGAGAGACCACAGCTATCACTTCCCCTTCTGCTGCTGAGATTGAGCCATGAAGGCCAAGATATAAACAGTGTATGTAGTTTGCTTAGAATTTTTTCTAAATGATGGAAAAAACACAATGATCAGAGGTCAGAAAAGCTGCATTTTAGTCTGGTATTATTTATTCTAAAATGTCACATTTCAGGCATATCACCTCTCTGAGTCCTAGTCTCCCATATATAAAATAGAGGAGTTGAGCTTTAATCTTCTGTTCTTCCCTTTTGTGTAGGGTGTCAAATATCTATTATTAGATCAGCTTTCACCCATGTTCCCATGAGGACTCAAAGAGATTGGGCCCAGATAGGAGGCCTCACCGTGCTGTCATCATCCTCATGTCCCCCTTTCTCCCAGTCATCTTTTAGGACCACCTGGCACTTAGGGAAAATGGAGAGGAATTTAGGACCTGTGTAATAAATGACATTTCTCATTGCCCTCATGTGACTTTTGTCTTAAACGTATGAACTAGTCCAACCTTTGTTACTGTATTAGAATTACAATTCCCCCTTCAGGTAGTTGTGGCTTCTCTGGGGTCACAGGAGTGACTGAGAGGTCAGGCCTTTGAAATGGTATCATCTGCCAGCTTTTCATTGCCTCTTGGCCCAGTATGGCACAGGAAGCTGCCTTAGAGCCAGAGCCTCCACTCTTGAGAGAAGAACACTTTTCCAGGCCCACTCCTGTAAGCATAACACCTACTTCAGTCTGTAAATTATTCCCACAATTTGCTTAACTGTCCAGAATCCTGTAGTATTGCTAAAGCTGGAGGTGTCCAAGTATGCAGTTGACTGCAACTATTATAACTCTTCTAAATAACTTGGCACCCATCTGGGGGTGTGGGGTTTGTGGTTAATTTTCAGATATATTCTGCAGCTGTTCTCATTAGTGTCTCCTTTAGACTTCATTTAAGACCAGGCATCTTTACCTATATCACATAAATTCTGTTTTGTCAACTTTGGTCAGAGGGTAGGACTTTCCCTTTAGGCCATGACTATCCTGGAAGATGTTCAAGCCCTCTCTTCTAGTGGCTGGTCCACGTGAGAAGAAGAGTGCACAAGGCAGATTATTGAGGGATTGACCAGAGATTGTATCTCCAAAGACTTCATGCCCAGTGGGTAACAGGCTGAGTTACCAGGCTCCTCCTGGGTGGAGGAGGGTGTTCTCCACAGCCATGGCTTCAAGGAAAGCTTGGAGCTGACTTAGCTCTCCAGGACTCTTGGAGTCTCTTAGAACATTCTTCTCATCTCCTCAATATGGGGTGGCTCCAACTCTTCCTCTCTGGCCCATGATTCATTATCTAGAATTTTCCATGGTGTGAGGTGCAAAGGCAGGAGGTGGGATATAATCAGACTCCTCTGAAACTATTCATCTGAAAATTTTACTCTCATGCTGCCTTTGTTTTTGTTTCAGTTGTGAGAGGGTTTAGGAGATCCTAGCAAGAGTTCTTAATAACGGGCTTGTAGATAGAATTGAGGATGTTCATGAACTTGAGCAAAAAATACATCTCTGTTGTCACTACTCTTTAACTAAAAATTGGTATTTCCTTCATTTATGGAGGTGGGCACTGACCATGGCTATGTTAGCGGTACCTCTGACTTTGACAACAGTAGAAATTACAAGTTTCACATCACATTAAAGTTGATGCCAAAACTTCAAAATAGTACTATGCTCATGAAATTTCAAAAGTGTTGTGTTTTGGGAATTTCCTGGTGGTCCAGTGGTTAGGACTCTGCGCTTTCACTGCTGAGGGCCCAGGTTCGACCCCTGGTTGGGGAACCAAGATCTCACAAGCTGTGCGGCATGGCAAAAGTGTGGTGTTTATTAGACCCACCACTTTATTAGACCCACCACCAAATCTTGTTATCTAATGCATTAACAAACTATATATCTTTTTATATCACATTAAAAGATTTGATAACTGTATTTTGATTTTAAAATTTTTCTTTGAAGCCTATGTTTTTTGTCATGCGTTTAAAAACAGTTTTCTAAGAAGGGGTTTCACCAGACTACCCAAGCAGTTTATGTCACAAAAATAAGTTCAAGGACCTCTACACTGGATATAATTTATAAAATACATACAGAACAGAGATAGGGGGGAAAACACACTTTAAAATTTAGACAGGTTACCATGCTAACTACAGTACAAAAGAACTAAACATAAACCAATGTGCAAAAATTATTTCAGTCTAACTTGTATTGCTCCAGACCTCATTAGCCTGTGGCTATAAATTAGCCTGTGGGTCATATTCATGCTAACATGTACCTACCAGCTAATGTAGTGCCTCCCATTTTCCCCCAGATCTTTGTTTTTATGGGAATTCCTGGAAGTGTCTTATGTGAGTTCATCCAAAGTCTTCTCATTTTCTTCCTTTTTAGCTACTCCTATTAATAATATCTATCGATTTGTCCCAGAAGACTCTGGGTGGTAGGCATGATGATCCATCCCTGCCCCCACTCTGGGTACCTTCTTTGAGAACCAAAGGTTATCTCCTAAAGTTCCCTTGCTGCAAATCCTCGTTTGGCCAGGGAAGTGCCCCATTCCCTGAAATTCTCCACCTCACTTCAGTGAAATAGGGAGCGTATTCCTCTCCTTGGTCTATAGCAAGGTCCAGAAACTGGGGCTTCCTTGGCTCAAAAAGTCAATTTGGGCTCTAGGGATAAATGAAGAGGGAAGGTAAGATTGAATGGGGATGGGATGTTTCCCTCGTGAAAAGTCACCTCTGCTTCTTCCATCAGCGCCTTTCTTCCTGAGGTTCACACCTGAGTACATGGGCAGGACTCCAGGAAACCACATGCCAGACACCATGCTGTTCCATCTCCCACCCCCTTCCTCCTCATTCAAGGTCACGTCCTCTTTTCTTTGAGCCCCAAATGTTAAATTAACTCATTCAAAGAGATTCTTGCCAGGCCTGCCCTCCTGATCCATCAGACCCACTAACACCTAAACTAACAATCCCCATATGCTAAACATTCCTCCCCTGCCCCTGCAGACCCAGCCCTACCCTTCTCTGTGCCTGAGGAGGTGAATGTTATGGTCAGCAGCAGCAGGGCCCTTGTCCTCTGGCTCCCGTTCTATTGGGTTCAGCTGTGGGGAAGCACGATCATAGCAGGATGAGGGAGAAGCCAGGGTCTTTATTTTTTCCAGCTTGCTCCCTGCCTGGTCACTCTGAGCTAGAGACACCTCTACTGAAGACAGGGCATCTTTTAGGTACCTCCCTCTTAGATCTACGGATGTTTCCTCTGGGTTCTGGTAATACAGTAGTCCTCCCTTATCTGTGGGTGATACGGTTTAAGACCCCCAGTGGATCCCTGAAATCAGGGATACTACTGAACCCTGTATATACTATGTTTTTCCCTATACTTACATACTTATGATGAAGTTTAATTCACAAATTAGGCACAGTAAGAGATTGACAACAATAACTAATAACATAGATATTATAGATAGAACAATTATAACAATATACTGTAATAAAAGTTATTTGAATGTGGTTTCTCTCTCTCATTGTCTTATTGTTCTCTACTCACCCTTCTTGTGATGAAGTGAGATCATACAAAGGCTACGTGATGAGATGAAGTGAGGCCATAACTTTTGCAGCTTGAGATGCGACAGCAAAGCTAGCATGAATTTCTTTTTCTGTCTTCACAATTTCACAGATAGAAGATTTGTCCTTTTCATAGATCTTCGCTCCCTCAGCATACTTTTTTTTTCCTTTCCTTATTAAGTTGAGGACTTTCACCTGTTCACTTAAAGGGCGCACTTTATGGCTTCAACATAGATCTTAGCAACCTCAGCATACGATTTTTTACCTTTCTTTATGAAGTTGAGGACTTTCACTTTTTCACTTACAGGAAGCACTTTATGGCTTCTCTTTAGCATGTCCAAACTGCCAGCATGACTACTCTTTCCCTTTGGGGCCATTATTAAGCAAAATAAGGGTGGATTAGAACACAAGACAGTTAACCTGATAATCTAGTCGGCTACTAATGGGCAGATACGCTTAGACAAAGGGATGATACACATCCTGGGTGGGATGGAGCAGGACAGAGATTTCATCACACTACCCAGAATGGCACCCAACTTAAAACTTAAGAATTGTTTATTTCTGGAATTTTCCATGTAATATTTATGTACAGAGGCTGACCATGGAAAATGAAACCGTGGCAAAGGGGGGTACTATTCCTCCTTTCTCTCACTCTGGCCTAGCAGGTAAGCGTTCTCACTGCTGCTGGCCTTGGAGTGTTGCACGGCCCTTGCTTCACTTAACACAGCCTGTACCTCTGTAAGTGGTTCCTCTCTGGAGCTCTCCTCAATTCCCCATCCCAGTGAGCTCTCTGCTCCTAAGACCCCACTGATCCACGTGACTGCATCATTTTGGTCCTGAATGAAAACCCCTCCATCTTACTTCTGTTGTGTTGGAAGGAAGCATAAGAAAACAATATCGCCTCACCAGTTCTGTGACACTGCTCTGTCCATGACAGACACTGCAGTCAAAAGGGAAGGCCCTGTAGTAGCTCCCCTGCCCAGTGACTATGAGCACGTGCCAGGCAGCCCCTGTGCAGACTGAATCCTGGTGTGAAACCCACTGACAATGACACAGGGTTTTCTGTACCACATCTGCCTGCCTGTGCAGATTCGCCAGCATGGGAAGGAAAGAACAAGACCTCTGACAACGGCTCAACTGCTGAGACCATAGAGGGTAAATAAGAAGGAATAAAAATACAGATTATAGCATCACCAAAAGGGGGCATTAGGCCAAGAAAGAGCTTGCTCAGTATTATTGGGACGACTTTACCAGAACTTAAGACGATGGAGAAGAGACCTTTAGATTATGTGTGCCTGAGTGAGTCCCAGCGAATGGTCATGCTATTCAGATAAGCTTATTTCTGCAATCACATTGCTCGAATCATTTACCTTCCAGAAATCTGGTTGCAAAAGTGGTCATTCCTATCCTCACTCCCATTCTCATGCTTTATTTCCCCCACTGCGGGAAAGACCCCGTGATTGGTGCTCCCACAGGGGTGGGAATATCTAGGGAAAGCCTAACGCTGCCCAGATGGACTCAGGTGTCATCAGTTAAGTGAAAACTGTAATGTCCAAAGCAAGGCAGGAAGAGGAAGGCACCGGGAATATACATTTATTTTAAAGCTGTAATCTTTATGAAATGTGCATGATAAGGCTAGCTGGTGGTATAATGCCTATTGCAGATATTTCCCTGCCTATTTGCAAAGCCATCAACCACACTATGAAGTGGCACTGTGGGAAACACAAAAAGGAATGATAACAATTAATTGGGGCCCACTGTGTATTAAACATTGTATTTGAACTCATCCAATTCTAATGACAGCACTATGAGAGAGAGCTTATCCCCATTCTACTGAAAAGGAAACAGAAACTCGAAGAGATTATAGAATCTGTCAAATCACACATAATAAGGGACAGGGCAGGACTATAACTGAGAGCCTTAAGCTAAAGTGGAAATAGTTAAAACTTTAAGCTACAGTGTACATGTTGGACATACTGGCTCTATATTTGTGAAGGTAGGACTGAGTACACCTATATATTCGTATACAAAGTGTGTAGTCAGTATAATATATGACTGAGCCAATACAAGGTTCAACTGGGGAAGAGGGAAAAAAATGTAAGACTACTTAGAGAGAGAATTCTTGCTTCTGAGTCAGTCCCCATGGATGTGAGATTTGAGGCCAACTTTGAATAGTAGGGAAGGTTTGGGATAGATGGGCCAAATGGCACGGGTCAACTCACAGGCATGGAAAAGTACCAGATTTGAGCAAGTGCAGCAATTTGCCTGGGGGCAAGGGTTCACAGGAGGAAGTAATGGGAAATGAAGCTGCAAAAGATTGAGAGAGACCAGCTATGAGGGAAATGACTGCAAGGCTACAGTGATCAGACTTCATGCTGTTAGAAAGGAGATATGAAATAATTAGGCAATGTTTCAGAAACAGTGACCAGGCAGTCACATGACAGATGCCTGGAGAAGGAAAGTAACTAGATTTCTGAAGCCCAGGAAGAAGGCTTCACCGGTCGCCAGGTGTGGAGTGAGAGAGGCCTGGATTCAGGTGGTGACTGCCAAGTGAGTATGGAAAGAAGGCATGAACAGAGACATTTAGAAGGAAAAATCAAGAGGATATGCAAGAAACTCATAATATTAATAATGATAATAATAGCTAACATTTATTCATTTCTACAAATGTTATTTAAGTGCCTTCATTATACCAGGCACAGTTCTGGGCCCTGGGTATATAGCAATGAACAGGACAGACAGGCTGCTTCCCTCATCAATTTACATGCCAATGAATGAGATACATAATAAATAAATAACAGATATACAACAAACAGATAAACAAATGAAATATAACTTCAGGTGGGTAATTTGTGCAATAAAGATGTATAAAAGAGGGTTAAAGGGCTAGACAGTGAGGGGGCAGGGAGCTTAGGTCAGAGTAGGTATCTCTGAGGATGAGAGATTTGAATGAAGTTGGGGAGTGTGCCAGGTGAATAACTCTGAGGAAAGCATTCCAGGCAAACAGGGCGGGAAGTGCAAAGGCCCTGAGGCAGCTGCAGTCTCCCTGTGATCAGAACAGCATAGCCAGTGTTAGCAGAGGAGAGTGAGGAGGAGAAGAGTGGGAGTGAGGCTGATGGGCAGCAGGGGCACAGTGAGTGCTTCACACTGTATTCCAAATGAGAGAGAAGTTGAAAAGTTTTGAGAAGGGGATATGATTTACGTTTTTAGAAGATCATGCTGACCACTTCATGCAAGCTGACAAGGTGGAACAAGAGTAGAACAGGAGACCACTTAGGAGGTTATTACATTAATCCAGGTGAACGTTGCTGGAAGCTGTGACTAGTGGTGAAAGTGATGAGAAGCAGTAGGATTTGGGATGCGTTTTGAAGGTAGAATGAACAGGACTTGGTGACGGATGGTATGAAGTATATGGAGTAAAGAAGGAAAGAAATTAAGAAGGTACCTCTGAGAAGTTTTATGCTCTTAGACTCCTTAAAACTTATCTTGGGGTGGGGATTTTCTTGATTCTTTGATTTTCCTAAATTCCAATCATGTAATCCATCAATAATGCCTCCAAAACAGATCTTCAATCTGGCCTTCCCTACAACCACACTGGTCCATACACCATCATTTCCTTCTTGTACTACTGCAAATGCCTCTTTGCTAGCCTGCCTGCTTCTGCTCTTGCCTCTTTCCTGACAAGCAATTCTGTAGAGAATCTATGGATTTGACTGGCCTTTGCTAAAACTTCTTTAGTAGATTCTGGGAATAAGAAGCATTTAGAATAAAATCCAAATTTCTCAGCTAGGCTTACAAAATCTTACATAACCTGGTCCCCCGTGGCTTTGCTGACTTACCTCATACCACTGCTCCCCTTGCTCACCGCCCTCCCAGTCACTTCCAGTTTCTCAGACACACCAAGCCCTTACTCTTTAGTTCCTCTGACCAACCAGTAGGTAAGCTTTCTCCTTGTATCTTCAGGATCCAATCCTTCATATTATTCAGCTCTCAGCTTAAATGTTACCTCCTCAATCAGCCTTCCCAATCACCCAAGTCATTGTTAATTTGAAAGGAAGGGTCTAATTTCCTTCCCCTGGAATCTGCTCTGGCTTTAATGACTTGCCTGACCGATAGAATGCAGTGAAAGTGACACTGTAGGACTTCTAAAGCTAGGTTCCTTGCAACAGCTGCCTGGGCCTCTTGGAACACCCTCACCTGGAGCCCTGAGTTGCCACATAAGAAGCCTGACTACCCGGACACTGCCATGCTGGACAGGCCATGTGCAGGCTCTCCAGACAATAATCCCAGCCTTCCAGCCACCCCTCCCAGGCACCAAATATCTATACAAGACCAGCCATCGGCTGAATACCACCCGGCCAACCCCATGTGGAGCAGAAGACTCATGCAACTGAGCCCTCCCCAAATTTCTCACCCACGAAATTGTGAGATAGTAAAATCGTTGTTTTGTTAAGCCACTAAGCTTTGTAAAAGTTTGTTATACAGTAATAGATAACTGGAACATTATCACAATATTTTAATTCTTTGTATAATATTTATCACTATCTGATATTTTTCTTATTTATTTAGTTACTCTATGTGCCAACTATTTTTCTATGTATGTATGTATCTATCTATCATCTAGTTATCTGTGATCTCGCTATTTACTGTCTATTTTTCCTCCACTAGAATATCAGCTTCATGAGAGCAGGGACCTCATCTGTCTTGTTTACTGCTGTATCTTTGACACCTAAATTGGTACCTATACACAGATAGGTGCTCCATAAACACTGTTGAACAAATGAATCTCTGCATTTCTGAATATCCATCTCTTAAGAGCAGCAAGGGTGAAATGAGTACAACATACACATACACCCACACATACAAATGCAGAGAAGAAAACCTCGGTAAATACCTCCAAATATTACCCTCCAGGTTCCCAGAGCTGGCAAAAGGCAAAGCCTGGGTTTAAAACCAGATAATTTGATTTTCTATCTGTACTCTTAAATTATATGCGCTCCTGTAAAAGAAACAAGAGTGAGGGAACAGTTAATGATATTTCCAAGATTATATACTTTGATAGAACTGGAAACGGAGAGAGGGAAGGAGGGGTAGGATGAAAGCAGAACCAGAGGAGCTCTCCCTAACCCTCACTTTTTCATTTCTAATTTATCATTTCTAGGGCAGACAATTGCTACGGATTTTAAAATAGCAATTTAATTTATTATATTTAATTTCTAGATTATTTCATTAATTTTAACAGATTTTGGCTTTCTGATAGTTTTCTTAGTGAATAATCATATTAATGATGAAAATATAATTTTTGGATCTTCCTATATGTTTACTGATAATTTCTGTTTTGTCTTATTGCATTCATTAAAATTTCCAAAAATAATATTGAATAATAGTAGTGTTAGCAAAGATAGCTGTTCTATTCTTGACTTAAAATTCCCTCATTTAATATGACATTTGCTTCCTGTTTTTGGTATAGTCTTCTTCAATTCTAAGAACTGTAGCTTTCTTTTATTCTTTTCTACATATTTTTAAAAACTAAGGATGGTTCCTGAAATGGGTCAAATATCTTTTTCAGTATCTATTAATCATGCAGGTTTTGTTCTTTAATTTGCTAATATGAATTATATCAACTGATTTCTTAATACAGCACTATCCTTACATTCTAGAATAAATTCTATTTTATCATGACTATTATTCTTTGATATGATAACATTCTATTTTGGAATTCTGCATTTTACTCATAAGTGAAATAGTTCTATGTTTCCCTATTTATGTTCTGTGTTTTTAAGATTTTAATATGAAGATTATGCTAGAGTCCCTGTGGTCTGGAATGGTTTAAGTAAATATTGAAATGATTTGTCCTTTAAAGATTAGATAGAGCTCAGCTATAAAACTTTCTGGTTCCAGTTCTTTAAAATAAATCATCTTAAATTATTGTTCCTGTCTTTATTGGTCTGTTCACGTTCTGTATTGCTTCTTCAATCACTTCTAGTAGATTTTTTAAACTAAGAAATTATCTGTTTCCCCTAGATTTTTAAATCTATTGCCTTACACTTACATATACTGTTGCCTTTTAATTTCTATAATCTCTTCAGGATCCAGGATTCAGTCTCATATTCTCATTTCTCACATAGTATATACTTGCTCTTTTTATCCTCAATCAGACTTAACAGAAGATTATTTTATTGTTCTTCCCATAGAACCAACTTTTCGTTTTCTTTTTCCTTTCTACAATTTTTTTGTTTTCTATTTTGTTGATTTCTACTTTTATCTTTATTATTTACCATATTCTAGTTTCTTTTGTTTTACTTGGTTGTTCTTTTCATAAATTCTTATGGCTGAGTAATTACTTAATTTCCTCTTATTTTTTCTTAAAATTTTTTTGCAGCTCTAAAATTTCCTTTGACTAGAAGTTTATCTGTGCTGACACTCTTTTCTATGGGTTATTTATACTTTGCCTCTTTCTAGATAATATATAATTTTACTTTTAACTTTTTTTTTTTGGTTATTTCTTTTTATTCTTCCTTCCCAAATTAATTTGGAAGTTCTAGTATGTTTTTCATTTCTTCTAGTGCATACTTTTCCTTCTTAGTTGTCAGGATTCAACTTTCATTTGTGTATTAATACATCAAAAATGCTACTAACAACATCTCTCTTCAAGGTGTTTTACTTCCTCACTCCTCCACACCCTACTTCCAATCATGTTTGGACTTCTCTTAATGCTTCCAAGAGCATAGATGAGAAAGGATTATTGAGTTGCTATATTAAGCCCATAGCAACTGTCTGCCCTAGAAATGCTAAATTAGGTATGAAAAAGTGAGGATGAGGGAGTGTTCTATTCCCTATAGTGACAGAAACTGTAAAATATCTATATAAGTTGAAAAAGAAAGTTTTAACATGTATGTAAAAAAATTACAAAATCTTATTGAGGGACATAATACAAGTTCTGAACAGATGAAGAGGCATACTATACCTCCCATATTGATAAATGAATTTATTGTAGTTGTTATCATATCTTATTTTCTTAAATAACCACAATACTATACCAGAATTAACAATAATTCTTTCATATTATCTAATACCCAGCCTATATTTCAATTTCCTCAACTGACCCTAAAACATCTTTGACAGCTTACAGTGTGACTCCGTAAAGATCACTTATTGCATTTGGTCATCATGTCTCTTGAATCTCTCTTAACCTTGAGTGGAATCCCCACCCCCATCATTTTTTTCCATGGTAGTGATCTGTTGAAGAGGCTGGCCAGCTGAATAACACAAGGTCCTACCTCCTGGGTTACTTCCTTGTAGCTTTCCTTATTGTCGCTGTATTCCCTGTAAACTGAAGTTAGGTCTAAAGGTTGATTAGACTGAGGCCAAGCACTTTGGGCAAGAGATTTTGCAGGGGATGGACCACGTCAGGGGGCAGATAATGTCTGAAGTCCACTGCTACTGGTTCTAGGATTGTTCATTGGGTCAACGTGGCAATAACCTCATCCTACACTGTAAAGATGTGTTTCCCAGCTGTGACCAGTATGTCATTTATGAACAAATGACAAATATTCTGGTGACATGTAAACATACATTTCTCCAATCACCTTTCCCCAAATTGCTTTGGCATCTACTGATAATCTTAACTTGAATGAATTTTTTTCACCATGGGTTGAAAAATGGCAATTTTTTAGTTTTATCATTTGTACAACATTTATTACATGGAATTCTTCTCTAAGACCTGCCCCTCTTCATTAAGGTGGTCCCGAACCAGGTATTCCCCACTTTTTGAAAGTTCACTTTAAGCCACTTCCTTTTATGATAGACCTATATTAGCACCTGATTTGGCTAATGGAAAGAGATCCAAAGAAGATTTTCACTTTTAGGAAAAAAGGCAAAAAATGAAAATAGCATTCAGCGTGTTTCACAGCCAGTGGTTACAGAGGCAGCACACACCCTGAGCGGTGAGAGCGGCACTGCCAAGCTCCTTCCCCTGGAACTACACTCAGCATCTCAGCATCAGGACGCCCTAGCTTTGAACTGTGTCTGTGAGCATCTGTGCTTGATCTCGATTTATTTCGTGCACCTGTTAGCAAGATGTGTCCTTTGGTAATTGCTTCTTCACCTCAATGCCGTTTCGGCTCAGGAAGGGTGCTACTTTCGGATAGCGGGGGAAACCTTTAGAGAGTACATACTGAAAAGGCGGGGGATAAGTCACTAATTCCTTCTGCTTCATTAGCAATCTTCAGAGGAAGGAGTAGGTCTAAAACCTACCTCCAATGATGACTCATGAGGTTCCTCTTTTCTTTCTTCAAAAAATTTGGCTTTCTCTTTTTCTGTATCCACCTAGCTCCCTAGCTCCCTGCCTACCTATCAGGGAAAACAAGCAGCCCCTGATACCCGAGAATAACCTGATACCCACAGACAGGCCTCCTGTCCTTACAGATGGGCCTAATGCTTACAGTTGAGCTGTGCTGTTCTATTCTTGGAAATAAACAATCTCACAGAACAGCTACTTCAGAGTTGCCGTACAACCCACAAAACACCAAACACTCCCCTCTGGTGGTTAATATGAGTGACTTCTTTTGAGCCATTTCAGCTTTAGGCTCGCTCTAGTCCGCCTTCCCTGTAGATAACACTTATGAGATATTCAATCATAGTATTGCCTCTGCTTCCTGGCAACACCCAATTTAGAACAAACTCCTTAGGCCTGCCCCCAGGTTGCCCAACCAAAGCCCAAAGTTCATTATTAGGTTCTTTCTCACTCTGTTCCTGAGATGCCTCCTTCACTGCCCCCTCTCACCTGCTTCCCCATGGTGTACACTCTTTACTTGCTGCAGTGAGTGAGAAAAATAAATTCAACTTGTTCAAGTACAGGTGTCCCTGATGGCCTTTTGATGAAGGAATTGAAGATTATACACATATATATGTATGTATTATATGGTGTCTTTCAACCTATTTCAGTTATTATTCTTTTTGATGCTTAAATTATCCCAATTTTGTTAGTGAGAGATCCTTCAAGCCAGCTTAAATGACTCTTTGGCAGGACACCATTAGTCACCGAAAGCATCCTTGTGTTTTGGCACACAAAGATGTCCTAAGCTCATTAGGTATATTCCCTGTCCCAGATCTGGATAAAAATTAAAAGAATAATATGACCCAATGACTTCTAGGATGTGGTAAGTAAGTCAAATACTTTCATAGCTTGATGGTTGAAGTTGAATTTTTATAATGTTTTGGGAAGGAACTGTAAGATATTTACTAATAATAGTTAAAGCATTCATACTGACTCAGCAAGCCCAATTTGAGAATCTAAGAAAAAGGAACAAAAGTAAGAGAGTGTAAGAATTTACGCACAAGGATATTTAGTGCAACACTGTATTGGCAAAAGAATGGAAACTGAATATCCGTCAAAGAGAAATGGGGGGGGCTTCCCTGGTGGCGCAGTGGTTGAGAGTCCGCCTGCCGATGCAGGGGATGCGGGTTCGTGCCCCGGTCCGGGAGGATCCCGCGTGCCGCGGAGCGGCTGGGCCCGTGAGCCATGGCCGCTGGGCCTGCGCGTCCGGAGCCTGTGCTCCGCAACGGGAGAGGCCACAACAGTGAGAGGCCCGCGTACTGCAAAAAAAAAAAAAAAAAAAGAGAAATGGGGGACTAAATTACGGTACATAATATAGAGTATAGAATATAAGGCAGCTATTTTTTTTTAATGAGGTAGAGCTATAGCTAGAAAATACACATATAATGCTGATAAACAAATGAAACTTTTTTCAGTGTGATATATAGGCAACATAGTCTAATTTGGAGGAAAAAAAATCATCCTATGTTTGTACTTTTGCTTGAACACGAAGGAAGAAGTTTATTACACATAACTCAAAGGAGTGGGGATGGAGGCAAACCATCTTTGATTTGTTCTAGTGTGCAGCACATACATATTCCTTTTTCATTTACCAAAAAAAGAAAAATATGAGGAAAAATAAGTAACAATAATCAAATTAAAAAATGGATTTTGATTTAAATAGCTTTTTGTTTATAACCAATCTGTAAGATAAAAGATAGACATTTTAGGGAGTTAGTTTCTTAACAAGGGCCTGGGTTTCTCCCAGGAGGCTATGGCATCAAAGCCTCCATCTGGCATATTGAGACCCAGGTCTCAAGTTAAGAACTCTTGGGGCTTGGACTGAGCTACTCTTATTTCTTCAACCCACTGTAACAAAGAGAAAAGGGCTCGACTCAAGTAATGAGGAGAGAGTTCACCTTGTAGCATCATAGACTGCCTGTAACTAAAGTTTGCATTTGGCCGTTGACCACAAAATGTACAAACATGGAAATTTTATGGGACTGGGGACAAAACAACTCTGGGAAAAGTACCTGAAGTCATTATATTTTTGTGATTTAAAAATTAACAGAGTTTTTCAAAGATATGGGCACTAAAGCTAAATGGAAAAGAAAGCTGCAATGAGAAAAAGGTTCATCCTTACCACAGCAGAAGAACTTTCTGCCCAAGTGATTTCCGTTTTCCAGGTGATTGGGTTTGCATTCTGGCTACCCTTACGCAATAGTTCTATGTATGAGTAATTTTAGAGTTCCACTCAGCAATTCTAGCTCCACTGATAAAGCCTTCTTGTGGGTGAAATAGTATGTTTACCTTTATCAAAAATGCATTTCCATATGAGAGTAATTTGTGACAAACATAAGAAAAATAGAGATGCTATAAACAAGCCAGGGCTCTGCTCATGGCCATGAGAGCTTTCAGTAATCACATAGTACGTAGTTTAAGTATAGTTTTTTGATGGCACAATAGCCCGGAGCAGTTTTTTATGTTTTTTTTTTTTAAGACATGAGGCATTATCCAGCAAGTACACTGCCTGCAAACCTAACGTTACAGGAACAGGAAGCCTAGTTATTCCCCTCTTTCTCTGAATACATTCCCCATGTATCTTGCTGTGGTTTCAACAGAGCTGAGAGGAGGTGACTCTCCTCACGTTTAATCTCATGACATAGCTGTAACAGCTGCTGTTTGGGGCACCCATTTGTCACATTTCCTGCTTAAATACCTTCAATACATTAGTTACGGGGGCGGGCAGGAAGTGGGGAATGGTGAGTAGTGAATCTTCTCCCCAGGCAAAAATACTTAAAATTTCAAGTTTCACCTGGGACCAAATATTCTCTATAACTCACCTAATTTCTTCCATTGGTGACCAGGGTTGCTGTGCTACTTGTCTTCCCTTATTTTACTTAAATCTTAGAGAGTATCCTTAGTCAAATAAGTTTTGTCGTCTATCAAAAAAATATATTTCTCCAACTTTACTATCCCTGGGGCATACCACTCTCCCTTCCCTTTCTTCACTGCATGCCCCCCGCCATGAGGTTGATGATAGTATTGGACTATGTGCTCCATATCCCTTCTCTGCTAATGTAACCCCCTCCTGCCTTCTATTCTTTGGATGGAAACCTCTATTCCAGGCTTGGCAAATACCTGGTGGATACTCGAGGCTATACTTTCTATCTGCAGAAGCTGGTATAGGATATTTCTTCTTTTCCATTTTAAATGATTTTTTAATATAAACACACTTGATATAAACTAGCACAATGCCAAGCACATAGCAGACAATACATATTTGTTAAACTAAATATTCTCAGTCAAAAATCTGACTCTTACATACAAAGCTTGGGGTGATGTGGCCCATTGTGAATAGATGAGAATGATGTGATCGGGAGATATGGATTATAAAGAGTCAAGGTAACACACAAATGCTGCAATCAATGAGCAATTTATCAGCACCTGAGTCACTTTGCCATTGGTTGGAGATGGCAGAAAGTGGTCCCTACCGGTTCCAACTAAGGCAGTTGAAAGGAGTGCACACTTAAGATAATCTCTCCCAACAGATTTTAGGGTCAATTCTATGAAAGGAACTTATCTAAGTATCTAGAAAATAAGTCAGGCACAGAAACAACTGCTCACTTCTAGAAATGGATAAAAATACATGCGGGATACATAGAAGAGAGCAGTAATTTCATTCATTTTATTATGAGTATATTTCTATAGACCATGACTGGCTGGTAAAACATTCTTACTTATTGAATCTCGTACTTATTTACATGGATGTTCGCAAATAATAGCAACAGTAAGCAACATTACTTCTAAAGGTCCAAGTGCCTTATATAATTCATAGTGTCAAAATCATATTATTTTAACTGATATAATCCAAAAGGATATGTTAGAACAAAATCCAAATGTTTTCTTTTACTAAAAATGTTGGAGGTATAGGATGAAAATGGCTATAGCAACTTGAGTTCAAATTTCCACAATGCCCAGGGAGTTGCACAAACTCTCAGAGCCTTGATTTCTAACTCAAAAGAAGATTTATACTCATGAGCTTCCACTATACACTGGTCAAGCTTTCCTCTTAAAATTCTTCCCAATTTAGCAAGACCTTCCTACACTCCCTAGATGTGCCAGATGGCTAAGGATTATAGAGATTGCATTTATGCCTTCCCATCTTTCTGCCCTTAAAGCATGGAGAGTTCTGCCTCCTTTATTTTTTAACTTGTATTTCAAATAATAATAGTCATAAAAAATAGCAGTTACAAAGAATGCCTCAATACCCTTCACCCAGATTCTCCAAATGTTGATATTTTACCAAAATTTCTTTATCATCCTCTCTCTATACATACATATATATGTAAAGTATTAATATATAGATATATATTTTAATGAACACTTGAAACTAAGTTAAAGACATGCTTTCCCTTTACTCCTAAATACCTGAAGCTGTATTTTTCTAAAAAAAAAAAAAAAAATGACATTCTTTATATAACCACAGTATAAATTACAAAATCAGGAAATTATCACTGATACTATACTATCCTCTAATCTATAATACTTATATAAATTAACCATTTTTCTCACTAATGTTCTTTACAGAAAAAAGAAAAAATCCAGTCCACATATTTTTAGACTCCTTTAATCTTTCACGAACTTAACAGTTTTGATGAGTATTGGTGAGTTATTTTGTAGATTGTCCCTTAGTTTGAGTTTTCCCAATGTTTCCTCATGATTAGATTTAAGTTATGTATATTTGGTAGGAAGAGCAGAGGATGATGTCATATCCTTCTCAGTGCATGATATCGGGAGGCATATGATTTGTGTTTGTTCCATTACTGGTGTTGTTCTCTTTGATTACTCAGTTTAGGTGTCGTCTGCCAGGTTTTTCCACTGTAATGTTATTGTTTTTTCCCTTGGAATTAACAAGTAACTTGTGGGAAGGTACTGTGAAACTATATAAATATAGATTTTCTCAACAAATTTTCATCCTTAGCATCCATTGATGATTCTTTTCTGCTTCTTTTAAAGTTTCTTCTTGCATCACACAGTATTTTCTCAAGGTAAACCGATAATATCCTCCTTTTCCTTATAAAAAACATTTTGTAATGGCTTGGGCAATTCTGTAGAAGTGCAGTTTTTGCTGTAGTAACTTTATCCATTAGAATGTTGTGAGAATTTAGTAGAAAAAAAATTAAGCTTTCTATTTCCCCTTGCTTTATGTGTAGAATTAATAGCAGATAATTCTAGTAAAATTAAACGAGTTCCATAATTCAGCAAAACTGTTAAGACCCATTGATTAAAATGTACTAACAGTAATTACTTAAAAAGACATGAATTTGATAAATCTCAAAATGGGCTTCCAGGGAAGAGGTGAAAGTGAGAAAATTAGAGATGACAAGCTAATGCTGTTGTTATTTAAATTCACAATAACAAAGGCAGGCCTGAATTATCTTGGCATATTTAAGATACACATTTCCTCCAGCAAGACAATGAGTGAGAGAATGAGGCTCTCCATTTGAAATTAAATATTGATGACTAATTGCTTTCCACACTCTCTTTCCTTGAGGTTGCTAGAGTAGTTGTTCCTTTGTTTTACAAATATTTATTTGAATCATAGGGCTTTCTGTTTTATTCTGCATAATCTCTTCATCTCTCAGGATGTTCCTTCACTGCCTTCAACTCTGGGAATGTAAATTTCACTCATGGGTGGCAACTGGAGAAAGAGTCATAGAAAAAGTGATGGAACTCCTACTAGGCAAAAAACATGAAACTATTCACTGGAACCAGAAATATATTCATTCAGATCTCTTGAGATCACCTAAAAACCATTTGTGGCTACATTTTCTCTGAGGTTCCTAATAGGGTATGGTTTTAAGGGTCTTTAGCAGTTGGGACAATACATCACCTCAATGACTTCAATGGAAGCTCTTTAATAATGTGGTCCATTCCTATGAAGCTCCGCTCCATCAGCAAAAAGCACCATATACCTGGAGAGCACTAGCCTTCAACCTTGGCTGTACATTGTAACCACCTGGCTCCCATTCTGACTTCTGATATTAGTAGTCTGGGATATGGCCTGGCATTCAGGGCTTTTAAAAGATCCCCAGGTGATTCTAACGGGCAGCCAAGGTTGGGAACCTCTGCTGTAGAAAGTTTTTGTTTTCCCCTTCAGGCCTAAGAAATAAAATTCCTTATTTATGCAGATTTCTGTGACTCACGATACTTTCAGGATCCCCCATCTAATGTAATTCTACACATATGAGTGGACAGAAAAACAATTCAAGGCTGAGAACAACAGAAGATTCCCAAACAGCCATCACTGGGGCCAATATTATCCATAGGCAAAGAGCTGCCTAAATAAGTGGTTTCAGAGGTACTGGAACTATGTCCCTCAAATAACTCCTTCCTGCTAACTGCTGGAAGTCCCTCAAAAGGAGAGAGAAACTTTTATTCCATATATAGAATGAAGACTTAAAATGCAAACAGCTTGGGACAAGGTAACTCACTGTCTCAAATCCAGTGGTTGACAAGAGAATATTTTCTGGGAGCAAGTTTAAAGGTGAACACACACAGAGACAGATGGCAGGAAGGAAATCTAAAAGAGGTGTGAAAGGGATGCTGAAAAGGGAGGCCAGGGCTGCTTGGTCCTAGGACTGTCACCAAGAGAGACTGTGGAATCTCCTTCTTCAGCAATATATTCTAGCTGAGATGATTGCATATTATCCCACTCGAAAGAATGCTGGTTGCCTAAATAATATCTCAGATTTTAACTTTACTTTTTTTTTTTGATACACATTTCTACAAATGCTTTTTCTGCAAAAATTAATATGATCATGTGTTTTTTCTTCTTCAGACTGTTAATTTGTTGGATTACATTGATTGATTTTGAAAACTGAATTGCCCTTGCACTCTCGGGACAAACTGCACTTGCCATGGCGTACTGTTCTTTTTCATATATTGCTGGATTTGATTTTGTTGATGAATATTGCTGGAATATTTTGTTGAGGAGGTTTTTGTTCATATTCATGAAGGACACTGGTCTGTAGTTTTCTTGTATTGTCTTTGCCTGGTTTTAGTATCGAGTTAATGTTGGCCTCGTAAAATGGTCTGGAAAATATCCCCTCCTATTTTTTTTTCTGGAAGAAAGTGTGTAGAACTAATGTTATTTCTTATTTAAACTTTTGATAGAATTTACCCATGAAACCATCTCAGCCTGCAGATTTCTTTTTCAGAAGGCCTTTAACTATTATAGTACTACAAGTTATCTATTTCAACATGGCTGAGGAATTGTTCCATTTAATCTAAGTTGTTGAATTTATATTGTAGAATTGTTCACAGTATTGCCTATTATCCTTTTAACGTCTGTGGAGCTTGTAATGATTTCCCTTTCTTAATTTATGACAATGGTAATTTGTTTCTTCTCTTCCCCCCTTCCTCCCTTCCCTCCTTCCTTTCTTTTTCTTCCTTCCTTCCTTCCTTTCTTTCTTGTCACTCTTGCTTGAGGCTTACCAATTTTATCACTCTTGCAAAAAACAAGATTTTGTTTCACTGGTTTTCCTTGTTTTTCAGTTTTCAATTTCATTGATTTCTGTTCTTTATTATTTCTTTTCTTCTGCTTGCTTAGGTTTTATTTTGCTCTTGTTTTCTAGTTTCTTAAGGAGAAAGTTGATTGATTAAAGACCTTTTTTCTTTTCTAATGTAAGCATTTAATGGTGTAAATTTTCCTCTAAATAGTACTTACTTTTCAGAGCCCTCCAATAGCTCCTCATTGCATTCTTTCCAGGTTTTATAGCTGCATTCAGTGGGAGACACATGATGGAACATGCTTACTCAGAACCAGCTAGTCTTTTTAAATAAAAATTTTCCAGGAGTCTTCTGTCAAAGAAAATGCCTCTATTGCACATTATCTGAGCACATAATGTGCTTCATTATTTAAACAAGATAAAAGTGTGGCACTTTTCTGGTGATTTGCCAGAAGTGCATGCTTAAAGCTAATGGTTACCATGAAAAACTTTTTTCATGCTTAGTGCTTAGCTTTTGCACAATTTATTATTAATTATTCCTCCAAACTCTTGTTAGAGAGGAAAATATTATTAACTGTTCCTAAGAAGAAAAAGCCAGGGGCCTCACAAGAAAAGTCTTTTGGTTGGAGCCTGAACTGATATATTCTCTAGCACAGAGTCATTCCTCAGCTGTGCCCAGTCTACTAACAAGCCTACTAGAGGCATTCTTCATTTCTGTTACAGTGTTTTCCATCTCTAGCACTTCTTTTGTTTTTTTCCTTGGATTTCCTCTCTCTGCTTACATTGCCCATCTGTTCATGCATGTTGTCTACTTAGCCCATTGGAGCCCTAGGTATATTAATCATATCATGTTTTAAATCCCTGGTCTGATAATTCCAATATTCCTGCCATGTCTGGTTCTGATGATTGCTCTGTCTCTTCAAATTGTGTTTTTTGCATTGTAATTTTTTCTTACTAGTCAGACAGGACGTACCAGGCAAAAGGAGCTGCTATAAATAGATCTTTAGTGATGTAGTGGTGAGGTGTTGGGGGAAAGGAAGTTTCTACAGTCCTATGATTAGGTCTCGGTCTCTTAGTGAGCCTGTGCCTTTGGACTGTGAACTTCACAAATGTTTTTCAATTCCTTCTCTGTCCTTAGGTGTAACAGGATGGCTAGAGTGGGCTAGAGTTGGGTATTTCCCTTCCTTCAGGTCAGCTAGACTCTGATATCCCATGTTAGGCTCTGTTTAACTAATTTCTCCTGAGGGCAGGTTTGTTTAGAAGAACAGAATGCTCTGTTGTGTTTCACAAAGATTCCTTTCCCTTCCCTCTGCCAGAAACATGAGGCGATTTTTCTCCCATATTTGTTGTGGGAATCTGGTCAAGCTTCTGGAGGTAAATCTCACCATATTGTGGGGTCTCTGTATGACTGGGTCCATCAGGAGTTTTCAATTCTCAGATCTGTACACACTGAGCCTCCAGCAATTTGCCAATTACAGTTCAGGTTTGCCTACCCCAGGCCTGGTTCCTGTGGCCATTACCGCTTGTGAGTCTCTGCTCCAGAGCTGTGACTCCTGGTATTCACCTGTCTCTCCAATCTTGGGGGCAGTGGTTTGCCCTGTGTCCTCCCTTCTCTTACAGAGCCAAGAAGAGTTGTCGCTATTTCAGTCTGTTCAGCTTTTTAACTTGTTGTTAGGATGGAGAGGGGACTTCCAAGCTCTGTATGTGTGGAACTGGAAACTTGAAGTCCCGGCTGGAGCCTCTAAAGATTCAGTCCATGCCCCCCAGTTCAAACGGCACAAGAGAAAAAATGGATTCCCTCTAGACATTCCTATGACCCACCTTGCTGACTCCCTGGTCCATTTGGTTGGACCTAGAAACAGCAAGTGGACTCAGATGAACTAAGGTAGCTGATCTTATTGCACACAGTTATTTTTCAGTGTTTATAAAGGAAAAAAAATAAGGGAACAGGACTTCCCTGGTGGCGCAGTGGTTGAGAGTCCGCCTGCCGATGCAGGGGACATGGGTTCGTGCCCCGGTCCGGGAAGATCCCACATGCCGTGGAGCGGCTGGGCCCATGAGCCATGGCCGCTGAGCCTGCACATCTGGAGGCTGTGCTCCGCAACGGGAGAGGCCACAGCAGTGAGAGGCCCGCATACCCCAAAAAAAAAAAAAAAAAAAAAAAAAAAAAAGGAATAAGCCAGGTTTATGCTCCCAAACCCTGAGGCTGCAGACTGTTGCTCTTACTCTCCTTTGTCAATGATACAATGATACTTTACCATTTTCTTTCTAACCCTATATGTTTTCATGCTTAGTATTTGCATTTGCTAAGAAGGCATCATTCTGGCTTCTATCTTTGTAGTCATGGTCATGTTTCTCTTTATTAATTCATACAGAAATCAATATAAACAATGCACATCACTCAGATGAGTATGTGAGGCACCAGCTTATACATCAGACCCTTAAATTCCACATTTTGTCAAAGTGATTCAGGGTGCATACTTCCAGCCCCTCAATTGTAGTTTGTTTTTATCCCTTTCTTAGTGAAGATGAACAACAGAGAACCCCCTACTTTTCCTTCCAGGAATCACTATATTTTTCCTTCACTATTACAACTCTATAATTTGATCTTTCATGGCTGTAATTATAAGAGTAGAACTTTGGAACTAGTTTCTGAACATTAACATAAGCAAATTTAAATGAAGCTACCAACTGAGGGGTCCTTTTTACCACTGAGTAGTTTATGAGAATCACTGTACGTGCTTTGTCCCTAGAATACCAATTTTTAAGAATTTGAACCCAGAAAAAAGTGAATTAAGCCCTATAATGTTTGCCAACCTCATTTAAACATTCCTGGGTGATTTTTAAGCCTCCCCTGAAATCCCGCAGCATCTTCATCATAACCATCAATCACATTTGGGGAACAGATGTGCAGAAGTGACAGTTTGTAGAGAATTCTGGTTAACGGAATGTCAGCTAACCAAGAGTTCACTCTCCAGGCAGTGTTTCAGGCACCAGGAAGGATTTACTTACATATTGACACAGATGACAAGTTCTTTTTCTGACCTGTCTGAAACTTTTCTACTCTGCCTGCAGTCAACTCCCGGCAGCATCCTGGCCACAGATTATGACCATCTGGATCATACTATTGGAAAACATGATGCTTAGCAAAACCGACATGAGGGTGATACCAGGAGTTGTCCACATCATAATATATATGTGGTGGGAAGAGACGTGAATTTACCTTCTCCAGAGAAGCCCAGATTTCCTCAGGGATGAGTCTCTGCTTCCCGCACCAACTGCTCAGATTGTAGCATGGTTCATCTTTTTCTTGTCATCAAGGCATGACTTGCTGAGAGCCAGAGACAGCTTAAATTTCACTTATATCCTAAATGATAGAAGAAAGTAGAAAAGTCCATAATCACTAGTACTCATGGTTACCGGGTCCCTCATGTGGTGACATCACTGTGCCTATTTGTCAGCCATGACATTCCCTCCTTAGATGTTTTTTTCAGTCTTTATCCCTACTCCCATCAATTGCATATACCCATACATAGCTTCCACCATCCACTGATAGCATATAATTTTAAGAGCTTGGAAATTGGAGTGTGTATTCCTTGGGAAAGTTACTTACTCTTTTCAAGCCTCCATTTCCTGTAAAATGGGGATAATGACCCCTAACTTGCAGAAGTGTTGTGTCTGGGACAGAGGAGATGCCCCGGAATTGGAAATTATCATTGGCAGCTCTCCTCTCCCTTGAGTACCTAACTGTTCTAATTACCAAATAAGGTCACCCCCATGTGTCTTTCAAGCTGTGCCTCATGAAGCAGGGTCCTACCAACTCCATCTGGTTCCATCACACGGGACATGCCAGGACATGGTCAATCAGACTGTAAATCAGGAGACCTGCTCTCAGCAGTTGATATATTTAAAACATATCAGCATTTAGGACGATGGTTTGTGGGATCTGCTAAAGCTCAGAGGGAAAAGGTAACTTGAAGAAACATAGAATTAAGGTAAAAAAGGGGGATAGTCACCTGATTATAAGCTCAGAAAAACTTTTTCAAGGGATGTCACTGGTTTTAAACTAAACAGAAACAGAAACGTGTTTTAATAATATTATTTTGTAAGCTGGCTAATTTGTGCAGGCATATAGATATGCAAATACCTCTGACCTATATCTACTGTTTCTTTTCCTGTGACCATAGGCATTTCTGTTCGAATGCAGTGTTACACAGCTGACAGGGCTCTTCTAGTCCCACAGCCAAGCAGAGGGCTCTTTCCTTCCTGCTAATGGTTTTAAATCTTCTGTCCTCTCCTCTCTGGCTCCCCGGCTCTGGGAAAAAGACACACATGAATCAACACAGCGTCCATGTCATAGTGTCATCGTTCCCCTATTTAGCAATCTCATTCAAGCTAATCAGTTTGTAGAAATGCATGTCCTGTTGAGTCAGGATAGAATGTATGTGATCTTTAACCTAGATGTTTGCTAATTACTCCCCATCTCTTTCCCTAAGCCCATCCTACCCACTCAGGATGTAAGATCAAGTTTTTCTGTGCTGCTGTTTCAGGTCTTTCAGCCTAAGCTCCTTGGTACAGGTTTTGATGATCAGTTTTACAGATTCAGAAATAAATTTAAAAATTGGCCTGAGGTGTATTAGTCTCTGGAAGAGGGGCTCACCTAAGAGATACTAACAACAGACAGATTTATAAGCTATATTGCCTGTGTATCAAAATATAGGGGGATACAGATGCAGCTAAAGAACCATGTCTGATAATCAATAAGTGGCAATGCCTCAGTTAAGGGTCAGTCCTGCTGGGGAAAGGTTGAGATAGAACAGAAGGTTATTTGGTGATGGAATATCAGAACAATCCATATAAGATGCCCCTAAGGCAGTGGTTTTCAACCAGGAGTGATTTTACCCCCTAGGGGATATTTGACAATGTCTGGAGACATTTTTGGTTGTCACAGCTGGGAAGGCGGTGCTGCTGTCATCTTGCGAGCAGAGCCCGGGGGCACTGCTGAGCCTACAATGCACAGGAGAGCCCTCACAGCCAAGAGTTATCCTCCCCAGAGTGTGCACACTGCTGAGGCTGAGGAGCCTGCTTTAAGAGGCAGTTTTGACCAAGTTTTAAATCTCTCGTCATCTCCTTCTTCTCAGCGTACAGGTGAAACACAAAACTACTCAATAAATCAAATTAAATGATTAACCTTCCTATAGGGCCAACAAAATGCTAACTAGCAAATGTCCCAGTTGTTCCCCACAACAAGCAGTGAATGCTTTCTGGCTCATTTTTTCTTCCTCTGAATGAGAGGTGACAGCATCATTTAAGAATATGTATTTCCTTTTAGGCACTGTTTGCGTGAAAGAAGAAAAGTGAGCTGGGAGGAAAATCTTGAAGTTCTGATCAAGCCACAAAAGGACAATAAAGCCCACATCCCAGGCTGGATGAATGTAGAGAAAACTGCCCACAACCAATGATAAATTACTGCTGTTAAAGAGCTCATTAAAGCTTCAGGGGAGAGAAAGAAAAGCTTAGTTAAAGAACATTCTGTTACAGGCGGGAAACACAAGCTTCTGAAAGCTTTTGGATTGGGGTGAGGAAGGGAGGGAGTAGGGTAGAGGTCAGGGTCTGGGTAGTCACAGCTGTAGGTGGGGGAGGCATCTGGTGAACCAAAAGTAGAACGGAAGGCTCTTTGGGATGTAGGGGTTAGGGGTGCAGGAGCTGGAGATGACATGGCCCTTGGATAGGATTACTGCGGGCTTACCACCAACCTTCCCAAACCCTGGTCCATCTCCCGAAGTTCCAGGTCCTTCATGAGAGTAGAGCAAGTTGACCCCAGCTGATACAACCCAACAAATAGCATTAGCTCCTGGCACCATGCCCAGATCTCCGGCTAGCAGAGCAAAAGAAGATCCACAGAGAAATGAGGGTTGACCCCAGGGAAGGCAATGCTGACATCAGTGGGTGGCCTTAGGTCTGGGGCAGCACGCAGGCACAGAGCTGGGAGGCTCCAGATGAGACCTAGTTCCACTGGGGTGAGGCTGTGGGACCTCTGACTTTCATCTCCATTTCTGTAAAATGAGGAAGTTAGATTAGATCATGGACAAGGTTCTTTCCAACTCTGAAAGTGCCTGGTTTTATCATTCATTTCTACTACCTTTCTGTACCTTTCTATAAATCAGCTAGTGCCTACAGGTTTTTTTCTTTAACGTTAATTTCCTTCTGCTTGCTTTGCTCTGTCCCTAATGCTTAAATTTGGAAAACATTTTTGAATCCAAAATTGTTTAGAAAAAAATAATAATGTGGTTTTGAGGGAGCCAATTAATCACAGCCTCTTTTTTTTTTTTTTTTTTTTGCAGTATGCGGGCCTCTCACTGTTGTGGCCTCTCCCATTGCGGAGCACAGGCTCTGGACGCGCAGGCTCAGCGGCCATGGCTCACGGGCCCAGCTGCTCCGCGGCATGTGGGATCTTCCCGGACCGGGTCACGAACCCGTGTCCCCTGCATCGGCAGGCGGACTCTCAACCACTGCACCACCAGGGAAGCCCTAATCACAGCCTCTGTCTTGGTTTGGGCTCCCCCAGAAGCCAATCCTGAGATAAGGATATGAATATAAGTATTTTCTTGTGAGGTGATCCCAAGAAATGCAGATAGGTATAGGGAGGTGAGACAGGGAGGGAAGGAAGCAAAGTGTGTGTGGCCAAGTCTGTTACACTGAGGGCAACTGGAGCTCAGTCCATGAGCTTTCTCCCCACTGGATGGCGGTAAGTTGAGGAATTTATCCACCAACTCCTCTCCAATGTGCTTGATGCTGCTTCCCCAACATTAACTCCTTCTGTACGGACTGAAGTGCTTGGGTAGAGAGTGGCAAGTGCCCAGAATAAGCATCCTTCAGTGGGTGGACATGCCAACAAGATATGGACGAGCCACCAACAGCATCTTCTACCAGACCCGGATGCAGGAGCCAGATGGGAACCAAACGGCAGTCTTCTCACTGGTAAAGCTGGGGTGGAGAGTGCAGTTTGGACCTGAGGCTGAAAGCAAAGGTAGGCAGATCACCCCTAGAGCTGCAGGCCACTCCTGGGGGTCAGAGAGACTTGGCCTCAGAAAACTTACCCCATGGAGAACACGCCCAGGCCTATGGATGAGCCGCTCAGAGAGAATGAGAGCAAGAGCACAGGGGAGGCTGTGAGGCTCTCCCTACCTGCAGGGGAGTTAGGGCAGGGATGAGGGCAGAAGCCTCTGCCTCCCAACTTCCCTGAGGTGGTGGGAGGGTTGACCCCAACCTTAGGAGAAATTCCGAATATGTGTGCCCCTGCCAGAAGATAGGAAGAACAACACAGGTAAACAAATTAGGAGTTGTGCAAGGCAGTTACCCTTGGCCTGAAGCCCCCAAAGCCCCACTGACCTCAGATTACTGAACGACATCTAAGACCTCACAAGGTCCCCAAGCATTGTCCTATGTATTGAACAAATGCAACACCTGGTGCTTATACAATTACTTTTCAAACAGAAATTCTTTTAAACGTATGACTGAGTTCATGGTAGCCTTTAGTCATTTATGTAGTTTTTCCAATCAGTGGACAATATATGCATATGTGGGGCTATAAAATTATTATGATTTTTCAAAGAAACTAAAGGCATTGAATTTTACACCCATATCCTCTTGTATAACCCTCACAATAACCCTCCGAGGCAAGCATTATCTTATCCATATTTTGCAACTGAAGAAACAGAGATATTAAGTGAAAAATCCAAAATCACAGAGGTAGAAATCAGAGGCTCCAATTGAAAATCTTTTGTACAGCCTCGGCAGTGCTCGCTGCCTTTCAGTGTAAATTCACGTACAAAACAATTTCACATGTAAAAATCATTTAAATGAATGAGGTAATCAAAATTAGTAGTATGTAAGTATGCTAATGTTTGCAAGATTGTCTCACCTGACACTCCAGGAATAGTATTTTAAAAAAAATTAATGACTTTATTATTTTTTTAATTTATTATTTTTGGCTGCGTTGGGTCTTCGTTGCTGCACGCAGGCTTTCTCTAGTTGCGGCAAGCAGGCGCTACTTTTCATTGCGGTGCGCAGGCTTCTCACTGCGGTGGCTTCTCTTATTGCAGAGCACGGGCTCTAGGCACACAGGCTTCAGTAGTTGTGGCTCACCAGCTCTACAGTGCAGGCTCAGTAGTTGTGGCGCATGGGTTTAGTTGCTCTGTGGCATGTGGGATCTTCCCAGAACGGGGCTTGAACCCATGTCCCCTACATTGGCAGGCAGATTCTTAACCACTGCGCCACCAAGAAAGTCCAGGGATAGTACATTTTTTTAATGAATAGACAGTCTCCCTCTGAAAGCAAGCCCTAGAGTCTCACCCCACATGCACCAACTCCCATAGTGGGAGAGCTCCTGAGACCAGGATAACTTCCAAGCTGGGCCTTAATTCTTGGCCTCTGAATTTGTTGTAATTCTCTCTGACTCACCCTTAATTGACTACTTTGCAAGAGACATGTCCTGGAATAGCTGCTGAAGTCTTGAAATCAACTTCCTCCCCCATCCCTGGATACACAGAGGTGGTCCCAACATTTTCTGTGTGATATGACTCTGTGCCCCTGGCCATCATGATGGGTGATCCAGAGGGGCACCTGGCCTAAAATGAGCTAGTAAAGTTTCTCTTCCCAGGAACATTAAGTTGGAAACTGAAAAGCACACAGCATGGGATTGGAGGGGTAGAGCCCTGCTCCTAGTGGGGCTCTGGAGAGAAGGTCCTCTGACCTCTGTTACCATTCGCAGGCCCTGGAGCTGCCCTTCAAGAGATTTTGTGGCTCATGTGTTCTGCTAATTCTTTGATTAGCAGTATTATTCCACTAAATCCCACCTTTCACTTAAGCTAACCAGAGCCCATTTCTGTTGCTTGCTACCACAGGACTCAAATGGTCACTCTCATGAAAGTCAAAGCCTCACCAGAGATGAGACCATCCACAGGATGGGACAGAGTCTCATGGAGCTTACACCCTACGGGAGAGAGAAGATATGCATACAAATGACCATCATAGGAGGCCAAGGACAGAGTGGGATTGTAAAAGCACAATATATTGACTGCAGGGATTGAGGAAAGCTTCATGTAAAGGGGCCCTTGACCTGGGCCTTGAAGGATGGGTAGCAGATTAGCAGGAGAGATGAGGGGAGGGAGATCCTGGGCAGAGCAGACATCATAAACAAAGGCTCAGAGTGCAGACAGGGGAGGGAGAAGTGGGATTTGTCTGCAGTGTGGGAAGGGACTGGATAAAGTCTGGACAATGGCTTGGGACCAGATGCTTTTTCAGCAAGATTCTTTGTAGCCCTTCTAATAATAGCCTGTGAATAAAAACATAGCTTGATATAAATGATTTGTTTTTCATTCACAGTATTTTACTTCCTCCTCCATTCAATCATCTACACATTCTGCACTACTCCCTCAGGGAACAGAAAGCAGAAAGCAAACAAAACAGCAGTCAACTCTTGGCTTCTGAGTTTCCAAAACCCAGCCTTCAGGGAGGGACAGTGGTTAAGATACAAAATAGAAATGCTATAGTAAAACACACCTAGAGAGAACTGGTCCAATAAGTATGACTTTTTCAAGTCATGTCAAGGATTTGGGGCTTATTTTTTAAAAAGCAGCAGCAGCAGCTAGCTGTGGCTTGGTACTAATCCAAGCGGCTTCGTTCCAGGCCACTTGAAAAAGTCATTGACTTTGAATCCCAAATGTAACCAGCTTATCAGTCACCAACATGGAGCAGCTCAGCGGGCAAGGTTCAAATGATTTCCAGGAAACGCGTTCCTGAGCATTAAAAGTAGATCCTTACTGTTGCTAGCCTTCAGGAAAACTCCATTTCTTCTGACCTCCCTTACTTGCAATGTCCTTGTTTTCTTTAATCCTCAGGCTTTCAACTCCAGTGACCCCCTGGACTCCCACCTTCAACCATGCTTCACTCTTGACCCAACTTGGAGATGTCTCAGGCGACCTTTCCTCCAATGCCAATTCCCAGCCCTCCACACCCCATATGTGCCCATTTCTGCTGATTATCCTCTGTTTTCAGAGAATCCTATTGATTCTCCATTTCTTGCTGCCCTACCCTGAGTGCTGGAAGCAGACCTACACAGGGTGTCACCAAGGCTCCCTCGCTTTCCAGCTGTCGGTTGGGTTTGCCAGACAGGAGGGGCCTGGAGCAGAACAGAGCATGGAAAGAGAGGGAGGTCAGGGTGTTTGGTCCCCCATCTTACCCCATGTCTTCCCCAGCCCTGGCACTTGCTGTGTTCCTCCACAGCAGTCACTCTGACCTGCTGGCCCTTCCTCTAGGGTGCCCAGCTCTCTCCAGGCTCCAGCAACACTGTCCCTTCCCCTTGCCCCTTGAGGCTTGGAATGGTAATGGCAGACCCTTTACTGAGTTCAACCCTTTGCATGTGTCATGTCTCTTGCTAGAACCCTAACAGCTACGTACTTCCTACAGCTCTAGTTTTTCTCCTTACTGGAGTGGACTTTGCAGTGGTGCAACTCTAGTTGTTAGATAATACCCAAGCAGCCTCTCAATTACAGAAAAGCATATGGTTGGGCAGGGATGGAGTTGATTGTGGAAACAGGTAGTGACAAGCAGGAAGATCTGGTTTAATACAGCCTTTGATTGGGTAGCCAGGCACCCACATTCTAGCCCTGAAATTCACCACATGATCTTGGACAAATTCTTAAAAGTTAGTGCTTAAGATCAAATTTTAGGGTTAATCATCTCTGTGTCTCAGTGTTCTTATTTGGACCTATCTTCATTTAGTCACCTATTACCTGGCATTAATATGACTTGTATTTATGTATCTCTCCCATTGGGCAGTGAAACAATAAGCCAAACTGTACTCATCTTTGCAACCCAGCATCTTGCAAAGTGCCTGGCTCCAAGCAGGTATTCAATAACTTTTTCTGAATGAATGGAAAGGTGATCCCTCTGCTTAAACTGCCTCTGACAATTGGGCTGCCAGTGTTCACATCCTGACTCTGCCACTTACAAGCACTGTGTAGCCTGGGTCAAGTTGCTTAACCTTTATGTGCATTGGCATCTCAAATGTAAAATGAGGATTAATAATAGTACCTACTCAATGGGCTGTTTTATGGATTAAATGATACAAGCACTTAGTACAGAGCCGGGCACATATGTATCTCCTAAACACTGTCAGTTATTGTTGGTGGTGGTACATGGGGAAACCCTCTTCCATACAGCATATGGCTGGGAAAATTATTGTAAAACTGACCTTGTAAACTGAGATATGCTAGGCCAATGTTAAAATAATAATGTCAGTGTTGTAAAGAAATCTTTAAAGGGTTTTAAAGGAATCAGGAAAGTAGAGTTAAGGCAGTGGTTCTCAAATGGAGGTGCCTTTGTCTCCAGGAGAAACTTGGCATTGTCTGGAGACATTTTTGGTTGTCATAACTGGGGGATGTTATTGACATCCACTGAGCAGAGGCCAGGGTTACTGCTAAACATCCTACAATGCAAAGGACAGCCACCCCCAAAGAATTACCTGGCCAAATGTCAACAGTGCCATCTTAATGAATGAGGACTCAATTTTGCACCTGAGACTCCAAAACTCCCAGGCCAGGGATACTCGAGCCTTTCTGTTACCCTGACTCTCTTATTTGGTGAAAACCAATGTGTACCTGGCTGTGCTCATGGAGCACGTTGTACCCTCCCCCTGTGTGCTGTCTTCCCCCACTGGAGGCAACTCCTAACCAGGAATAGGCTATTTCCATCAGCATCCTCTTGGGTAATATATATTTTAAATGTTTACAGAGCAACTGGGAAGGATAAAAAATCAGAGAACATTTGAGAACACATCCACTCATGTCTCTTTGTTCTTGGAACCATGACCAGCATTAGAGCCACAAAGAACAGGGTTTGTGTTCCAGGTACTAGTATAGAAGCAGGGACATTAAGCACTCGCCTCACTGTCCATGGCATGTTGCTTTATGCACTGTCATTGCCAAGGCCAGGTTTTGTCATCATTACCGGTTAGATATTGTGGCATGGGTCTTGCCCGCTAAAAACTGTAGTCTCATTACTTCATCTCCTTAAAATCATCTTATTAATATGCATTTAATGCCCACTTCACTTATGGCATCATTTCAGAGGGTTTTTTCCCCTCCAATTGATCCTTATTAGTTTTCACATTTCTGGCTGGAACTTTCATAGCAATAATTGCTGAGCCAAATCAATTTCCTTGAAAGTCATTCATTGATTTATTCATCTATTCATTCATTGATTCATTCTCTCATCACTACTACAGTTAGTAGGATTGCCAGGTCCTAGGGTACGTGTATGACATACCTTGTGCTAAGCTCAAGGTTACAAAAACAAAAATAACAGCTCACAGTCTAGTTAGCTGAGATAGAATTATTTTTAAAACGGCTGCACATCCTATGACTTAGCAATTCCAATTTCCAGGAGCTATCTAGGAAAACGCTCACAAACGTGCACAAAGATGCAGAAATAAAACGTTTATTGTAGCACTGTTGGGCTAGAAAAAAATTGGAAGCAACCCAAATGTCCATCAACATGATTAATGCTAAATAAAATGTGGTATATGCATACCATGGAATTTTATGCAGCAGTTAACAGGAAGGGTCTATTTCTAAATGTATCAACACAGAGAGATCTCTGAAACATACAGTCTTGGAGGAAAAGTCCTCAGAGATATACACCAAACTCAGAGCAGAGGTTACCTCTGGGCACATGGGAGGGGAGGGAATGTGGATTAGGAGAGGTGGTCAGATAAGACTTTAACCTTACTGGAAATAGTTTTATTTCTTAAAAGGGTTAAATGTGTTGCTTATGCATGTTGCATATAAAACTAATAAAATACCACTTAGCAATTATAAGGCAAAGTGGTAGTATAAATAAGTGAAGGCTCCACTCCACTTGAGTGCATCACGAAAGCTTCAGAGAAAAAGAGACATATGAACTGGGTCTTTAGAGGCTTTGTAGGAGCCTGACAGGCTGAGGTGAGGCGGGGATTGTAACATACAGGGAACAGCAAAGTTGCCGAGATATCATTCCCTTGGAGTATTTCCACATGACTGGCCCATTCAGTGGAGAGGAGTGGATTGGGGGGTAGGGGAATGTGATACTGAAGGGGGCAGATGCATCTGGAACCTAAGACTGCACTGAAAAATGAATGCTTTTATATATCTTGCTGACGAGTTTTACTTTTTCTCCTGTAAGCAATGAAAAGGCTACAAGTGAGGGGTGATATGACCAGATGTTGAAGTTGGAAAAAGCAATAAAATAAGAGTGATTTTTTCCTCCAGAGGTTGCAGAGGACAGATGTGCCCACTACCCAACCCATCTATGGCATCACATCAAACCATCACATGCACATACTAGTTTTCTACATATTGCCTAGCACAGATAGGCCCACAATAATTATTCTGTATAAAGATTTTCAAATATAAAGGGAAGTGTGAAGTATATAATGCCCAATATCCAGACTTTAATATTTATTAAAATACACCATATATATGGAAGAGTGCACGAATCTTAAAGAGTAAGTTTGATGCACGTTTACAAAGCAAATATACCTAATTAACCACAATAGAAATCAAG
>NW_006792921.1:209568-220315 GCF_000442215.2 Lipotes vexillifer | reverse complement strand
AATGCCTCTCATGACCTCTCAGAAGCTGCACTCCTGAAAGATAACCACTACGCTGACTTCATCTGGAATTGATTTCTGAGTACAATGCGAGGTAGGGATCAAGGATTTTTTTTTCCCATACTGCTATCAAATTGGTTCGGCTCCATCAGTGGAGTCCTGAAGTGACAGTTCTGGAGAGAAAAGAGGAATTCTTAAAGACAGGAAGCTTAATGAAGAAGGATGGAGAGAAAGAGCGCACTTGAAAGTCCACATATTGGACTTCCCTGGTGGTTCAGTGGTTAAGACTCTGCGCTTCCACTGCGACGGGGTACAGGTTCAATCCCTGGTCAATCAGGAAACTAAGATCCCACATGCCGTGAGGCACACCAAAAAATAACTTAAAAAAAAAGTCCATGTATTGAAACTAGATAGAGGTGATGGTCATACAACATTGTGAATGTTCTAAATGCCACTGGATTTTACACTTTACAAAGGTTAAGATGCTTGGGGATGGGCAAAAGAAATAAAAACAAAAATAAACAAATGGGGCCTAATCAAACTTAAAAGCTTTTTCACAGCAAAGGAAACCATAAACAAAACGAAAAGACAACCTACAGAGTGGGAGAAAATATTTGCAAACAATGTGACCAACAAGGGCTTAATTTCCAAAATATACAAACAGCTAATACAAGTCAACAACAAAAAAAACATGTAACAACCCAATCAAAAAATGGGCAGAAGACCTAAATTGACATTTCTCCAAAAAAGAAATACAGATGGCTAATAGGCACATGAAAAGATGCTCAGCATGGCTAATTATTAGAGAAATGCAAATCAAAACTACAATGAGGTACCATCCCACACCAGTCAGAATGGCCATCAGTGAAAAATCTACAAATAACAAATGCTGGAGGGGGTGTAGAAAAAAGGGAACCCTCCTACACTGTTGGTAGGAATTAAGTTGGTACAACCACTGTGGAAACAGTATGGAGGTTCCTCAGAAAACTAAAAATAGAACTACCATATGATCCAGCAATCCCACTCCTGGGCATATAGCCAGACAAAACTAGAATTCAAAAAGATACATGCACCCCTATGTTCACAGCAGCACTATTCACAACAGCCAAGACATGGAAACAACCTAAATGTCCATCGACAGATGAATGGATAAAGAAGATGTGGTATATATACAATGGAATACTACTCAGCCATAAAAATAAGAAAAAAATGAAATAATGCCATTTGCAGCAACATGGATGCAACTAGAGACTATCATACTAAGTGAAGTAAGTCAGAAAGAGGAAGACAAATACCATATGATATCACTTATATGTGGATTCTAAAATATGACACAAATGAACCTATCTATGAAACAGAAACAGAATCATGGACATAGAGAACAGACTTGTGGTTGCCAAGGGGGAGGGGGTTGGATGAGGGATGGAGTGGGAGGTTGGGGTTAACAGATGTAAGCTTTTATATATATAGGATGGATAAACAACAAGGTCCTACTGTATAACACAGGGAACTATATTTAATATCCTGTGATAAACCATAATGGAAAAGAATATGAAAAAGAATATATATATGTATAACTGAATCACTTTGCAATATATATATATATATATATATATAAAACCGAATCACTTTGCTGTACAGCAGAAATTAAGCAACACTGTAAATCAACACTTCAATAAAAAAAATATTAAAACTGAAAAAAATAAGATGCTTGGTGGGGGAGGGGGTAGATAAAGTCCACGTATACAATACCTAAATGCTGTCTGCATAAAACAATTTGATCTAACATTCTCTATATATTTATTTCCCACTACATCTTTGAAAAAGAAATTAGACATGGGCTTATAGGGTAAAATCAAGTCCAAAGTGTAAAAGCCACGAGGAGACAGTTTGGGCTCAATGCAAGGAATACTGTTTTACCAGTCTGAGATGTCCAAAAGCAAAACAGGCTCTCTTGAGGAGGTGGGGTCAGTAAGTGCCCATTGGTGGACTCGAGAACAGACTATAAATGCACTTGGAATTGAGAACTGGCTGACAGGCTGGTGGGCTGGGGTCATTCTAAGCCTTTGCCAATTCCAACTCTGACTCATGTTCCTTCTCATTTGAAAGTTGTCCAGGCCTTTCACCTTACCCATAAACACCTTTTTTACACAGACAAGACATTATTTTGTTAAGGAGTCGAGAAGTCTAGGTATCCAAAGGGCTTTGCCATTACATGGTAATGAGTCAAATTTCCTGAGGATTAGAAGGTTTTGCTTGAGCACACTTTGGGCTGCTCCTCTGATACAAGGGTATTATAAGCCCACGTTTGAAAATAGTGTTAGAATAACAAGAGGGGCAATCATTTCCAATAAAAATGACAACTGCTGTTTGTACCAGTTATTTGTGCTGACCCCAAACTTGGTGGTTATAAAATGACAGCCAGGATTCTGTGGGTCAGGAATTCAGGAAAGGGATGGCAGACACAGCTTATTCATGCTCCATGATGTCTGAGGCCTTGACTGTCTGGGGGCAGCTCAGTGGCAGGGCAACCGGGATTATCTGGAGGCTTCTCCACTCGCATGTCTGGTGCTGGGACGGGGCGGTCGGCAGGAGTGCCTCCACGTGGCTTCTCCACGTGGCCCGGGTTTCCTCATGGTGTGGCATCCTCAGGGAAGCTAGATTCCAAAAGCAGTTGTCTCAGGACACAAGGTGGAAGCTGCGTCATCTTTTATGACCTAGTCTCGGAAGTCAGGCAGCATCATTTCAGCTGCATCCTATTGGTGACAAGTGAGTCATAAACCCGTGCAGATCCAAGGGGAAGAGACCTAATCCTCTTGCCCTCAGTGGGAGAGTGGCAAGGTCACCTTAGAGAAGAGCATGTGGGATGAAAGTTACTTTCACAGCCACCTCTTGGAGACTATAATCTGCCATGCAGTTAAACTCCCTCTATCAATATAATATCAAGATGTCCCTTACATCCGAAAATTTCTCTTCCTCCCCTCCCCCCATTCTGTAACCACTTGGCCCCCCGCCTTCCACATTACAGACAGCAAAGTGTACAAGTTACTTCCCCTTTCTTTTTTTTCTATAATCACTTTTAATTAATCTAATCTCAAGGCATCCTACTCTTTAATTTCCTCTCTTATTCCCTTCTCCCCATATCTCTCCTCTCCCTTTATTCGATTTATGAGTTAGGGGGAAAAAGCTCTCGACTCTTACAACAAATGATAAAAATCTGCTAGAGACACATGAAGGAAAAGGAAGCTGGATGTTTTGACGTGTGCTTAGACATAAGGAGGAACAGCCCTATAGAAGTCCTTCAACATGCCAAGGAGGCCTTTTTTAGAATACATAAAGTCCCTCTCTGCCTTTCTAGGTAAGCCAGATTTTTCTCAAGCACAAGAATTTAAGATAAATCAAGAACTCTTTTATCATATTTTATTTCAATTATATTACAGCTTAATAAACCTTCATGGCTTTGCCTGTTTTATTTACCATGTTATGTTTCCACCAACAGTGCGCTAGGGTTCCCTTTTCTCCACACCATGAGAGCCCCTTGTGAGTACTTGCTCAGCTAAACATACTGGTTATTGGATCTAACCTAAAGCCAACTGTAACACTCACCAACTGGATTACCAGTTTGTGCAAATGTGACATGGCTATTGTAAAATTATAAAAATAAAGAAGAAAACAGTTGTTCCCAGCATACTGCCACAGAAAATGATCTCCACTTTGCCAATGAATAAAAGCACGGAATCGTGGGGTTTATTTCTTCAAGACTGTACAGGACCTTGAACATAGGGTTACACGGTAAAATAGAATAATATTAAATTAAAACCTTGACAGCCATCTCTCATCAATAGGTAAGTGCCTGCACTCCAGTGAAATGCACTGGAGCCTGTAATCCCAGAGAAGCCAAGAGTCAGTGTATCTTCATATTGCATGGGGAAATCAGTGATTGATCTTGTCTGCATCTTCATCAGTAAAGCATCTGTAGCCTATCATTCTATAGGTCCCTGTACATCTGTGTTCTCCCAGGACCCTATATTTCCTCTTGCATTGCAGGTTAATCCAAAAACAGTCCGCTAAGGACAGAGATCACTTTAAATACTGCTTTGTTCCCAATAGTTTTTTTTTTTTTTAATTAAAGCCCCATTTGTATAGAATAATTTTCTAGATGGAAAACAATAGACACAACTTGCATTTATTTTCAATGTCAGCACCAACAGGTTCAAAGTCTCCTGCTGGGATGTTAGGCTACTGAATCAGTCTCCTTCAAGCTCTTTGTAGACCCATTAATTGAGAAGTTAGAGAAATAAGGGTACCCCTATGTAATTAAACTGCCCGTTTCACCTTCCTTCACTAAAGCAGTTTCCCAGGATGTTAATTGGCTGGAGAGTTTCTCTGTGCCTGGTAGATCTTGATAAGTCGTACATTAAAAAAGCACTGTCCCACCCTTAAACTGTCAGGAGGCAAAGCAGACTTAGCACTTCGAAGAGTTAATTACAAATCTAAGGGATATTTTTTTCTGTTTGTGTTTGCCTCTGGGCATATTTGATGCTAATGCCCCCTTCCTTCCATTAAATGATAAAAACTTCCTATTGGATTTTCTGGTTTGCTCTGGGCTTAGAGGAAAGGCTTTCCTGAGAGTAGTCACCAGATTACTGCTTTGTTTTCAATAAGCCATTAAGTTCCTTGCTGTTTTGCTTTATAAGGAAACTGCATTTGATTTCTGTGTCTGCTGTTCTCCCCTGCAGTCTGGTGTCTGCAGTTCATCACCCCCAGTCATCCCAATGCATCTGCAGATGCATTGCCCTTTTTTATGAGGATTCTGGGAGAAATGACCATCTGTGTCCTGGGCTTCTCTGTGTCTTTATCAACCCTGACTCATTCTTCTTGGTAGTTAATTGCCCCTTTTCTCCTGATTTTTGTTTCTGAGGAAGAAAACACATATATGCTTTCCTTTGGAAAAAATAAATAAATGACAAAGAGGAAGAGAGAAATTGTGTTTTGCACAGTTTTTGAGCAACCAGAAATGATGACTGGCAACAGTCCTTTTAATATTTTTTATATTGACAGTTTACAGCAACCATTTATTTGTCCTAGATTTTCTGGAACAGTCTCAATTTCAAAGATTCTTCCCTGCTGCTGTCTCTTCAGATAAATGAATTCACAAATGAGGAAGAAAAATGAAACTCCTTTGTTGATGAATGTATCCTGATTTTTAGGTTCAAAATATATAAACAAGATCATTGTTTGAATAAACATGAATAAAGGCTAGTGTTAAAATTAAATAACACCAAGAGGCAGATCTAATTTATTATTTAATTTTACATGTGTGTGTGTGCATGTGCACACGTGCACATGTACGCTATTTTGCTGCATGGTAGAGGCAAATAATAAGCAGGTCAAGAAATAAGTATAATTTGATGCATTGTCACATTAAAAAAGAAAAGGCGCAAGCTTTGGAACAGAACAGACCTAGGTCAGAATGCTGGGGTCTGGGTTGGAAACCTGGGCTGGAATCCTACTTGTCATTTAGAAACGAGCTCCCACCTAACATGCCTGAGCCTCAGTTGCCGCATCTTAAATAAGAATAATATTTACCTAACAGGGTAGTTGTTAGGACAAAAAGAGCTAAGATTTGTAAAATCCCCAGCACAGTGCCTAGCATATAGAATTGCTTTTTTAAGAAGGCAATTAGCATTTTTAGAAGTAACATAGCTGTGATACAGTTAAAACAAGCCTTTCTGGAGGGGGCTGGAAGGAGAAAGCTAGACGAGGAAAGAGAGTGTGGAGTGGGGTCCCCGTCTCCCTTGAGAGACAAGAGTTAGTCAGGCAAGTACTTCTCCTTTCACCAGGGATTGTCTTAAACCAAGCAAGCCCATGTTCCAGACTCTGCTCAGAACAAGTGCCTAGTTGCCCAAGAGTGGATGAACTGGGTACTGGGGTGACCCCAGGTCAGACCCTGGATGTCCCTTGTCAGAGAAGCCATGTCATGTGTGTCCCACTGGAATACAGATCCAGCTCTAGAGCGTCTTAGAGAGACTTTCTGCTCTTCCCATCCACTGGGGTGGGGCAGCCAGGCTGCCAAGTCCACTTTCCTTGTCTGCATCCCAGGGCCTCACAGGATGGGTGAGAAGAAACTCACTGCCCCAAGCCACATCATCCACAGCTGCTTGAAAGTCTGGTTTCCAGATTTCATTTCCAGATTCCCAGATCCATTTCAGTGAAGTAGGAAACTTCCCAGTAGTGTTGGTCTTTCGCTCTTCAGACTGGATTCCAAGAAAGGGTTCTGAGCCAGTTGTAAGTAGGAGTGGATCTAGCTAACCGATAGCTCTCAAAACTCAGATGCATCAGCATCAGCTGATGGGCTTATTAAAAACGCAGATTCCTAGACCTTTCTGCCAGTTGTTCTGATTCAGTAGATATTTCAATAACCTAAAAGAATGAGTCTCTCCATTTATCCATTATTTGTTGGTTACTAAGTGCTCCACATACACAACCTGTTCTTGTTTACCCTCAATCCTATGAGGCAGAGGTTGAGTAATGTGGTTAAGGTCACCCTTAGTCACACCCTTGACCTCCGTGGGTAACCCCTTAAGTCCTCTGTCACAGGCCACCCTTGCCTTGAATTATGGGCTCCCATGCCCACCAGCTTCTATCGGGCTCCCCAAACCTCTCAACACAAATTAGACTAAATTCGTTTTGGACTTGGATTGGCCAAGTACATGGTTTTAACTTTGTTTATGAAACAAACAACAAAAACTTAACTAGCACTTTCTAACCCTCCTTCTGAGGAGTCCAGGCCCAAAAATGTCCCACCTTGCCTTGTAAAAGGACCATTCCTAGGCATATAAGAAAAGCCCCTTCCCCAGTATTCTTCCTACCCTGCAGACTTCTTTCTACATATCTCATTTCTGCAATAAAGAAATCCTAGACCTTCACTTCTGTAATACTTCTAGATTTTTCCTTCTATATTGCAAGAGCAGTAATATCCTGTCGATATGCCTTTTCATCTTAGCCTAAGGTAGACATGTGACAGTTTAAAGTGTTTGGCTTTATTATTATTCTGACCTTTCTGTTATTTTCTATTTAGTAAGAAACATGTAACCAGAGGCTCACAGACTACTCTTTGTGACAGTTTCCCAAGGGTATTATCATTATGCTTTCAGATGGCATCTAAACAAATCAATATTATCAGTCGTTCTGTTTAGCATGGGCTTTGGGTATCTCAAATGAGCCCAAAGATGGAAAATCCCTTATTAGTTTCACAAGGAGCAAAAATGTGCTTCCATTTGGTATAACTTAACCAGGAGGTCTCTTAGCACTGAGAAGAAATTTCTGTTTTCAATTACAAAGACAGTGGAGAGGACAAGAATAACTTTGAGGGGCAGGTTAGAGCACCTTTCAGATGTTTTGCTTTGTAAAACTGGAGAACCTAGTGATGATATGTGAGAGTGACAGGCTACTTCTCTCCTTATGTGAAGGCTGTGTCTATAATTTTTAAAATATAAAATTGCGACGCCCAACCTCCGGAACTCTGGAAACCAGCATGTAGGAACTAACCCTAACCAGAGATGCTACTTTTGTGGGGCAACAGGCTGGGACACGGTTCTGAAACCTCTTTCTCAGAGTGAACAAAAGCCATAATGGCCTTCTAGAACCACCATTTCAACAAACTGTGTTCTTTGCCCCCTAGGCCACTACATACGATTATGCTGGACATTCAATACACCAGGTCCCTGGCGGAGGCCTAGTGGGGCTGAGTAGCCTCAAAGCCTGAACTCTGCTCACCAAGCCACCTGTCGCGGTGCTGCTTCTGCCCAAAGGTGCCATCTGCTGTGAAGGCACACACCTGTGTGCCCCTCCACCCAGGCAGAACCTCAGGTTCACCCCATCCTCTCTTTCCTGCTTACACCACATGATAAATGTATCTGTTGTTACTAACAATAGAAAGAGAGAATCAGGAACAGGAATTGTATCAAGAAATTAATCAAGCTGTGGATCTTCTTACAGACAATATTATTTAGCTTAATTTATGTAGTTGTTTTTCTTGGACATTCACAAGTAAATATTAAATATATATATAAAATACATATAATTCCTCATGGTTTAAAAATTAAATTTCAAAAATAATTAAATTTCAAACAAATTAAATATAAATAATTGACAGAGAGGTAAAGCAGAATCTTTTTTTTTTGAATGAAGATAATTATGCTAAATTTAAAAAAGAGGCAACAGTACTGACAAAGGAAAATGCACAGTGATTCAGAAAGACAGTGCTTAGCTTGTAAACGTCACAGAAAAACCGAAAACGTTGAAGAATAAAACACTGAAGCTGTAAAAAGGAAACTAGATGCTGCATTGCGAATACTCAGTGATCTATTTGAACAAAAACACCGTAAACTCAAACCGCTCAAGTACATAGATGAACTCATACATCTGTGCCTTTGGGGGTTCTGTCTCCAGGAACCAAAGCAATTTTGTCCCCCTGAGAGACATTTGGCAATGTCTGGAGACATTTTTGGTTGTCACGACTAGGGGGTGCTACTGGCATTGAGTGGATAGAGGTTAGGGATGTTGCTCAGTATTTCTACAGTATACAATACACCCCACAACTCCCAGGATGAATTATCCAGTTCAAAATGTCAATAGTGCTGAGGTTATCAGGAAATCCTACTCTATTAGGATTGCATTCAACCCTGAACAATGGAAAAACCCTAGTGATCCTAGTGCTGCCATGATCCAAATAATTTGGAGGTTTATCTCTCATAACTAGTAGTATATAGGGGTTGCCAGGCCAGAGCTTGTATTTCAGCTCAGTGATGTCATCAAGGACCCAGGACCCCCAGAGGGGGTCTTAGAAGATGCACATTTTAGCTGTGCACATTACTGCCCCAAAGCAAATTGAGCTTGTTAGTAAGAAAGAAGGGTCATAATGGATATTGTATAGGCAAATGGCAGGTTGGCCACAGACATATTTTTCCTCTTTCATGATGCCTCTAGCTCTAGCCTGCCTGAATACCCAGCAAAACTATCCAGTCACTTTCCATCAAAATTAAGTGGAGCCTTTCATACTATTCCCAGGCAGCGCTGATCCCTCTGAGGCAGAAGTTTTGGTCTTTGGAGATAAGGAGAACCGCAGGGCCAGTGGGACACCGAAGGGAGAGAAATGGAGCTTTCTCCACAGGAATAGCACCCAGTGGGCTGGACATGTGTCTTTGCAGACAAATGTAAAGGTTATAGTAAGAAGCCATGGATATCTAAGAGCAGGGTAAATAGATGTCAATGGGGAAAAGTGAATTAGAGGTTTTTTAATTGGACAAGTTAATGACTTCAAGTAAAATCAATAGCAAATCCAAAAATACAGTTTGAGAATTTTATAAAGGGTTTCAGACAACCAGTATATAAAAATTAGTGGGTGGGAAAGAGAACATAAAAGGTAAACCCAAACAGCTTGCTTATTGTTATTATAATACTAGTAATGATAAAGATGGTAAAAATAATAATCATAAGGCAAAGTCTTTGAGTCAATATCCAGTCCATTGGAGCCCACCTGAGGTCTCGGAGCAAAGGATTCCTCTGAGGTCTCATCCGAGCTCGGGACTGAGGAGGGAATGTTAATAATTTGTATAATATTCCATAGATGTGGAAAGAGAAATGGCATTGAATGAGACCTATATTTTTCTAATCATGACCTTGTCCATAAGTCCAGATATGTAGGCTGACCAGAGAGACACTGGTTCAGAGGAGAGCAGGGCGAGGGGAGGTTAGGTACAACCCAACTGAAAAGTGGCCTCCTTACAACAGTGTGTTGACATTCCCTGTAGTTGCCAGAGGTTCCCAAGACTCAGGTTTTCCTGCCAGTCCAGAGAAAGTTGGTGAGATCTATTTCAAACTTTCTTTATATCACCCTTGCCCTGGTCATTTGTACTTTTGTTGATGGCCTCCAGGGGCAGCTGCTAGTTCCAAAGGACTAGCAGCTTATTATGCTAAACTAATGAACTAGTCCTCTAAATTAGAAGCCCTTTGGTCATTTGAAAATGAAATCTTAGTAGTCACAAAAAAACTTCTGCTAAGCAATTCTTAAAAATCTATTTAGTAGGAGATGGGTCAAGATTTATCTAGATCTATCTCTAAATGGCCCAAATGGCCTCCCCAATAATCTGGTACTCTCTTATTCCTTTTTCTTTTATATTTCTGTTCTGATTTCCCTTGGAACAATATTTGTATGTCTCAGAAAACCCCATATGACTAAAAGATTTATACTATTTTTAAGCACTTTGAGTCTCTCTGAGAATTGACCTTTGTTGGTAATGAACGCTACCTAATTCTATGTTCTTAACAGACAGCTAAAATACAGTGGGAGTTCAGTTAATTCTTAGTAATCAGTTTCTGTGGTATTTGTACAGAATGATGAAAATGGCATGGCTGCACTATTGCACATGTATTACGTGAGATTAGAGTGATACATTTTAACCTATTTTCAATCATATTTAGAGTGTACTTACATATAATAGAGCATGTGTCTTGAAAGAAGCTGAGGGAGAAAAAAGAGATCTGTGCATAATGACCATAAGTGTATCCTCAAATTACTTTTCTATTTCAGGGGACATATAGGATGTACTTGAAGGGTCACTGACTAGTTCAGTTCCACATCAGTAAATCAGTGTTCAGAAACAGAGGAAGTAACAGGCAACAGAGTTTTACCAACATAATAAAATAAAGCTGGGAAACAAGGTCTGTAGATTATTTTCTTCAGCAG
>NW_006792921.1:204861-209328 GCF_000442215.2 Lipotes vexillifer | reverse complement strand
AGCAGGATCCTTTCAAATCTGACCGTGTGGCACCTTAACAGAATGTGGTGGACATGTTTCACTGGTCTCTGAACAGGCTTGAGATTGGATGTTTATTCTACGTTAACATGTAGATTGATCTGGCAAAATCTGGTACAAAATTGCATTAAATAAGCAGTACAGGAAAGGATGTTATGCTGAAGATAGTGGAAATAATCTATTGCTCTACATATATATTTTAAATTAAGCAGCTACTGTTTTGGTGCAACACAATATCAAGAAACAGCTTGATTACCCTAGCATTAACCAGTCAAAGAATCGGGGAAGTCCAGCCCGTAGACATATACCATTCATGATTGCCTTGGTAGCTGATGTAAATATGGATGTGTCCATGCCCTGCCACCCCTACTTTTCTCCTCTTTTTCCATCTTGCACTCAACTGACATGAGTCTAGGATCTTCAGTTTTATCACTTGGCAGACATGGGTGGTTTCCTGCGCAACAGCTATTCTTGCTAAAGAAACCTTGATTTTGTTCAGGTGTCAGTTGGCCATTTGTGCCAAGGGAACCTGGATTTAAACTCCCACCCCCACCCCAGAGGAAGAATCTTGATTAATCTAAGCCAATCATGGGTAATTCCATTCTCCTTCACTTGGGATGGTTTAGAAATGGGCAAGTGATACAATTTTGGCCAGTGAAGTATGAGGTGCAGCCTGTGCGGCCTCCTGAGAATATCCCCCTCACCTTTAAAAAGTTCTCAAGAGAGTGATCTGTCCTTATCTTTTTCAGAAGTTGATGTCTGCAAGAACAGTAGCAGACATCTTGGTGCCATGAGAGCAGCCAGTCTATGAGGAAAAGCCAACACACTGACATGCAGAGCAGAAAGAAGGAAAGAAACCTAGTCTTTCTTGAAACCACTGAGATGCTGAATTAACCCACCCTGCCCACCAAAGGTAACCACTATACTGATGTAGTGAATGCTGTGATTCCATCGTCAGGACAAAGGCATTCCTTTCCGCAGCTACCAGAAGTATTCCTACTCCAGAAATCATCTCCTTTGGGACTTGCGTCTCTCTAGCTCTGTCTGGTTCCTAGGGGAAGCCTGTGTGCACTGACTGATTTATATGGGGGTACAAAGGCCCGACCACCTTGCTTCAGTGAGAGATAACTCTAAAGACTATCCCAGCTCCAGTTCAGCTTCCGGTAGATCAGCTAAAGTCTTCGTTGTAACTGCACTGCAGTTTAACTTCTCTCTCTGTTCAATCCTGTCTCTCTCATTCCTTTACACCTGTTTTACTTGAGAGCACTCTCCAATAAATCTTCTGCATACAAAACTCCATCTGAGTATATTTCCAGGGAACCTGGCATAAGACACCTTTTTGAAATAATAACTTCCTCACTTTTCTTTATATTTTTGCCACCTAAAATGTATGCATCCTTAAACACTGTATTCTATATTTTCTTGCCCCCTTCTCTAAGGGGACCATGCATAAAGTCATACACTACATGTATTTTTTGGTATCTCCTTTTTTCATTCAACAATATGTTTGTGAGATTTCATAACTTATTATGTGTAGTTTTATTTCATTAATTTTAATATGTTATAGTATTTTATTGTAGAAATTTACCATAATTTGTTTATACATTATATTATTGATGGACATTTAGGTTGTTCACAGTTTGGGGCTATGATAAACAATGCTGCTAACAAAGATTCTTGTACATTTCTCTGACACACATGTGCAGGCTTTTCTGTGGGGTATACATCTAAGAATGGAATAGCTGAATCAAAGCATATGCATAGGTTCAGTTTTAGAATTCTGCCAAATAATTTTCAGGAGTAGTTGTGCTATACCAATTTACACTCTAACAGTACATGAGAGTTCTTGTTTTTCCATATTCCTGCCAATACTTGGTACTGGCAGTCTCTAATTTTAATTTCTCTGATGGGTGTATAGCAGTATCTCTATTGTTTAATTTAGTTTTCCTTATTATTAATAAAGTTGATACTTTTTCAAATAATTATTGACTGCTTGGATATCCTGTTTAATGAAACACCTGTTCAAATCTCTTGCCCATTTATTTTTACTAAGTTGTTTGTCTTCTTATTGAGTTGTAGGATTCTTTCTATAGTCTGGATGTAAATTCTTTACCAGTTATGTATATTGCACACATCTTCTTGCTCTCAGTGGCTTGATCTTTCACTCTCAGACATGTGATTGGGAAGTTCTTAATTTTAATGTAGTCAAAATTATCAATCTACTTTTCATGGTTAGTGATTTGGGGACTCTGGGAAATATTTGCTTCTCCAATATCATGAAGCTACTCTCCTATGTTACTTTATGGATGTTTTATTATTTAGTCCTTGAATTGTTCATTTTTTTGTGTGTGTATGGTGTGAAATATTTTTCACATGTATATTTAAATGTCCCAGAATCCAATTACTGAAAAGACCATTTAATCCCGCTGCTGTCAATAACACTATTTTCATTAATCAAATGTCTATACATGCATAGGTCTGATTCTGGGCATTCTACTCTGTCCTATTGGTTTATTTGTTTATCCTTTCATTAGTACCAAATCATTAACTATTGTAAATTTGTAATTAATAATTAATTATTTGTAGTTTTTCAGTTAGAGCTAGGCCTCTTATTCAAGAGTATCTCAGCTATTTTTGACCCTTTGCATTTTCATATAAATTTTATGAGTAGCTTGTTAAGTTCCACAAGATAATACTTTCATTGCACTCTGTTCCCTCTTCCATCTCTAATTATGTTCTAGGATCATCTCCCGTATGTCTGAAAAACAGCCTTAATTATTTCACATAAATTTTCATATAAATTGCATTTTCATATAAATTTTATGAGTAGCTTGTTAAGTTCCACAAGACAACACTTTCATTGCAGTCTATTCCATCTTGCATCTCTAATTATGTTCTGGGATCATTTTCCTTATGTCTGAAAAACAATCTTAATTATTTCCTTTGTTGTAGGTCTGCTGGTGACACATCTCTGAGTTTTGTGTGAAAATATCTTTTTTCACCTTTACCCTTAACATATATTTTTGCTGGGTATAGAATTCTAGGATGACTATTATTTTCTTTCAGCACATTGAACATTCCATTTCAATATTTTCTGGATTCTATTCCTTCTGTTGAGATGTCAGCTATATAATTGTTGCTCCTTCTCAGATAATCTGTCTTTTTCTTTTCTAGCTGGATTTAAGATTTTCTCCTTGTCTCTGGTTTTCTACAGTTTCACTGTGTTATCCAGGTGTATGTACATTTTTAGAAAATATATATCATGATCAATGTTATTTGTATATTCATGTATTTCTTGATTTTTAGAAAATGCTGACCTAGTATCTCTTTAGATATTGCTTGTGTTCAATTCTTTCTATTCTCCCCTCTGAAACTCCAGTTACACATATGTAAGTTATTCTCATTGTAATTGCTATGATACTAATCTCTCTTTTGCGTTTGCATTCTTTTTGCCTTTCTGTGCTTCATTCTGGATATTTTCTTCTGACCTATGTTCCATTTTAATAATTTTCTCTTCAGTTCTGTACAGTCTTCTGTTAAGCCCATTCACTGAGTTTTCCATTTTAGTTATTGTGTTTTGAGTTCTAGAATTCCTATTGGTTCTTTTTTAAATCTGCTACGATTTGTTTTTTTGTTTTTGTTTTTTTTTTTGCTGTACGTGGGCCTCTCACTACTGTGGCCTCTCCCGCCGTGGAGCACAGGCTCCAGATGCGCAGGCTCAGCAGCCATGGCTCATGGGCCCAGCCGCTCCGCGGCATGTGGGATCCTCCCGGACTGGGGCACAAACCCGCATCCCCTGCATCGGCAGGCGGACTCTCAACCACTGCGCCACCAGGGAAGCCCTGCTATAATATTTTTAAAATAACTCCCAGGTCTCCAGTTTGACTTTTACCTCCTTAAACATTATAAATACATTATTTTTAAAGTTTGTGTTTGATAATTCCAATATCTAAAGCTACTGTAGGTCTGTTTCCACTATCTGTTGTTTGTGCTGGTTTTCATTTTATTTTGTTTTGCCTTCTCATGTGTCTGGTTTTCTCTGATTGTGTTTCAGACATTCCAATTTGAAAAATTGCTTGAGAAAGTATTTAAAGCCTGGATAATTTTACCTTCTCTTAGTGAAGATTTTCATCCTCTTCTGTCAGTCTTCAGTAGGTATTAACAATCCATCATCTTAATCCATCTCAGGAATGAATATACTCAAAGGTAGACTACAATCCATGTGAGCACTGGTTTACTTCCACTTCACCTGTACTCCTAGGATACAGTCCTTCAGAGTCTCAATCCAAGGGTTGCAGGATGGGAGGAGGGTGGTATCAGAGCTGAACTCTCACTTGTCTTCCTGATACCATGAGTTTTTCAAAAGCACTGCTCAACCTCTCAAACATCTCTTCTAGATCAGCACATGTCAGCAGGATCAAAGCAGCCCCAAATGCTAGGCTTACTTCC
>NW_006792921.1:174742-204851 GCF_000442215.2 Lipotes vexillifer | reverse complement strand
CTTTCCCTAGATATCAGTCCTGTAATTCTTCATTATCTTTTTAGCTCTCTAACGCTTTCAAGCAGACTTAAATTTTTTCCCCAGCTTTTCTAGTTGTTCTCAGTAGGAGATTAGATCCAAATTATCTAGTTTATCATGACTGGAACTCTAATGGATTATTTCTGTCAGCATAGAAATAGGCTATAATAGAGCTACCATATGATACAGCAATCCCATTCCTGGGCATATAACCAGAGAAACCATAAGTCAAAAAGCTACATGTACCCCAGTGTATACTATTTACAACAGCTAGGACACAGAAGCAACCTAAATGTCCATCAATGGATGAATGGATAAAGAAGATGTTGTATAATATGCAATGGAATATTACTCAGCCATAAAAAAGAATGAAATAATGACATTTGCAGTGACATGGATGGACCTAGAGACTGTCATATTGACTAAAGTAAGTCAGACAGAGACAAATATCATATGATATTGCTTATATGTGGCATCAAAAAAATGGTAAAAATGAACCTATTTACAAAACGGAAATAGAGTTACAGATGTAGAAAACAAACTTATGGTTACCAAGGGGGAAAGCAGGGGAGGGATAAATTGGGAGATTGGGATTGACATATACACACTACTATATATAACACAGATAATAAGAGCCTACTGTATAGCGCAGGGAACCCTACTCAATACTCTGTAACGACCTATATGGGAATAGAATCTTAAAAAGAGTGGATATACATATATGTATAACTGCTTCACTTTGCTATACAGCAGAAACTAACACAACATTGTAAATCAACTATACCCCAATAAAAATTAATTTTAAAAAAGAAATAGGCCACAATATCCCACAGTAAAAAAAAAATCTCTCATGACCTCCTTTAGCAATTCTCTTCTATTGCCTATTTTTTTGCTCATCTTCATGTGAAAATTCTTTAAAGGAATCTGTATTTTGATGCCTCCAATTCATTATCTCCCATTTGTCTTTGAACCCACACAAATTATGGTGTTGTCTCCAACACTCCATCAAACCTATCTGATCAAGGCCCTAATGACTTCCATGTTGCCAAGTCAAATGGTACATCCTTGATCCTCATCTTACTCAATCTCTCTAAAGAACTTAACATATTTTCTTCACTTGGATTATTGAAATCATACTCCCATGGTTTTCCTCCTAAATATCTGACTATTTCTTCTGAGGGCCCCTTGATAAATCATTCTCTTCTTCCTAACCTCTAAATGTTAGAATACATTAGAGCTCAATCCTTGAACTTCTTTGTCTGCACTCACTCCCTAGGTGATTTCATCCCATCCTGTGGCTTTAATTCCAACTACTCAATAATGATTCCTACCTTTATATTTCTAGCCCCAATCCTTCCCCTCAATTTCCTCCTTGATATCTCCATCTGTATGTCAAGCAGGTATTTCAAACTTAACATGTCCAAACCAAAATTATTGCTTTCCACCCGCTTCCCTCAACCTAATACTCCATAGCATTCCTCATCTCAATAAATGGCACAACTGTTCAATTAGTTTTTCAAGCCCCAAACCTTGGTGTCTTCCTTGACAACAAATATAGTCTGAATTCAATCACCTTTTGCCACCTCCATAGGTGCCACCCTTATTTGTGTGTATCAGTTAAGAATGGCTGAAGTTGAAAGTATTGTAATAGAAAACTCAACTGCAGTAGTTTAAACCAGGGATCAGCAAAGTAGGGCCCCTGAGCCAAATCTGGCCTACCACCCAATTTGATAAATAAAGTTTCACTGGAGTGCAACCATTCTCATTTTTTACATATTCCTATGGTTACAATAACAGGGTTGAGTAGTTGTGACTAAAACTATCTAGCCCACCAAGCCTAAAATATTTGCTATCTGGCCCTTTACAGAAAGTTTGCTGACCCTTGTCTTTAGAGGGTCATTATTAGGTTCATGTAAATAATAGCCAGAGGTATGTAGTCAAGGATTGGTGCAGTGGCCTAATGATGTCATGAAGGACACAGGCTCTTTCTAGTTTTCTGCTCTTTCATTCCTGGCTTATTGCCTCATGGTCACAAACTGACTACGGCACTTCCAGGTACCATGTCCACATTCCAGGTAGGAGGAAGGGGACAGTATAAAGAGAAAAGGTGGGGGAGGGATCCATATTAACCATGTCAGTCACCCTTCTTGCCAAGAAAACAAGAGATTTTCCCAAAGCTTTCTCAGCAGATTACCATTTCTATCTCATTGGCCAGAACCATGTTACATTGTCACCGTGAGCTGCAAGGGCATCTAGGACATCAAGCATTTGGTCTTCTATCTCTTCTAGTAGAAAAAGGAAAGGCAGGGGACTTCCCTGGTGGTCCAGTGGTAAAGAATCCACCTTACAATGCAGGGGACACGGGTTCGATCCCTGACCAGGGAACTAACATCCCACATGTCCCAGGGCAACTAAGACCGCGCCTCAACTACAGCCCACATGCCGCAAACTACAGAGCCCACATGCTCTGGAGCCTGCGTGCCACAACTAGAGAAGAGCAAACCCACAGCCACAACTAGAGAGGAGTCCGCACACTGCAATGAAGAGCCTGCATGCCGCAACTAAGACCCAACGCAGACAAAAATAAATAAAATAAATAAATAATCTTAAAAAAAGAAAAAGGAAAGGGAGAAGAGGTTGAGAATTGGCTCTGGTTGAGCCAATGTACTTTGTGTGCCATATGAAGCCATTGTTGTTTCTCTCCTGAACTACCTACCAAGTCTCCGTGTTCACACTCCTGTCCCTTTATAGTCTATTAATCACACTGAAACCAGGCTGACCTTTTTCAAAAGTAAGTCACATCACATCACTGCTTTGCTCAAAATCTTCCAATGGTTCCTATAACACTTAAAATGAAATCCAAATTGGCCCCTGGCACTCTCCAGTCTTCTTCCTCTCATTCCCTGCTAAGTCTTACCCAGCCACGCTGGCCTCCCTGATGTTCTTTAAATGCCTCAGGGGCCTCTCTCTGCTTGGCACTCCTGCTCCCAGGTCTTTATATGGCTTGCTCCCTCACTTTGCTCTGGCCTCTAATCAAATGTCACCTCCTCAGAGAGGGCTTCCCTGCTATCTAAAATATTGCCCACATAACATTCCTCTCCTCACCTGCTTTATTTTTGTTCTTAGCACTTACTAGTACCTAATATTATCACTTATGTCTATTTGCTTAGTTGCATGCATAATATGAGACAGAAGCTGTTTGCTTCATTCTTATATTCCTAGACCCCAGAAGTGGATTTTAGCACAGATAGGGCTAATATTTGTTGAATGAATGACCAGACTCCCATCATTACAAGTTTTGTCTATTCCAAAACCTTGTTCTTATTGGTTTCATAAGGAAACAGTATGATCTGAGAGTCTGGGTGGGGTTTGCTCCCTAAGGCAGCTCTAGTTCTCCCCAATTCTGTGTCCTTGGGGAATGTCAGCAAAAGGATCCCCACCCACCCAAAGATGGGGCAAGGGGGCTCCTTACTGTTCTTTATACAGTACTGTTCTCCTACACCTAAGAGATTGGCTGCCCTCTTCTCTCTCTCTTTCACTCTTTCAAGGTTTGTCTCTTTCACAAAGATTTATTATATGGAATGGGAGTAAAGTAATGAATATTTGCTCTTTCAAAGAACCTTTCATTCACCCTTCCATACAAACAACCAGAGCCATGACAGACCATGAGCACTGGGCATATTCACTCATCCTTTCACAGTTGAGCTTTTGTTGCTGCATTGTCTCAGGCTATTTTGCAATCTTTCCCTGTCTTCGTGTCCTATGTGCTAGCTACACCTGAATACATATACATACACCTATATGTATTCTGACATATAACACACTGCCATGCTATGACTCTGTGAAAAGGAAGAGCAGTAGGAAACAACTGAAATGCAGTGAGTCAAGACTGTGATTGGAGGTAACCAGAAAGGGAGAGATCTCAGGGGGCTGTTTCTGACTGCCACCTGCCCTGAGGAAGGCAGAGCAGAGTTGGGGATGGGACATGGCAGGTCCACCCCACTGAGAACAGCAGAGAGTAGGCAAAGCCTAAACCCTGCAGGAACACTGAGGTCCAAGCTGCCAGAAGAGGAAGAGGGAACTGCCCATTTGGGGAAACTAAGGCCACTGCCCCTAGCTCCTCTTGTGGCAACCTTCTGGGAAACAATGCTACCATGAGTGACCAATTAGAACTGACTCAAGTCCAAAAGGCAAGTGGAAAATTCCCTACATCTCTGGCTCATACCATTGATGGGTGATGGATGGATTAGGGGTGGTGGTTCCTCAGAGGGCTCTCACCCTCAGCAACTGGCCAGAACATTTCCTTCTCTTCAAGGCGTAAACAGGGATCAAATTATCTGTCATGGTGTAATGTGTCATGAGATGACTTTTGTACCACCATAATGGAGGCATAGATCGACAAAGCTCGTAAGATTTGTTGTCATGTTAGAGTTGATTTAAAAACCTCCAAAGTCATCTATTGGTACTCAGTTCACCTTAGCACATTTCAAGGCACAAATATTCACAATATACTCTATTTAAAATATACATTCAGTGAGCCACTGTTTTAATCATATCCTTCCTCCTTCCTTCATTCAATATTTACTGATCACTGTCATCAATAATTTCTGAGAATCTACAGTGAGGTCTAATGCATCCCAGACTCTACTGAGTTTAAGGTCAGCTTTGAAAACATTGTTTTTCCCATAACAAGAAGTATATTCATTTAGAATAAAAGAAGATTCTGTATTCTTTGTCACACAAGTTGTACATTGTCACACAAGAACAATATATTCTCCTTGGTTCACGCCTGCCTCATAGTGAACCCTTTCTCTGTATCTTCGGATATTTGTCAGCGATTGTCTTGCTATTTCCAAGTCAAAATTAATATTTGTGTGCCAATGGAATTCTTTATCCTGATGATATTTTCCAATATGTGATTAGCAAACAGATTCTAAGCATACTGAGGGCAGGCATCTTGTATTACCCGTTCTGAAAAGCACTAAGAGTGTCAGTCATGGGATTTTTGAAGCTGAAAGGAACCCTGAAGTCATGACCCCTCCTTCCACAGATGATTAACAAATATGCTGAATGAGTGGTTAAATCAGGACTCTCTCATCTTTATACCCACTTCTCTGGCATTTTACACCCCACTGCCTTTGAATTTGACACAGAAGAAACAGTTTTTCGAAGTCTGAATGGATATAAATGTGACTTTAAAAACAGTATGTTGAACTTGCGGGGGGAGGGTGGGAATCCACAGCTTAATGTATTTGAATTCTCATTTAGGAGGAAAATTTACTCAAAACCACCCAGCAATGACCTAGTCCTCTGTGGATATTCTATACTTCTCTGGTGCCATAAATTTCTTCCAGTAGTTAAAATAACCAAAAAATTAGTCACCAGAGGCTTAGGCTACTCATGTTAAAGTTGTCAAGGACTTAAATTTCTAAAATGTAAATTAGAAAGGCAAAGTTCTTTTTGTGCCTTTTTGTTTGTTTGTTTATACATATATCAGATATATTCATATCTGCAAATGAGAGTTATCTGCAAATCTGCAAAGGCCCACGCAAGCTTCTTTTTCACCCTCGCTCAAAGCCAGAACTTGTGACCAGGCTTCCTGCACCCTGCTTTGTAACACTTTCCCCCCTTTACACAACTGTCAGAAGCAGCAGAGGCCAGTGTGGTGGGAGGAGGCCATGGCAGGTGTACTGATCAAAGACGTCAGCACACTAGTTCCAACCATGACACCCCTTTTCAATACATAAACTCCTCACCACCCTGAAACGTTCATTATGCCATTCAGAAGTAGAGGTCTAGTGTGACAATTTACTGCAAAGCGCCTTTGTGATTATAAAGAGAAAATCAGTCACTTATTCTGCTGGGATTGTTCGTAAGACTGACAGACATGCTCAGTAAGGAGCGGAGAGCTTGCACCTGGTCAGGAAACTGCAAGATGAGACAACAGTTCCTCCGTTGCTAATAATTATGCCTTGGATTTAATCACCAGCTTCATGCCTGACAAAATGGAAGCCGAAGACTGGGGAAATGATGAAGCAATAGGTATTTAAATCATGGCACATTTTTTTTCGTTCAATTAGTATGGTGATGAGGCGCTCCGTTTGTTAGGGGTTCTAGCTGATGCAGACAGTATTTTAAATTAAGGTTAGCTGAAATGACGGCAGCAGAGTTTGAGGAGTGACACGCAACAATGAATATGTCAGTTCTCTATAGGCTGGAGATAGACTTTTGATGGCTTGAATCATAGCTCAGAAAGCTGAGATTGAATAAGAGAAAGTAATTTACTGCCTAACTTAGGCTCATAATAGTTTCTCTTCCTTTTTAGTTAAAGCAAGAAGTGAGGTTAGGAAAAGACAGACAGCCTGGAGGAAGAAAACGAATGACTCTAGTCTGTAAATTCCATTTGCATATCATTAATCAATTTAGGCAGCTGGACGGTCTGGGTCTATTACTTAGAATACTGTGTTAACCCAGCCCAGTTTATACTCATCTAATTGCTCCATTGTACAGAGAATGCACCAGGAAATTATAACATCGTTGCTCTGGCTTTGAAGCTGGCAACTCTAGACAATTTTTTTTTGCAACAAATTTCACAGTGACACTCAATCACATCTCTCCCTGGGAGGCTGTTTCTTGATGTCATATTTTTAGTTAAAATTGCTCATGAAACCCTCTTCCACTTTTCCCGTTTCTTTGCCACCATTTGCAAAACCTCATCCACTCTAAGAATCACTAATGTTCATTAATTTGTATAAATGGCATGTGAAATCATTGCAAGGAGGTCTCCTAATTTGATGCCCAGCCTGTCATTAATATTAATGGTGGAATAGGCTTTTCCCAACAACTCAGAAAAAAATTTGAGTGGCAGGTTCTATCTAGACACCCATGTTCATTGCTGAAAAATTGGAACAGAAAAGAAGTTTAATTAATTAAACAATTGGGAGCCAGCTATTCAGCTTATCATCTCAAGGCAGAAGATAAATAAGAAGACAAGAATAATTCTTGCTGGATGGGGATAAAAGGGCCAATTGCAGTTACCTCTTAATTAACCACACATGTGTGATGCACTCTGGAGTTTTCTGGGACGAATTTTTAATTGCAAGCTGTGTTCTCCCTAGCCTGGTGGGCATATTGGTACTTCCTCCTATGATGAATCTATTGGCGTGGGCTCTGGGAACAATGAAAAGTAATCTGAGTATTAGCCCAAGCACTTGGTGGTTGCATATTACATGCCCCATAGGACGTGCAAAGAGCACGGGATATGCAAGGGTCTGGCCTACAAAAGACAAAGGTTCTGCCATAACTAGCCATGTGATCTTGGGCATACCTCTTGGGGCTTCAGTTTTTTTTTATGGGTAAAATGGTAAAAGTGAATCTCTAAAGTTCCTATTAATTCTAATATTGTATGATTTTATCATCTTTTAAGTTAACGTGTATTAAATTCATTATGAGTCACATACTGTGATATGTGCCTCACAGGCATTCTCCCATTTGCTCCTCCCAAGAGCCCTCAGCAGCAGGTCCTATTATTTACCCCATTTACAGAGGAGGACACTGAGGCCTAGAGGGGTAAAGTTAACACTCAGACTGTAGCTTGGACTCTCATACCCCACCACATGTCTGCCAGGCGCCTCAGAATAACTGGTCAAAAGGTGTTGGTTTTTTTCCTTCTTCCTTTCTTTCTCTCTCTTTTGAAATTTTAGCAATGTTATTGTTTTTATGAAAATACTATTTGCTTGCCATTTAAAAATCAATAAATATAGAAAAGCACAAATAAAAAAACAAAATTATCTTCACTACCCAGGAAAAAATTATTAATATTAGATGAACATTAGATGCCTCTCAACATACATACATACCTAGCTGGAGCTGGATGACACATAGGCAGAGACAGAAAAAAATGGTGCAATTATTTCTAGAAATAAATGTATTAGATTATATTTTACTTGATTCTAATAATGGAAAAAAAATGAAACTAAAGAAGCTACAGGTCTTTAGGTAAGTCTTCTTCAAGAGACTCCCTAGGGTTAAGAAAATAAGATTATGAAAAACATTTAAAGATTGCAGTCTTATCTATGTATATTTAACTTCATATTTCAATTAATAGTAACTAATTCTCTTCTATGAAAGGTAAATAGAACTTATCCCTACCTCCTAATTTTCATTCATTATTATCTTTTTATCTTTTGAATCCATTAAGATTTTTAACATTTACATTCTATTCTATATTCAGAATTTTCAGGATTGGGGAATAACTTCATGACTCCAGGATTTGTAGTTTTGGTCCTAAATTTAAATGAATTTGCTGTTCACTTGCCTTTCTACCATGTATCTTCTCCATTCCTGAGTACTTTTGTTTTGATTCATGTCTTGGTTGGCTGGAGTCTACCATCAAGTAGATTTTTCAAGAAGGACTCAGAAATGCTGAATTATCTAAATTCTTGTGTGCTTGGGAATATCTGCCTGATGCCTTTACATGTGTACAAACACTTGGCTGGATTTAATATTCTTGAGTCACAGATTTTTTTCCCTCATAATTTTGTAGGCATTGCGGCACTGTCTCCTGATACTGTGATTACATCTGAGGTGATAATGCTTTTCAGGCTTGATGCCTGAAGAGTTCTTCCTTCATCCTTTACTATATTAACTCAACACAATATGTCTCCATGTTGAATAATCTCCATCAATTTGTCTGGGGGAAAAAAAGCAAATTATTTTATTCTGCAGATCCAGTTCTTTGTATATTGCTGGAATTTTTTTGGTATGAGACCAAACTCTAAAAAAAACACACATAAAACAAGGTAATAATATGTTTCATAACATGTTTCAGAGGGTACTAGATAGGTTTTTTTCCAAAATAAAAGTCTTCTCTTATAACTTCCTAACTAGAAAACCATTCCACTTTGTCTAAAACTATATTTTGCTCACCATTGTTTCCCTAGTGCTTGGCAGTGTCTGGCACACAATGGACACTCCATTAAAAATTGGTGAAATAGAACACAGGATAACTGCTGTGAGGAGGGCAGAAGGGAGGCCAGGACTAAGGAGTAGGTACTAGAAGGGAAGGTGAAAATGTTCTCTAGAGACTTCACTCTCTTGTCCTGCTTTCTCTAACAGTCCTATTCAACTTAATCCCCTCCAGAGAATCACCAGTTGGGTGACCCACTGTCAACGAGATGGTATGCCTACCTTTCAGTGTGGAGGATGCTGATAAAAAGGTTAAAAACCACTGGTTGGGGCAAGAAGCACTCAAACTCTTTCTTCTTGGATGCTGGTCTACCAACTGGGCATCTCACTGATCTAATCCATCTTCCCCGTTGCCCTCAAAGAAACACATAAAACAAGTACTAATGGAGACAGTCTGAAGTCTTAGACTTTAGTATTTTCCTACTGCTTTCCCCTCAGAAAGAAACCAAGAAGTCCAAGTTCTTTGGGTTAAGATGATCTCAAAATCTATAGTCTGGGACACTGATCTCCAAACTCATTTTCTTGCTTTAAGTATCTCTCCAAATATAAAGTTCCAGGCATAGTCCCTCAATGGTAAGTACAAAGCAAATATTAGTTCCTGACCTTGCTCCATCTCAGTATATTGGTCAATTGCTATCTGGTCCTACTGTACTGAGGTTAACTCTTGGAATGTCTATCTCCTACTAGACTGTGAGCCCCTCTGGGCAAGATTAATAAATGTTTGTTGAATTGAATTTTCTAGAACTTATCCAGAAAGATACAATTCCTATCTATATCTTCTTTCTTTGTGTTCACCTTCTCTCTCATCCTAGGCAATCTAAGGAATGATGCAGCAGTGATGAGAGTAGCAGTCTATAGATCTGTACGTATCAGAGAAAGCTTCTTACACTGCACAGAAAGCCCAGAACTTTCTGGCAGTGGGAGACTTGGATTTGACTCCTGGTTCTGCACTATCTCACTGAGTGACTCGAGAGAATTTCTTTTCTCCCTGGGTCTGATCCCTCACAAGTCTTTTCTACTCCTGCCCCTGGGGTGTGCTGCTGCTGCGGCTGTGGCATGGCCTCCAACGAGGCTCTGTAAGCCTTCTTGGTGTCTCTGTCCCACACCTTCGTCCTCACTCAGGTTACTGACCCTCCTCTTCCCCCTTGACCTTGTCTTCTTTACAGTGAGCATAGAGGTCCATCTGCCTGGACTGACTAGGGTAGATTGTCTGCAAAGACGGCCATCAACCGTCCTTCCCATCCCTATACAAGCATGCTACTTCTCCCTTTAAAGGTGTAGTCTGTTTTCTTCTCCTTGAACCAAAACTGGCTCATGACCTGCCTTGGCCAATAGAAAACAGCAGAAGTGATGCTGTGTGACTTCTGGGTCTAGACCTTGAGAGGTCTTTCAGCTTTCATTTTTTTCTCTCTTAGGATCCAGCCACCGTGTAAAGGAGTTTGGATTGGACCACGGAATAATGGCAAGAGAGCCAATGGAGAGAGAGAAAAAGCACAATTGAGAAAGAGAGAGAGAGAGATTCAGCTAGATCATAGTTATTCCAGCCACCCCACCTGAGGCATAAACATGTGAGTGAAGCCCCCTTGCACTTTCCAGGCTTTCCATCAGAGCTCCCAGCATTAGAGATTCCAACCAACACCATGTGGAGAAGACCTGCCCCACTGAGCCCAACCAATGCACGAATCATGAGCAATGAAACACTGATGTTACTTAGAGCTCCTAACTTTGGGGGGTTTTGCTGTGTCAGAAATAACTGGGATCCTGACCCTCTATCATCCCCCGATGCTTATGGACTTTATCCTTCAAGACTTGGCTCAAGGGTCAGCTCCTTGTGAACTCTGTGTCCTTACCCTGACTAATACAGCTATATGCTCTCTCCTCCTCCCTATAGTACTTTGTATTATAAACCACGTGCTTACTTCTACCAAAGGCTCTAGGCATCTGGACGACAGGGCCTTGGTCTAATTCACTTCTGCCTGTGCTTATTAGCACAGTACCTGGCACATTCAGACATTCAGTCATTGTTTGCTGAGCGAATGAATAAATAAATGAGTGAGAAAATGTAACAGATGATATCTACACACACTTCTGGCTCCAAAATTTAATCTGTAATCTAGCAATGCACAGGAAAGTCAACCTAAGCAATCTCTCATACCACACTCAAGTAAAATGATGAAAGATGGCAGACTATGCAGAGTAGGCCAGAGATTAAATCCCTCGCTTGAAGGCATTGTAGTTTGTGAAAACATGTAAGACTTAGTCACCCTTCAAGGAGTCACAAGCTTAGCCAATACTACTCTTTTCCTTGCTCACATGACCTGTGGTGGCCATGAGGATGAATAGACCTACAGCATTTGGGCAGTCAATATTTATTAAAGGTACCATTACTTCATTTTACAGATGAGGTAAGTTATTTCCCTTAAGTCACACAGCTGAAATGAGGAAGAGGCAGGATTCAAGTGTAGGTGGGTCTGACGCTCAAGCAGAGCACGATTTTACCTGGTTTGGGCAAAAGCACAAAAGGTGGGAGAAGACCAGAACACCCTCCAGTTGTGGAACCAGGTGAGTGAGGACGGAGGCCATGTCCTTTGGCAAACAGCATTATCAAATAGCAGCAAAGACCCAAGCACAACCTGGGCCAGGGTACAGCACACTCCATCTTCCACCTCAGCACTCGCGCCTTCCTAATGTCTGTGCGCTCTAGTCTCTCTTTCATTTCCACTTATCTTCCATGCTACCTCCAGTTACCTTCCCAAACACAAATCTGAGCTTGCTATTCCCTGACTTTAAATCTACAGCATAACATCCAATTTCCTTTGTACAGCAGACAATTTCCTCCCCACCTGCACCTCGACATTCTCCTCTTGGGTTTCCTCCAGTTATTTTTAAGCACAAGTGACCAGATTACTCACCAACCCCTGCAGAGCTGTGGGTTCTTTTCAGGTCTCTGTGCCTTTGGACATGCTGTTGCCTCATCCCAGATTTCCCTCTCTCCCCAGAAAATTTTTAAGCATCCTTGCAGCTCAGTTCAAACCTCACCTCTTCTGCAAAGCCTTCTTACTCTCCCAAGCAGTATTGCACACTTCTGCACCCGTAAGCTCTGTATACCACTCAATCACCAGATATACACTTTTACATATCTCTCTTCAAACCTTCAGGTAATATTTATATCTTCCTCAATCCCTTTCTCATTCCTAACACCTAGCACAATTCGTGACACCCACTAGGTCTTCCATAAATGTTTACTGAATGCAGAATTACATTTTCTCCTCACTCAAGTCCATGGCTTCTGGAGGGAAACAGTGCCTGCACATTTCAATGCTCATCTTTTCCTTATAGTGGGAAGCATGGTGTGTTGGAGTTCTTAATAACAGTCCTTCTCAAAAAACTGTCATTTCTTCAGAGAGAGATATTTCAAATACCAAGTCCATTCCCTACAGCAAATGTCTAACATGCCATTTGTGAACCTGGAATAAATGGATTATATCTGTTTGATTTTTCAGGCATAAGTTTCACCATGTGGTACAGACTTCCTGTTTCTCCCATTTGCTCTTATGACAGCTCTAGTAGGAAGCAGACTTAGGCCTTTGGTCTTGCTACATGTTCCCACCTTTGTCTGCAAGGCTATGCCTGCCCAATATAATGCACAGCAGTGACTTAAGAAACTCGAACCTGGTTCAGAACCTTCCACTTTTCCCTTGCTCTGAAAGGTGCTTTTGGTTAATTATATCATAAAATTAAAAGATTTGAACACAGTAATGAGGTGCATGACACACTATGCCATTGTACTGACTGTTTCAAAAGAAATTTCACTGCCTTTACCTTTAATGGTTACTGTTTTGTCATATTACCAATCTCAGGTACATTCAAGGGTCACTGAATAAATGTTTAATGGCATGAAGTCAGACATTCCTGTTAAAATCTTGTGCGACTTCACTGGTTGGTATGGCAAGGCGGACAGAGGATACCTCCTAAAAGGCTAAATTGCCCTACAGTTATAACAATTACAAAGAGCAGTGCATGGAGTGGATGAGAGGATTCCTGGAGTGCAGGCCCCGGCTGCTCTTCACCCATGGAAGAGGTGGGCACCGTGTGCAGACTGAAAAGCCTTAGCATTAAAAGAGCAGAAAATATGTTTATTCATTTGCTCTCTGGTATCTTCTGGGCTTGTGTTAGGCTACAAAGCAAGGACTGTCAACAAGTCAGGATAAGCCTTCAAAGAATTGGATAATGAACAGACAAAACTCAGAGGGATAATTTCTACAGGATATCTAGTATTAGCTTTCCATACAAAGAGAGAAAATACCTTTAAATAAATTATTATTACAATCCACCCTCCCGCAAATCAACAGGCTCATTCCCAAAGGCACCTTGTGGTTAATCGGTCACAGTATTTTCATACTGCTACTAACATCATAACTTACTCTGCTTATATCAAATTATTTGACAACAGAAGCCAGAATTTACTCTGGACTAGCTCCACAGACGACAAAAGTAAAGGTCAGTGAGACAATCAAATCGCTGACCATTCAATCCCAAAAAAACCTGCTTTATAACAAACTCATGATTAACATACTTTGGACATAGTCACATTAGCTTTCAGTTGGTGGTAGGACAGTACTATACAGAAAAAGCACAGATGTTAGAGAAAGACTTGAATGTAAATCCCAATATATAACCTTGGGAGAGGTCATTAAAATCTCTGTGACTCAAGTTCCCCATATGTTAATAATAGCTAACTCTTTGGGTCACTGTGAGCATTCAATGAGGAAATGTAATCAAAGTATATAGCCCAGGGTCCAGCACATCAAAAGCACCTGATAAACGAAATATCTGATTATTGTCATAAGAAGGAAGGGGAAATATATAGGGAAAAAAACATAGAAAACAGGATAAATAGAAAGCATAAAATAAAATAGCAGGAAAAAATTCCAAATATATCAGTAATCAACCAAAGTAGAAATGAGTTCCACTTCCAGCCAAGATGGAAGAACAGGGGCCAGATTTATCCTCTCATCTGAAACAACCAAAACACTGGATAAAATAAACAATAGTTTTTAAGACACTGGATAGCTGCAAATGAAAAAAGCAATCCCTGAGAGATGACAAACAACTGAGATGAGCCATATGATTTCTCCAGCTTACTGCCTTCAGAATTTCCAGGCAGTGGCACAGAGAGAAACACAGGCAGAGTCTGATAGAATCCCTGAATTTATGAGGAGTTGGGAGACAGGGTAAATAAAGGCAGCTAGAGTTTGCAGGACAGAGTACTACGGAGGAGAGAGCTACACAGGGATCCTCCTTGAGTATTCAGGGGAACATGGATCAGTGTGTGCGTATCAGGAAACTACCCTAAAGGACTAGAACAGTACTCAGGGCTCATCCTGGGCCAGGAATAGTGCCTATTCCCACAAGTCAAACTGGAAAACTTCATAATTCACAGAGCACTGAAGAGGGTCCTCAGAAGAGTCATGTCTCAGTCATGGCCAAAATCAGTCCTAGACTAAATGCTGTCCCACCTAAAAATCTTAAAAACAAGACTGAAAAGGATAAAACTGCTTCCAAGTAACTGAACTGCATGCCAGAACAAAGGCCAATACTGATTACGGGAATGCAAAATCATACAGCACCCAACAGTGAAAAATTCAGAATATCTGGCATCCAATCAAAAATGATTAGACATAAAAAGAAATAGGAAAATTTGACCTATAATATGGAGAAAAAAATCTATCAAACTAAACCGAGAACTAACACAGATGTTAGAATTAGCAGATAGTTAATAGCAAACCAGCTATTATAACTGTACTCAATGTGTTAAAAAGTTAGAGTTAGGAAAAATATAAGAAAAGTCCAAATAGAACTTCTAGCTATGAAAACTACAATATCTGAGATGAAAAATATACTGGATTAGATTAACAGCATATTAAACACTGCAAAAAAAAAGATTAGTGAGCTTACAAAGTCTGAACGAATTCATCACCAGCAGACCTGCACTATAAGAAATGTTAAAGGAAGTCTTTTAGACAAAAGGAAAATACCAGATGGAAATTCACATACACACAAAAAAAATGTTAATATGTGGGTTAATATGTACTTATCTTGTCATTTAAAATTCTTTAAAGGCAATTTATTATTTAAACAAAACTGATTACAATGTATTGTGGAGTTTATATTATATGTAAAAATAAAGCATATAACAACAGCACAAAAACTAAAGAGGAAGAAATAAGTACACTATTGTAAAGTTCTTACACTCTATGTGAAGTGTTATATCCTTTGAATGTTGACTGAGATAAGTTAATGATGCATAGCATAAACCCTAAAGCAACCAAAGAGTTATAACTAATAAAACAACAAAGGAGATAAAAGGGAATCATTAATAAGGAATACTCTATCCAAAAAGAGCCAGAAAGAGAAGAAAGGGGACAAAGGACAGATGGGACAAAGAGAAAGAAATAGCAAAGTGATGGATTTCAATCTAACTATATAAATAACCACATTAAATGTAAATGTTTGGAATACCCCAATTAAAAGACACAGCTTGTCAGACTGGATAACAAAGCAAGACTGTACTGTATGCTGTCAGAAGAAGTGTACTCTAAATATAAAGATACAAATTGAGAAAGACAAATATTGTATGATATCGCTTTTATGTGGAATCTAAAAAATACAACAAATTAATGACTATAACCAAAAAGAAGTAGACTCACAGATATAGAGAACAAAGTAGTGGTTACCAGTGGGGAGAGGGGAGGGGAGAGGGGTAATATAGGGGTGGGGGATTAAGAGATACAGACTATTAGGTATAAAATAAGCTGTAAGGATATATTGTACAACACGGGGAATATAGCCAATATTGTATGATAACTATAAATAGAGTATAACCTTTAAAAACTGAGAATCACTATGTTGTACCCCTGTAACCTATATAATATTGTACATCACCTATACTTCAATTTAAAAAAAGACACAAAGATTAAAAGTAAAAGGATGGATGGAAAAATGTACCATACTGATACTAATCAAAAGAAATCTGGAGTGACTATTAATATCAGATGAAGTAGATTTCAGAGCAAAGAATATTACGAGGTTGGTCATCTCATCATCATAAAGAGGTCAATTCTTTGGAGGACATAACAATTTTTAACATTTATGCACCTAATAATGGAACTTTAAAATGCATGGAGCAAAACTGATAGAACTACAATGAGAAACAGAAAGATTCACAATTATACTTAGAGATTTCGTATTTAATTGACATTTATAGAACACTCCACCTCAAAACAACATAATACACATTCTTTTCCAGTGTATAAGAACATTATCAAGATAGACTATAAGCCACTATCAATAAATTTGAAAGGATTACATCATATAAAGTATGTCCAATGACCAAGTGGAATTAAATTAGAACTTAACCACAATAAATATAAATCAGTTAAAATATAAACACTGTCATATTTGGTAAGTGTGCACACATACACAAACACACAGATATGCTATGTACTATTTTCAAATGACAGACCTAAAACATAAAGGCTCAGAAAAGCTGAAAACCAAAAAACTGAAAAGCATATATTAGGTGAAAGATCTAACAGCTACTTTCATAAGTAATAAAGATACTTTAAAGCAAAAAGTATTTCTAGGATGAATAAAGTCATTATATAATGAAAAAAGTTTCAATTCACCAAAAAGACAAAACAGTTTCAAACTTTATGCAAAGAGAAAATATAGAAATCTCAAAGAATTGACCAAAACCCCCCCCAAAACCCAAAAAACAAAACAAACAAAAAACCTCCTGGAACTAATAAGAAATTACAGCAAAGTTTTAGGATACAAGGTTAGTATACAAAAGTTAATTGCTTTCCTTTATACCAGCAATGAACAAATGAACAATTGGAATTTGAAATTAAAAACATACTACCACTTACATTAGTACCAAAAGATGAAGTACTCAGGAATAAATCTAACAAAATATGCACAAGATCTATATGAGGAAAATTACAAAACTGATGAAAGAATCAGAGATCTAAGTAAATCGAAAGATACTCCATGCTCATGAATAGGAATACTCAACTTTGTTAAGATGTCAGTTCTTTTCAAATTGATCTATAGATTCAATGCAATCCCAATCAAAATCCCAGGAAGTTATTTTGTAGATGTTTACAAACTGATTCGAAAGTTTGTAAGTAAAGGCAAAAGACCCAGAATATTGAAGGAGAAAACATAGCTGGAGGACTGACATTACTTAACTTCAAGACTTACTATAAACTCACAGTAATCAAGACTGTGTGAAATTGGCAAAAGAATAGACAAATAGATCAATGAAACACAATAGAGAGCCCAGAAATAGACCCACATAAATACATTAAACTGATCTTTCACAAAGTAGGAAAGTCAATCTAATGGAGAAAGAATAGTTTTTTCAACAAATGATGCTGAAACAACCAGGCATCCACATACAAAAAAAAAAAAAAAAAAAAGAATCTAGACACTGAATTTAGACCTTTCACAAAAAGTAACCCATAATGGATCACAGACCTAAATGTAAATGCAAAATTATAAAACTCCCAGAAGATAACATAAGGAAAATCTAGGTGACCTTGGGTCTTGTGGTGGCTTTTTAGATATACCACCAAAAGCAGAATTCATGGAAAAAATTAAGTTGGACTACACTAAAATTTAAAATGTCTGCACTACAAAAGACACTGTTAAGTGAATAAAAAGATAAGCCACAGACTGGGAGAAAATATGTGCAAAATACATATCTGATAAAGGATTATTACCCAAATATACAAAGAACTCTTAAAACTCAACAATAAGAAAACAAACAACCCAATTTCAAATGGGCAGAATACCTATACAGACAACTTACCAAAGACATACAGATAGCAAATAAGCATATGAAAAGATGCTCAAAATCATATGTCATTAGGGAATTGAAAATTTAAACAATGAGATACCACTACACATCTACTGGAATGGCTGAAATTCAAAACACTGACAACGCCTTTACTGGCAAGGATGTGGAGCAACAGGAACTCTCATTTATTGCTGGTAAGAATGCAAAAACGGCACAGCCACTTTGGAAGACCGTTTGGCGGTTTCTTACAATGCTAAACATGGTCTTATCTTACCATCTAGCAATAATGCTCCTAGGCGTTTACCCAAATAAATTGAAAACTTCTGTCTACAGAAAAATCTGTACTCAAATGTTCATAGCAGTTTTTTTTTTTCCATAACTGCCAAAATCTGGAAGCAACCAAGATGTCCTTCAAAAGATGAATGGATAAACAAACTGTGGTCTATCCAGACAATGGAATATTATTCAGTGATAAAAATAAAGGACCTATCAAGCCACAAAAAGACATGAAGGAAACTTAAATGCATATTGCTGAGTGAAAGGAGTCAGTCTGAAAAGGCTACATACAGTATGGCTCCAACTATATGACATTCTGGAAAAGGCAAAACTATAGAGACAGAAACAAACAAACAAAAAACAGTGGTTGCTAGTAGTTTGGGGAGAGGGAATGAATAGGTGTAGCCCAGGAGATTTTTAGGGCAGTGAAGCCATTGTATGAGATACTGTAATGGTAGATACAAGATATTACACATTTGTCAAAACCTATAGAACCCATAGACAAAGAGTGAACCCTTTGTAAACTATGGACTTTAGTTAATATAATATATCATATTGACTCATTAATTGTAAAAAGTGTGCCACACTAATGAAAGATATTAATAATATGGGAACCTGTGAGCAAGGGAGAGTGAGCAAGAGGGTTCATGAGAACTCTGTGTTATCTGCTCAATTTTCTGTAAACCAAAAACTTCTCAATAAAATAAAGCCTAGTATTTTAGAAAAAATATAGCTTCAATATTCAGAAATTAAAATTTCTACATTTAAGGACAAATGGATAAATCAACCAAGATACTGAGGAATTCTAACATACCTCTCATGATAATTGATAAATTATGCAGACAAAAATTCAGTAAGTATATCCAAGATTTGACCCACATAATTAACACTTGTTTTGTGGGACATATTTCAAACCTTACATTCAACAATGGAAGAATTCACATTCTTTTCAAACACTGAGACATTTATAAAAATTTGCCTCATAGTAGTCCATAAACAAGTCTCAAGAAATTTCAAAGTATTGGCATCATTAGGATCATATTAAGTTGGAAATCAATCATCAAAATATATCTACAAAGGCCCATGTGTTTGGAAATGTGAAAGCATATTTCTAAATAACTTTTAGGTCAAAGAAGAAATAAAAATGGACATTATAAAATAACAAAAATTACACATGTCAAAATTTGTGGGAGCAACTAAAGCATCACTTAGAAGATAAATTATGGTAGTAAATCTTTATGTTATAAAAGATAGAAGGCTGAAAATTAAAGACCTCAGTATCCAACCTAGGAAACATCTGAAAAGGAGAAAACTGTAGAAGAAAGGAAAGAGTAAAATAATAACGATAAGGACATAAGTTACTGAATTGGGAAAAAAGTTAACATAGGGGAATGACAAAGTCAAGTTAGTACTTTTGGAAATACTAATAAAATAGACAACCCCCAGGCAATTTAGATCCAGAAAAAAAAGTGACAGAAGCAATAGAAGAAATGGAGGAAGGATACAAATATTTAAAAGCTCATGAGAGAAAATTATAAACATCTTTTTGCTAATAAAATTGAAACCATATGAAATGGACAAATGTCCATCAACAGATGAATGGATAAAGAAGACGAGACACATATATACAATGGAATACTACTCAGCCATAAAAAAAGAATGAAATAATGCCATTTTCAGCAACATGGATGGACTTAGAGATTATCATACTAAGTGAAGTCAGAAAGAGAAAGACAAACATCATATGATATTACTTATACGTGGAATCTAAAAAGATGATATAAGTGAACTTATTTATGAAACAGAAATAGACTCACAGACATAGAGAACAGACCTGTGGCTGCCAAGGAGGAGAGGAGGTGGGAGAGGAAGGGATTGGGAGTTTGGGATTAGCAGATGCAGACTATTATATATAGAGTGGATAAACGACAAGGTCCTACCGTATAGCACAGGGAACTATATTCAACATCCTGTGATAAACTGTAATGGAAAAGAATATAAAAAAGAATGTATATATATGTGTAACTCAATCACTTTGCTGTACAGCAGAAATTAATACAACATTGTAAATCAACTACACTTCAATAAAAAATTTTTTAAATACATGTTTTTATTATCTTTATATTTTGCATATATGTTAGATATATTATTTAGTTTGTATTATATTTTTAAAGACTATATGTGCTAATTCAAAAGTAGTACTTTAAATCTAACTTCCTCTAAATAAAGATAATCTAATACATCTGTTAGCTCCGAGACTCTCCCCAAGGCAGATTCCAGTATTAGAAGTATGAGAAAGGATTCATGTGAAGAATTTACTATACAAAGGGCCCTTGAAACTGAAACTATGCCATAATCAGAACCGCTGTACCATATTAATAACATGATCTTACACATACGTACATACTAGCTTCCATGGGATGATTCCCAGGAACCCTGCTTACTTTGACTTCAATGTAGTTTAACTCACCAATGAGTTTAACAGTCAAGATTATTTAGTGAGGTCCTTACCATATCCCAATTAAAATAGATGTTAGCCTACTAAAATTACTAAAACCTGTACCACACATGAGTATTTCTGAGCTCTGTATCCAGAATTAGAATTGCTGAGCCAAAGGAAATGTAAGTTTTCAACTTGATTAGGTTTTGTCAAACTGCTCTCTGAAGTGTTTTTTACCAATTTAAACTATCACTGGAATGGATGAAAGTTGCTATTTCCTCACGTCTTGAAAACAGTTTGTCACTCTGACAAGCATGAAATATTTGTTTATTTTATTTGCCTTTCCAGATTTTCAGTAACTATATTTTTATATGCTTACTATCTATACACTGTGTGCATGTATGTGCACACGCACACACACACACAGTCGCTTCTCATTATTTTTGGTAGTTACAACAAAGACACTGCAAACACTGAATTATCAAATATCGAACCATTCATTCTTACCAAGGAAAACACAGGGTTAGGTTCCTGTGAGCCTCTGGTCACATTTTCATCACCAATCAATACATAACTTTGCATTGTATATGTTTCTGTTTAAAGATACGTTATTTAATATATTGTTGATTCATTAACATTGAACTGGCAGCCAACAACACTGTATCTCATGCCTGAGATAGCAAAAGGACCATCACAGCCTTCATGCACTTAGGAACACTAGACAGCACTTCAGACTGTGCTTGGAACCATTTTAAAAATGAAATCACGAATGAAAAGCATAAAAAATGCAAAAAACATGGCATTGAGTAGATATAAAGGGATACTTCCTGACAGTACAAGAATTGAAACAAGAAGGCAAAGCATCACCTTGTTGTACTTTAGCTGGAAACATGTGCCTTGGGCAATTCAAATTTTTTGTTGCTCTGCCTCTGTCCTTGAATGACCACGAAAGTACTGTGAGTATTGATTTGGGGGCTTACAAAGAAATTTTAGCAAGTAGGCAAATTTACAAATATAAAATCATGAATAAGGATATAAGTGCTATAATTACAAATTTGATCAACTGCCAACTTTGCTATGCTGCTGTTTGTATTTTCTTAATTTGTATAAAAGTTTTAATTTTTTTTTACAAAAGGATGCTGGGACTTCCCTGGTGGTGCAGTGGTTAAGAATCACCTGCCAGTCAGGGGACACGAGTTCATTCCCTGATCCAGGAAGATCCCACATGCTGCAGAGCAACTAAGCCCGTGTGCTCTACTACTGAGCCTTCACTTTAGAGCCTGTGCACCACAACTGCTGAAGCCTGGTTGCTCTAGCGCCTGCATGCCGCAACTACTGAGCCCATGTGCTGCAACTACTGAAGCCCGCATGCCTAGAGCCAGTGCTCTGCAACAAGAGAAGCCACTGCAATGAGAAGCCCACACACCGCAACGAAGAGTAGCCCCCGCTCAACACAACTAGAGAAAGCCTGTGTGCAGCAATGAAGACCAAATGCTGCCAAAAACAATAATTAAAAAAATTTTTAAATAAAAAAGGATGCTGGATTTTTACTGGGATTGCACTGAATTGAAGGATTGATTTAGGGATAATCGACACCTTAACAATATTGAATCTTCTGACCTATGAACTGAGTATCTCTCCTATTGGGTTCTACTTTAATTTCACTCAGCAGTATTTTCTAGTTTTCATTATACATATCTTAAAGTACCTTTTGAAAGATTTATCTTTATGTGGTAGTTTTTGATGTTACTGTAAATGGGATTATTTTTAAATTTGAATTTCATATTGTTCATCAGTAGTATATAAACGTAGAATTTTTGTATATTGATCTTGTGCCTTGCAACTTAATAAACTCACTTATCAGTTCTAGTAGCTTTTTTTGTAGATTCCACTGCATCCACTAAATCAGTAGTCATGTTTGTGAACAAGGACATATTTACTTGTTCCTTTCCAATGTAGATAACATTTACTGCTTTTTCTTACCTTGTTGCACTGGCTAGAACCTCCAAAATACAATACTGAATAGAAGTGGTAAGAACAGACAGACATAATTGTATTGGTCCTGATCATTAGAGGGAAGTGTTCAGTTTTTCACCACAAAGTATGATATTGGCTGTATGTTTCTTGTTTGTTTCTATCAAATCTGACTATCTTTCTTTAGAGAGATTAAGTTTAATCCATTAACAATTATTGTGATCACTAATATATTTGGATTAATTTCTCCTCTTTTGTGATGTGTCTTCTGTGTATCATCTTCCTCTCCCCTTTTTTTTTTTTGCTTTTTTTGTCCTTTCATTTCTTCTCTTAGGTTGATAAAGTTATCTTTGTTCCCCTTTTCCTTCTCTAATGGTTTGGAAGCTATAGATTGTATTTCTCTTATTTTGGTAATTACTTTTAACATAAATATTAAACTACATATTATCTAACAAAGTCTAAAGTAACCCAGTATCCTCATCCTTCCAAACAAGGCAATGATTTTGTGTGCATCAACCATTATATTTCATCCCTTTCATCCTCCTTGCATTTACCATGTAAATTTTTATTCCCAAATTGCTTCTAAACAAAATGTTATCTTAAATAAATTTGAGTTACCAATATATTTTTATCAACTTCTTTGCTCATTACTGTTTCTTGCATCCCATTTCTTTATTCTGGGTTTCTCATTTTTCTTAGTGAAGTACATCCTGTAGTAGTTCTCTCATCAGAATTTGTGATGAGATGCATTTTGGGGAAGAAATGTGGGGCCTTTCAATCCATCTTCTATTTCAATTAGCATTTCTCTAATATTTTTTCTCTCTTCATTTCTCTGTTCGTCTTTCTAAGTAAATTCTTCAGTGCTATTTTCAAATTCAGTAATTCTCTTTGATTGGTACCAATCTAGAATTTATTCAATTTATTCAGTTTTTACTCTCAATTATTATATTTTTTATTTCTAGGTGTTTTAAATTAGTTTTATTTTATCCATTTGTCCTTGATCCATTGATGCCAGTTTTTATTTCACAGAACTTTTATGTTTGTTATTCCTTCCTTTATCTCTGAATAACTTACACATATTCATTTTAAAGTTATTTTGGGGATTGTTCAATTATTTTTATTTTTTCAATAATTAATTCTCCTGATTCTTGATTCATTGAGTAGCTTTCTTAGAGCTGGTTTTATGTACTTACTTTGTTATTTTCATTTACAGGGTAGCATTTTCTCATTCTCTCTTCATTCACTCCCTTATTTCTAGTGGTTTTGCTGTGCCTGCACCAGGCTCCTGGGACTTCTACTTGTGAACAGGTCTTATGTCAGCAGCTGAGAGCGTTCACTTTGGAGTGATATCACAGATTTAGCCATTGAATCAGCAGCTGTCCTGGCATAGATTCTGTCTCCATTGCCTTCTCTGTTTCCTCTAGACACTACAGCTGCATAGCTTTACTTGAATTATTCTTTTAAACAAACAAAAATTTTCCTTTAAATTGTCAGTGTTGAATTAAATATATAGAAGCTGTAGCCCAGTCATTCTCCTTTCATGGGTTCTCACCCTTTCATGGGTGAGAACCACCCTTGCCCCTGGTATTACTCAGTGAGACTGAATGCCATCCATTTGCACACAGGATGCTCTTGGTCTTGTCTACACAATGGAAACCCAAATTCAGGCCGACTCTAGGCATTTCTGGATTTAGAATCCAGCAGGCTTATCACTTCAGCCCCATTTATGGCTGGATGTTTCCATTTTGATTTTTGTCTACAGAGATATTTAGCTTGTTTTGGAGCATGGAATGTGTCTGAGGTGTGAGTGTGTGTGTGTGTGTGTGTGTGTGCTTAAATGTATCATCATTGTGAAGCAGTTTAAAACATGAACTCATACCACCATCTTGAAAAGGAGTGTAGAGAAGTGTTTCTCAGTCTTTTATAGGCTCTGCTCTGTGTTGATATTTATAAAAACATTTTGTATACTGTTTGTGTACATAAAACTTTTTATACTATTTGAAATTTCAAAACACAAGTAAACCTTCATGACTGACTTGACAGGGACGTTGAATTCTTCCCACAGATTTTTTTTTAACATCTTTATTAGAGTATAATTGCTTTACAACGGTGTGTTAGTTTCTGCTTTATAACAAAGTGAATCAGATATGCATATACATATATCCCCATATCCCCTCCCTCTAATCACATATGCTGTCACCACTACTCCGTCTCACCTCCTATTTCTACCACTCTCCCAGTTTAAAATCAATGCCCTGAAAGGAAATATGCAGCTCTAATAAGATCAGCTTCAGAAAACTTAGAGAACAGAAATGTTAATAAGCAGGGAGACTGTGTGACTAGTGGTAGACAGGGCTGCCTGGAAAAATCCATTTAATTTGCATAGACAGAGGGAGTGCCTTTCTCCCAGAAACCAGAGGAGGCAGCTGACAGACCTCCACAATCTGAACCAAGTCTCACTCACCCTGATCAGTTTGTCCTCAAATTCTAACCGTGGGAATAAACACCGCTTTTGGCAAAAACATTTGTTTTATTTTACAAACAACTTCATGACAATATCCTTAGAAATCAAAATAAAAGAACATCAAAATCCCAGTAGGCAAATAGATAAAGAATAAGAACAGGCTGTTCTCATAGAGGAAATACAAATTCACCAAACATACACACACGTGTTACCCTTTATGTTAATCTAAGAAACAAAAATAATGTACTATTTTATATCTAGGAATATTTTTAAAAGAAATAACTCTCAAGTTTAAGGTTACTATTAAACTGGTACGTTCGTACTTCCTGCTATGTTGGAAACTGACACAATTCTTTGGAAAAGCAATATGTATTGAGAGCTATAAAAGTGGGTATTTTCTTTTAGCCAGTAATCCAACTCCTATGAATTTATCTTAAGGAAGCATCGAAAGAAAAGCACCTATATCCATGATGATGGTCACGCAGTATTATTTACAGTACTATAACTAGATGTTCAAGAGGACAAAACAGGCAGTGAGCTGCCCCAATATTTTTGAACAGCTTTATTGAGGAATAAATGATGTACAATAAAGTGTATATAAAGTGTACAATTTAATAAGTTCTTTTTTGTTTTATTTTGTTTTGTTTTTGTTTTTGTGGTACGCGGGCCTCTCACTGCTGTGGCCTCTCCCGTTGCGGAGCACAGGCTCCTGACATGCAGGCTCAGCAGCCACGGCTCACAGGCCCAGCTGCCCCACGGCATGTGGGATCCTCCCAGACCGGGGCATGAACCCGCGTCCCCTGCATTGGCAGGCGGACTCTCAACCACTGTGCCACCAGGGAAGCCCAATAAGTTTTGATATATGTATACACCCATGAAACCACCACCACAGTCAAGATAATGATGTTCACCCCGCAATGTTTTTAAATAAGAAGGCATTTAGGGCCAGATGCTAAATGATGCTACCCCAGCCATCACACCCTTACCCCAGGCCTTAGCCGACCACCCAGGGAGGGGAATGGGAAGGGGCCATTGGGAGTCACTGTCCATAGTGAGGAGGTTTACTATTCCCTGTCTCCATAATGGTGCTCCCCCCATTTGCCAAGAATTGGGACTCCAAAGAATAACTCACAGAGATTGAAGGTGCCTGTATGCAACAGGAGACTGCCATCTACCCACCGACTGGATAGTTGCCAAGTCATGGTATCCACAGACCCACTTTGGGGCCAGCATCATGGCCGGAGATTTCTAAGAGTGGGAACATACTGCAGCAGCTCATACAACAGTGAGAAGGGATCGGGGTATAATCGACCTCCTACCCCACAGTCTCCTGTGGCCCCTGGAGGGTGTGGAAGAGATAATGACTCCATGTGAAGAAGCTGGGGGATAGGGAGAGGCAGGAACTGCGGTGCCCAGTGGCCAAGTGAGGGGATGCCCTACTGAGACAGGAGGTTGTGAGCCAGTGGCATGGCTTGAAAGGGATGCCACTGTTCCCTTCTAAGAGGGTGACAGAGGGGCCAGAGTGAAGAACACACACTCAGAAAAATCACATGACACACAGAAACCATGTCAGCAGAGCCCCAGCAGCCAATCAAAGTACCCAGTACAAAGATCAGGGCTGCTGCTCCTCACCGGCAGGTCAGAGTACAAGTTACCCCCTCTTTCCAAGACCTTCCTCCTCACCCAACGGCCCTGGCAGGGAAGAAGGAGTGAAGAAACAAGACATATCTCCTCCAGACCACAGATTCTGAAGGTCACGACCTAGCCAGAGAGGGAAGGGAGAAGAGATGAGAGTGGGTTTCAAACTGAACAAGACAGAATTTTTTAATAATGAGAAATGACTCTAAAGCTGTGGGATCGTCCCAAGATGTTACTGAAGGACAGGAAAGGGAAGTGGTGATTGGAAGAAAACGAGAAAACTTTAAATCCTGTACCTCACTGAATATAGAGAATTCACTATACCTGATACAATCATAAAACTAAGAGGACAGAAAAAGTATACTATATTAACTCAATACATTATACAACCAACAAATGTATACGTATGAAGAACTATGTAGAAAAATGCAATTTGTTTATATACTATTATCCCAAGTAATAATGACAATAATTTAAAACAGAGCAAAACATATAATATTTATATAAAAAAGTATATGCACAAAATCTTGAAGGGAATAAGAAAATGATTATTCTGTTAATATGGTACGATTATAGTTTTTAAATTAATGTTTTTACATTTCTTTTATGATAGGAAAAAGTGAGGAAATAAATCACCCACCATCCTGCCTTACTAGTTCAGAAAAGTCTATTCATTTTCCATGTTCTTTTCTCTTTGATAAACAGTTTTGAGCGCTTACCTGCCAAATGTGAGACTATGCCAGACGCTGTGGGCACAGCTCAGAGCAGGGCTGGTGGGCTCACTGCCCTCACCTGAATGCAGCTGCAAGGATGCCAGGTGCTGAGGGCTGTGCTAGGTAAGGGCAGCTGCACGGAGCCCAGGAGGACAGCTGGGGGCCCCCCACGACTTCCAAGAGTAAGTGGTAAGTATGCTGAGACAGAAGGAATGCATGGAACGTGGCCAGGGGAAGCGCTTGAGGGAAGAAGGCAAGGAACAGAGCATATAAAATGGCCCCAGAGATGTGGCAGAAGTTCTCTAGAAAAACAGAGCGGAGTTTGAGAGGGCTGGAGCTGTAGGTGAGCAGTGACACAGAAAGGGAAGCAGGGTCAGGCCTCATACATTTTAGTGAGAAGTGTGGATTTTTAAGATAAAAGGACATGTAGATATACACACATTCATAATGCTTAGTTGAATTTCTTAATTTCTATGAAATTCTTGATTCTTTATTTCTATGAAATAGGATACATGTAACTTTCTAGCCTTCTATAGTACTTTCAATTCTCCATGTTTAGGTTCTTGGAGTTTGTACCATTCTGGGACACAAAGCAAGCATTTAGAAGATGCAGGCTTTTATTGGGAGGTCTCTTGGCAGGCTTTGGGCCCACGTGTTCCATCCACGGCATTCTGTTCTCTCGGCACCTCCATGAGGGCTGACCTTCCTTGGGGTTATTCTCAGAGGTCACAGGCATAATGTCCCCGCACACTGAAGGCTGGCACACAAACCCGGAGTATTTTTAGCCATTAATTCAGTCACTGGTTTCAGCTGATCTCCATCTACCTAGAGAGACTATTCAGGGCCAACTGGAGGGCTGGGTTTCTATAAGTTTCTCATGTAAGAGAAAGTTGAAATAAAAGGTATGAAGAGAATTTTGTTGTTGACAGCTGAGTGTTTCAAGTGTGGGCCTCACAATGAACTATTCACTTATGGTTTATGAGGCAGTGATGAGACAGCTTGAAAGAAGCACATCTCTAAGACATGACAGTTCAGTCCCAAAGACCATTAACCAAGGGTCAGCTCATCAAACACATCTGCAGAAATGGAACAGAGCAGGCCTCTGTGCAATCCTGTGTATCAGAGTGATGGCTACAGTATTCTATTTAATCTAGCACCAGTACAAATTGGAAACCTAAAAGAGTTCACTCTCCACAGCCACAGGCTTCAAAGTATCTTCTTGTCCTACTAAATAGCTCAAGGAGACAGAACCTGGAGGACACGTTTTCAGTGAAATTTTTCCTTCAATTTTGCTTAAATTTGAATATACTTTTTGTAGGAAAAATGAAGTTATTAAGTAATCATTTTTGCAACAATGAAAAAAGTTTCCATTTTAATTATGGCTATTTGTTATGTAGCTTCAATACAATTAGAAAGCTACTAATGAATTTAGATGATTCATCCCCTATTTCTGTTACAGTCACTTTTTTCTGTGTCTTTATTTTACTTACAAAAGTGGCACGTGTTTGTGGTAAGTTATATATGTCTACTGTCTATGTTTATATGCATATGTATAAGTCTGTTATATACACGTGTGCCTATATACATATATGTGTGGGTATGTGTGTATATATCTACATATACACACATACCCACACATATATACTTTATAAAAGGTTATAAAATGAAAAATGGAAATCCATTCCCCCAACCTCCCATCATCAGCTCCACTCTCCAGAAGCAATCACTGAAAAATCTGTTTGTATCTCTGGACAGGATGTTAGGATGGGGCTCTTCCTGCCTCAGTTTCATCTGAGGTACCAATGAAATAGACACCAGACCCACCATGAGTCTGTCTCCTCCCAGGAAACCCCAGAAGGGAGGAGGGCTGACGGTTTTGGCAACCCACCTTTCCCAACACCAGATCCAGGCTCAGGGGGGTAAGAACATTTAAAGCTAGTCAGAATCCTTTAATGGTCACAAAGGATTGTTGCTTTGTTTTTTTCACTATGTTGTAACTAGTCTTGCAACTTAAAGTAATTGTGGGACTACCTATAACCTAAAGTGAGCAGAATAACGAGGGACCTGACAGCATTTTTATCCAGAGGCAATGAAGATGGAGACAAAAAATTAAGTTACTGGAGCCATGATCACCTCCCATGCAATTATAAATTTTCTACAGCCTTGCTGCTCTCAGCGTGGTCCAAGGATCAACAGCATTGGCATCACCTGGGAGCTTTTTCGAAATGCAGAACCTGAGGTTTACCCTAGACCTACTGAATCAGATCTTCATTTTAACAAGATCCCAATGATTCATAAACACCTTAAAGTGTAAGAAGTGGAATCTACAACATCTTTTTAGTGGTTAACAAGTACGCCATTGTATGATTGTGCCACAGGGCTAGAGTTTAATTATTTGACTCTAGTGTTAGGAGAGTTTATCCATCTAGATTGCCAGGAGCCATTTCCTAGAAATCCCTGTTAGAGCCAATCTCATTGGCCTTGGATAACAGAGATAATTCTTTCTGGGTGAAGCTGTGGGAAAACCAAAGTCTGGACCTAAGGCTACACTGGAGAGGTGTCTCACATATGGCTGTTCCCAGAATGGCTTAAAAAACTGTTTACTATGTTATGGTAACAGATGCTTTCAAAGAAAGAGAACAGGAAGCTGGTGCCTTCTCTGCCTGCCATTCAGCAGGGCTGAATGCCTTCCATTAAGTTCGTCTGCAAACTTTGCTGAAGAGCCCAGCAAGCAGCAATGAAAATTACAGAGCGGT
>NW_006792921.1:135931-174732 GCF_000442215.2 Lipotes vexillifer | reverse complement strand
AGCGGTTCCCAGGCACTTTAGTGGGTAATCAGCTGAAATTGAGCCGTTTTCCATATTCTTTGCTGATAATGCAAATAGACCTTTAAAGCAAATGGCTCCAAGTTACCACACATCCTACAAGCTGAGAAGGCCCATGTGGTCCACACAGATGCTTCCACTGCACCCCAAGCCCTGCCACTGAATGATTGGTTCCCACGGCTATCACCCACCCCAAGCCCTGCCACAGAATGATTGGTTCCCACGGCTATCAATCAGGCTATCAACCTGCTCCACCAGGCTGCCTTTGTGTTAACAAATGGCCAGGCTGAATTAGAGGGTTACAGGCCCAGGGCCAATTATCTGGATAAATTAGCTATCAGGAAGTAAAAGCAGCTCCAGGAAAAAGGCTGGAACTTTCTAAAATCTCTATGATTTTCTTCACACCAGGCTCAACTTTCCCTTGAAAGGTTCTCCCTTATGCTGTCCAGGAGAAAAGGACTCTAGGTCTAAACTGGCCTTTAGATGTCCCAAGATTATCAACCAGAGCAGAAGGAAGTTGTATGGATTACTGACTGCAGAAAAGTTGTTTCATCTCAGATTTTCTTGGCTCAGAATGGAGTATCTGGGAAAAACGTCACTTTGGTTGTTGCTTAGAGGCCAAGAGGAGGAGCAATGGTAAGGAAGACAGCACTGGATTCAAATGCCAACCTACCACGTCCTAGCTCTGTGACCCTGATGGTGGCTGACACTCTCTGACCCTTAACCCCTATGAAACAGGACAGCAATATCCTTACAGGTAAGATATCATACATTGTATCACCTGGAACATGATAGGTATTTGATAAATGCTCTTTTCCCTCCTTCAAAAGTGATCCAAACCTCACACTTTTCCTTCTCTCTTCACTCACACCCTAAACATCAGAGATGAATGTGAAGGTCAATAAAGAACAATTCTAGAAACTTATTACAGCTAAACTCTAAATTCTAGGTATTATTTACAACAATAAATTTGTAGTAAATATTTTTTTCTATTAAACAACTCAATTTCAGTAGCAAAAAGGGTGTTTTTTCTACCCTACAGAACTCACTCTCCATTTTTATTTGTTTCTAGTAAATACTTTTGTGGCTGCAAATTTTGCATGGAATGTCACTTTAAAGTGCCACATATCCCAGCTCTTACTATGCGGTGATCTCAGTGTTATTCATTTTTTACATTTTATAAGCTTATAATTTACTTTTTGCCCCCCAAATAAAAGATGTTTAAAAATTTCAAGGTAGGGCTTCCCTGGTGGCGCAGTGGTTGAGAGTCCGCCTGCCGATGCAGGGGACATGGGCTCGTGCCCCGGTCCGGGAGGATCCCACATGCCACGGAGTGGCTGGGCCTGTGAGCCATGGCTGCTGAGCCTGCGCATCTGTGCCCGCAATGGGAGAGGCCACAATAGTGAGAGGCCCGCGTACCGGAAAAAAAAAAAAAAAAAATTTCAAGGTAGACTCTTTTCTGCTCACCCTTTCCCAATTATTTTATTATTATTTTATCATTTTTGTTTATTTTTCAATTAAGTTATTATATTTTATTTATTATTTGGCAACCTATTGGTCTTACATATTCTTTTAAAAGCACAAATCTGATTGTCTCTCGCTTCAGTGGCTCCTCACTACCCTCAGGATGAAATCCAAGCTCCTCATGGAGCTTCCTGTGAAGCTCTCATCATCAGCCTGTTCACTCCTCCAGCATCCTGGCTCTCTAGTCCTGCTGCCTCTCCCCAGTCTCACCTCCATCCTGCTCCCCCCCGCACCCTCCCACCATCTCTTCTAATCCCAACTGCACACTCTTCAGCCACACAGAATTCCATTTAGTTCTGTGAAGATGCCATGCTTGCTCCTGCTTTAGGAACTTAATATGGACTGTTTTCTCTGCAGGAAACATTTTCTCATTTCTACTCCATTGGCTGAACAGCTCCTGTTCATCCTTCAGATCTGAGGATGGATGTCAGTCTCTCCAGAAAGCTCTCAGTGAGGTTGAGGAGCCCTTGCTAGTCTCCACATAGCACCCAGGTCACCTCCCCATCACACAAAACACCCATTGCCTGTCTATTTCTTGGTCAAGAATTGTGACCAACTTAAGAGCAAAGACCGTGTCTTGTCAACCCTGATGTAGAGTTCCTTCTCCCTAGCCCATTCAAAGTTCCTGGTGCTCAGTGAATATGGTTGAATATTTACCTATTCAACAAATGTATGCATATAACTGGGAAAAAAAGAAAATAACGGAAAGAAAAATTATACACACACAATTTCAGCTGTTATGTATTAAGAACTTTCTAGGCACTGTACTAAGTACATTATGCTATTTGTTCATATCATGATGTTACAGTGGTTATCTCTGAAGGAGATTTGAGGAGATAATTTTATTCTTTAAACTTTAAAACTTTTCCCAATTTACAAATATTCTTCATAGAAATCAGGGAAAATAGTTATTTAAAGCTGTTCTTTGCCTACAGAGGTCTTATAATATATACAAGTATAAAATGCATACAGATTATGGCCATTCTCTGAAAACTGGCCTTGTGGAGAAGGAACTAAGCCAGTGGCCCCTCTTTAATTCTCTCAGAGCTTCAAAATGTGGTAAGTTCCAAAGGCACCTGTTGGCTCTGTACATGTAGCACTTATTTGTTTCTCAAACCTATAAGTGAAATAGTGCCCACAAACACAGCTGCTGCTGCTCTGGGTACTGCTCATCCCTCATCTGTGAAGCTGGGATGAGACTCATCCTCCTGCATGCTATAGAATCGCCAATGGAAAATAATAAAACTTAAGTGAACAGCATCCAGGTCATTGGAAAATATTCCTGGGCCTGTTCACCTCTAATAAGTCCTAACCCAGCCTATGATACCATATAAAAAAATCTAGCACATTAACATTCCCAGTTTATGCTCACAATTCCCAGAACCCTCATTCTGAGCCTTCGGTTAATGCACAATTGTTTGAACAATAAAAACTGATTTTTTTAGTTCACAACAGAGCTTTGTGTGAGCAAATGTATGTGCTTTTCATTCGAACATAAATAGCCCCACTTGGTTATGAATGAAATCAGCGTTTATTGTACTAATAATTCACAAACATGAATTAAACATACCTAAAGTTAAACAAGCTTCAACCCCAATGTTTCTCTCCCTTTTCTCATCCTCTGTCTCAAAGGATATTTAGAAATAAATTCTGGATTCATAAGAAATAAGGGTGAGCAATATGTTTATATCTGTTGTAACCTATAAACATGAATAAAGACTGCTTAGACATTAAATCTTTATTCCTCTGCCTGTATATTGATTTCATATCATACTCAATACCTTTTCCTTATGGGAAGTTATGGGAAAAGTAATGCAGTATCTGGTACATTTGTTTTCTTTCATGAGAACTTCAACCATTTAGATACTAAAGGTCCCATTCCAGCTGTGATATTTATTATAACTAATCTTTGCAGTTGGTAACGATAACGTCTACCATTTATCAGATTATTTCTCTGTGCCAGGCATGCTCATCCTCATAGCAGCTCCATCAGATAGCTACAGTCCCTATTCTAAGGAAGCAAAACCAAAGTCTTAACTAGGTGCTGTACCATGTACACGGTCCAGCTACTACACGGAGAAGCCTGGGCTAGAACCCAGCCCTTTGTCTTTTAACAAAACAATGAGAGAGAGCAAAACCACAAAAATTATCCCCAACATTATTGCATTATTTTTCATAAGGAACACAAGGAATCTACTAGACTTCTTTCTATTTCTACTTGTCTTATGCTCCAAGGCTAACTCCCTTTCAGGTAGTGTTGAGTGCTCAAGAAAAAGCTGCTTTAGGCCAAGAATCCTCACAACCCACACAAAGCAGGGTGACGGGGAACTGGAATAGGAGGAGGTCTCAGTGTGGACCCCGAGGTAGCAAACTGGAGAAATTCAAAGATCAGGAATGTGAAGTTCAGTGTTCCAGGCATAAAGGTCAAATAGAGACCATCACCACAGTCTCCCATTCTCCTAACACAAACCTCTTGAAATCACAAAGCACTGACATATTGTCATGACAGGCTGTACTTCAGAAAAGTGCAAAGTACAAGAAATTTGTGTCCCATAAGTTTCTCTTCATGTCTTCATCAGAGATGCATTCGGCCTCCAAAGGAACAGACAGCATTGAGCCATGGCCAGACACCGAGGTGTTTCTGGTACAGCATATGACTCTCTAATCAAGTGGGACTAAAAATAGCAATTAAGTCCAATAAGTTAACACCAAACACAAGTTTCTAATGCACAGATCACTCGATAATATAGACCCTGCTTTGGTATCCAAGGCTAAAGGTGGGGAAAGGAGGACTGGAATAGTACTCTTTCTTCTCAAGCCCTTGCTTTTCCACGCCTAAAGCAGAAGGAGACAGCTGCACTCCCTTCAACTCAGGGGGTGGGAAGACAAGTACAGCTGACAGTGTTCCAAGTAAGTCCTTAGCACCTTAAAGGGGAGGAAATTTTTCTCACCCAAGATTACGGTAATTATCACAATCTGAGAGGGAAGAACTGCTGAATAAGGGGGCCAGGCACATGTTACCCAAAGCAGAGACTGGGGGGAAACGGGGTGGGGGTCACCAAATAACTGAGGCCAGAAGTTGCGATGGAGACCTACGGAGTCATCATCCAAGAATGAAGGTTGAAGAGTCTGGGAGTCAACAGAGAATCTGTATCACTCTCAGAAGCAGGGGTTACTCTGAGACTCCTAAACACCAGCAACTAGACAGAGCAAAGAGAAGAGGCAAAAAGAGAGGGCTCATGGAATCAATGCTGGAAAGGCTCAGGAACTGTCATCATGATGAGTGACACTTACTGTGCATTTACTTCATGCCAGCCTTGGGTTAAGTGTTCTAAAAGTATCATCTTATTTAATCATTACAAACCCTATAAGGGGAAGCTCACCACAGAGCCCATCCGTTGAACCATTCTACAGCTACCTAAAAACTTCATGCCTCCCTGAGCTCAGGACGTGCCCTTCTTAAATGGTAGTTCTCAGACTGTTCTGAACAAGGGAAATGACTAATCCTAGATCCTCCTTTAGCTGTTATGGCAAATAATTTTACAGATGCCAGCACTCTAATTGTCATGTGGGAAAATAATCAATGCCAGCTGCTAGCTAGAGAAAGGCAAAATCTCCACGGAGTAGATGAAAGCCCCTACTGAATCTGACTAGAAGTAAGTTCAAGAAAATCCTTTGGTCTTTAAAAACAAGGCCATATCAGGAAGCATGGGAAAGGTGGACTCGAGATCCAAGAAGAGTATTTGTTGCAACATCCTCAAAATAATCTCACCTTCCGTTTGGGGACATATTGGAAAAGTGACATTCATTGTCATATGTTCTTAGGAATCTAATCAACTATATTACAAAGTTTTAATCAGTCAGGAATTTTTTTTCTTCACTATCTTCTCTCACTTTTCATTATTCACCCTTTTTCTCTCTCCCCTTTTCCCTTACGATCTCCCACCACCCACAAACTTGTTCTCCAACATTCCCAAGAGTCCAAGAAAGTACCCAGGATGCTAGGTTGCATTCGAGCTCTTTCAAAATAAAACTCCTCTAAGCCACTGTCTTAGAGTAGACTTCCTAGAAGCAGAGCCTGAGAGAAGGATTCCTGTAGATGTGGTTTATTGGGGGAGGCCTTTACAATGGGCAATGATAGAAGCAGGATGAGGTAGAGAAAGGAGCTAAGCAAGTGTGTGATCTCAGCAGGAGTCTGGCTTCAGCCTGACCCCATGGAGAGGTCTGGAACACAAATGGCACCACAGAGCCAGTCCCCACTCGGGATAAGGGGACCAGCCTTCTGTCCCTCATGGCAGTCAGTTCTTGGCTGTGTGCTAAGAGGCAGGGCACAGGAGGGCATTGGCTCCCAGGTAGGCAGGCTATATCTGGCCTGGGGCAATTCTCCCAAGGAAGGGACAGTTCTTGCTTGACTGCTTTTCATTTTCATGGTTGTTACAATTCTGTACTTTGTTCTCAGATGTGGTTTCATATTTTCTATCAACCAATTTGGGCTGTTAAAAGGGAATGAAGGGCTTCCCTGGTGGCGCAGTAGTTGAGAGTCCGCCTGCCGATGCAGGGGACACGGGTTCGTGCCCCAGTCTGGGAAGACCCCACATGCCGCGGAGCGGCTGGGCCCGTGAGCCATGGCCGCTGAGCCTGAGCGTCCGGAGCCTGCGCTCCGCAATGGGAAAGGCCACAACAGTGAGAGGCCCACAAACCGCAAAAAAAAAACAAAAAACAAACAAACAAAAAAAAGGGAATGAAAACTCTTGCTTCAATGGTTCAAGAACATAGCATTTCTCAGTAATCTGCCAAACTATTTACTTGGGTTATTTTTTTTAATCTCTATTTTTAAAAATTGCATAGAGCCGACAAATATGTCCTGACTTGAAGAATTGCAAAACACATAAAAGTCTCTTTGTAATTGCTTTTGCATTTTGTATTATGTCCATCCCCTCACAAGATGTAATTTGTTCTGCCTCCTCTAAGTGTGACACCAAAATAAATGAGGTCTATTTCTGGAGATGGCAGAGAGATGGTAGCCATTAAATCTGAAGCTTTACCTTTCCTTATTTGCAATACGAATGAAGCCAATTATCTTCTAGCTCCTATATGGCACAGGCTTCAAGTGTAGAGGATGAAGGGAGTGGGGAATATTTCAATGTTGATTACAAGTCAAGAAGGACAGGACAATGAGTTACCTGAGTCCAACAAAATATCCCAAGAAATACAGATTTATGTGGCAAGAGACTTATTTGAATGTTTGGTTTAGGAAGCAAAGTTTAAACAACAACTTAGATAGTTTTGACTTTTGAAACAATTCAGCATGTAGCACCCAACAAAGTAGTGTGGCTCAGAATATTGGCTTTGAAGTCTGAAGGTTGTGGGATCCAATCCTAGCCTTTCCACTGTGTGATCCTAGGCAAACTACTCAATCTCTAAAACTTATTCCTTAACTGGAAAAAGGTGATAATAATACATACTTCTCAGGGTTAATTCAAGAATTAAGTGAGAAAATATATCTATGGAACTTTGCAAAATGCTAAGTCTATTTGTTGCTTTCGTTACAAATAATAGTAAATCTTATATGTGAGTTTTATTAGTCAGGATTCTCCAGAAAAACAGAACCAATGGGAGATATATGCATAGATAGATAGATAGATAGATAGAATTTATTATTAGGAATTGGCTCATGCAATTATGGAGGCTGAAAAATTCCACAATCTGCTGTCTACAGGTTGGAGATCCAGGAAAGCTGGTGGTATAATTCAGCCCAAGTCTGAAGGCCTGAGAACGAGGGGAGCCAACGGGAGCCAGTCCAAGGGCAGGAGAAGATGAGATATCTCAGCTTAAGCAATGAGGTAACCAAAAAAGGGGGCAAATTCCTCTTTCTCCCACCCTTTGTTCTGTTCAGGCCCTTAATGAATTGGATAATGCCCACCCACATTGGGGAGGGCAATCTACTTTATTGAGTCCACTGATTCAAATGCTAATCTCATCCAGAAATACCCTCACAGACACATCTAGAAATGATGTTTAATCTGGGCACACCACGGCCAGTCAAGCAGACACATAAAATTAACCATCACATAGGTTAAGGATTAAAAGTGGAGATTTAATATTAGACTATAGAAGTGGCTCATAAAACCCAAGAAAAGGAATACAATCAGGCCTTAGTAAGAGACTAGAACCAGTGTGTTACTTCAGGTTCCAAGAAGCAGATACCAACGTGGCATTATTCGTATAAGAGTTTAATGGAGGAAATGGCCATAGGAGGAGTAGGGGAGGGAGCTGGAGAAGACAGGAAAGGGCCTTTGGACCATGATCCACCTCTGATGCTTGTGAAAGAGATGGGGAGGAAGCAGGGTTGGGCAGGAAGAGGCCTGGACTGCAGTGGAGTTCTGAGAACATCTTGGGCAGGCTGAGTCTTCAAATCACAGTCTCCAGGTTGATGAGTCTTGTGTCTTGTAGGAATAAGCCTGCATTTCATGGTCACTGTCAGGGACCAGCCCATGGGAAGGAGGCTTTGGAGTGTGTTGGTGGATTCAGAGGGCCAACGGCTGGAGCCAGTAGGCAATTTTGCTTCCCACACCAGGAGATCGGGGGAACATGTTTTCATGGCCACCACAATCATGATTCAAAGGTCTTTGGGAAGACTGAGAGCCTTCCTTCTCTCTGTAAGGGTCTTTCTGCCTTTTCTGTGTTTTCTTCTTCCTTTTTTCTCCACACTGGCTGCTTCTGCTCTTCCACGCCACACACAAAGCAGGAAACACCCCTCAGCTCCCAGGCTTCCATTGAATGGGCCCAGATAGCCAAAAAAAGCCACCTCTCCTCTGTGTTTCAACTCCCTGTTTCATGGAAGGGGAAACTAATTGGCCAAACTTGGATCATTCCCATCCCTGAAATAATCAGCTGTGTCCTGAGAGAGCAAGGCCATATTAATTATCATGAGGATGAAGGCAGGGCGGGAGGAGTAACTTCCAGGAAAGTGGGGATGGGGTGGACTAGTACTAAACAAACAACTCAGTAAAATATTCAACATACTTCTCAGCATAAACAGTGTGACATTATGGAATTGCTGACTAGCTTAAGCTCTGACTCTGAGAGCAGTCAACTGCCCTAATAGAGAATCCAGATTCTCAGGGTGGCCAGCTAAAAAGATACCAGAAACACCACACTCTCAGGAGACTACTGTACATGCTTCAGCAATCCAAATAATAATCAACACCTGAGGCACTGCTAATTAGAAAAATGAACATCAGAATTTATGTTTTAATTATGAACATAGTGACTTGCTAATTAGCATGATAAATGTTAGAAATGGGCTTTTATTGGTAAAAATTAAAAGTATTTTAAATATATGGATTTGTTACCTCAACAAAGGCAACAAAAAACAAAAATAAATAAGAGGGACTACATGAAACTAAAAACCTTCTGCACAGCAAAGGAAACCATCAACAAAATGAAAAGGCAAGCTACTGAATGGGAGAAAATGTTTGCAAATCATATATGTGATAAGGGGTTAATATCCAAAATATATAAAGAATTCATACAATTCAATAGCAAAAAAAAAAAAAAAATTCTGATTTTAAAAATGGGGAGAGGGCTTCCCTAGTGGCGCAGTGGTTGAGAATCGGCCTGCTAATGCAGGGGACACAGGTTCGAGCCCTGCTCTGGGAGGATCCCACATGCCGCGGACCAACTAGGCCCATGAGCCACAACTACTGAGCCTGCGCATCTCGAGCCTGTGCTCCGCAACAAGAGAGGCCGCGATAGTGAGAGGCCTGTGCACCGCGATGAAGAGTGGCCCCCGCTTGCCACAACTAGAGAAAGCCCTTGCACAGAAAGGAAGACCCAACACAGCAAAAATAAATTAATTAATAAAACTCCCACCCCCAACATCTTCTTTAAAAAAAAATAAAAATAATAAAAATTAAAAATGGGGAGGTGATCTGAATAGACATTTTTTGCAACAATATATAGATAGCCAACAGGTACATGAAAAGATGCTAAAAAACACAAATTATCAGGAAAATGCAAATTAAAACCACAGTGAGATATCACCTCACACTTGTCAGAATGGCTATCATCAAATTACAAGTGTTAGTGAGGATGTGGAGAAAAGGGAACCCTGAACACTGTTGGTGGGAATATAAGTTGGTGCAGCTGCTATGGAAAACAGCATATGGAGGCTCCTCAAAAAATTAAAAATAGAACTACACCGAACAATCCAGGAATTTCACTTCTGAGTATCTGAAGAAAAGAAAAACACTAACTGGAAAAGATTTATGCAACCCCATATTCATTGCAGCACTATTTACAATAACCAAGACCTAGAAACAACTTAATTGTCTACTGGTGGATATATATATATAAATAAATATATATGGTATGAAATATTACTCAGCCATAAAAAAGAAGGAAATCTTGCTATTTATGATAACATGGATAGACGCTGAGGGCATTATGCTAAATGAAATAAGTCAGATAGAAAATGACAAATACCACATGATATCACTTACATGTGGAATCTAAAAAAAGCAAAAAAGCCAAGCTCATAGACACAGAGAACAGACTGGTTGTTGCCAGAGGCTGGAGGTGAGCAAAATGGGTAAAAGGAGTCAAAAGGTACAAATTTCCAGTTATAAAATAAATAAGTCACAGGGATATAAAGTACAGCATGGCGACTATAGTTAATAATACTGTATTGCATATTTGAAAGTGGCTAAGAGAGTAGATCTTAAAAGTTCTCCTCACAAGAAAATAAATTCTGTAACTATGTGTGGTGATAAGTGTTAACTAGACTTACTGTGGTGCTCATTTCACAATATATACAATATTGGATCATTATGTTGTACACTTGAAACTAATATAATGTATGTCAATTATACCTCAATAAGAATACTAAAAATTAAATAAGATATATGGATTGGTTGAAATGCTTTAGAGACACATACCTTTATTGCTTTACAGGGTATAAGAATCTAGTTATGCTATCACCTACACCCTTAAAATGGTACCTGAGTTTTGATCCCTAAATGATCTTGTGTCCAGCCAATTTGGGAGGTGCTGTGGTCTGAATGTTTGTGTCCCCCCAAAATTCACACATTGAAATTCTAATGCCTAATGTGATGGTATTAGGAATTGGGGCCTTTAAGAGGTACTTAGATCATGACTAGGATTAGTGTTCTTATAAAAGAGATACCACAGGGCTCACTTACCCCTTCCACCATGTGAGGACACAACAAGAAGTCAGCAGACTGCAACCTGGAAGACAGCTCTCATCAGACCTCGACCGTACTGGCACCCTGACCTCGGACTTCCAGCCTCCAGAACTGTGAAAAATAAATTTCCACTGTTTATGAGCCACCCAGTCTGTGGTCTTTTGTTATAGCAGCCTGAATGGGCTAAGACAGGAGGATTCTGGTTTTCTGAGAGATCCAGGACTTTATTGACCTACAGAACAGGAGGCTAACTATTTGGTGAGTGCTAGCTAATATATGTTTGTTTCATAAATAACTGTACATGTGGCAGGGTGTGGTCTGAGTCTCACTTCCATATTTCATGGAAGTCAGGCTGTGGGCAAGTTGCAAGCCCTCACCCACCGCACACCTCTTTGGCATCAACTGCAGTTATTACTCTAAAAAGAACCTCAGGATTGGAGGGTGACTAGATTGGTTCAGATCAGGCTGCAATGGTAACGAGAAGGCCATCAAATCGCCGATTCCTCTGTGAAGCTCTCAAAGCCCTTCTGGAATTGAGCTTGGGTCCTCTGAATATAAACACATTCTCCTTGGAGAGTTCAGGTTTTTGTTTTAATTTTTTCAATACATGACTCATCTCCCAAGATTGTACTAGATGAGAACAGAGGAACATACCTTGGCAGCCCTCCCTGCATGCCCTGCCCATAACACATGTTCACCAAGAATTCTTGAATAAATGAATGAATGGCTGTAAGAATGGGCAACGTCATTCCACCCTCCTGTGTGCAGTCTTGTCACCTCTAGACCACAGACTTTTTCTGGTTGTTTGCCCCTCTCCAATCTAACGCTGACCTTGCTTTCCCCTCCTTCCCTCTTCCACAGGCTCTCTTCTGACCTGGGTTGAGCATCACACCCCCTTCATATTTCAGCAGAACCGCCAGAGCTAGTGCTTCACACAGAACAATCTGTGACCTTTCAAAGCCCAACAGGTAACAGCATAATAATAACAGTGAACCTCCAGAGTCCTGCAAACTTCTTCCTAACTACTGTGACATTGTATTAGGGCAGTGGCAGCAACATAAAAAATAAAAAGAAGCTGTATAGTGCGTGACCTGATTACATGAGCATGGAGGTCACAGCATCACCTCCCTTTCTCTGTATGTTCAACACTGAGCTTTGTTCCACTTAGTATAATACTAAAAGCACACTAACTTTTCCATCATTCACTGCCAGTTTGTAGCTTCTCTAAGTCCTTGATTCTCTTATTCCTGAGATTTCATGTTTTTTGATGCATGCTATTAGCATCACTACAGAGGATCTAAAAGCCAAAGTGAACAAATGAAAGGAGAAACTTTTCTTAAGGCAATTTGGCCACTTAAAGTACTAATAGCTCAGTTGAAAAGCTGATCAAGGCAATAACTGAGCCTTTAGAGTAAGCTAGACTGAGAGCTGATGATACGGAATGGACTTTCAATCACCTCTATTGGGCCTGCCTCCCACCACAGGAAATAATCCAGAACTGTCTGTAGAGACCTCCAGAATGTCTACTTTCACAAGGTCCAGTGTGATGGCAGTGAGGAAAGAAGACACAAAGTGAATCTACTATTTTCTAACTTTGACATTGCTCAGATGTCAAATATATTTGAGTATTAATTTCTTTTTAGCTATAAAAATGGGGATCAGAATAACTCATCTAATTAATGCATGGGGCTGTTATAAAATAAAGTCATACACATAAACATCTTTGTAAATTGTACTTACAAGACTGTACTAATAAGGAATTATTGTTAGAATTATTTTTTTCAACGACAACTACCATCAGCATGTGAATCATCCTCTGGGTCCATATAGCTATCTAAGCAGTGGAAACTGGGTTCTTTAAAAATATATGAAAAAGACCCTTATCCATGCCACCCACCCAGGAGAGAAAGTCTATTTAAACATCAGGCTAACTGAAAGCTTTATTTCTAAGATTATGTTTGAAAGCATAAACTAGTGAAGGAAAACAACTTTGCTTCAAAACAGGGGTGATCTCCAGGGCCCCCATAGGTTTTCATCCTTCCCTAACCTTATCTAATCTTCCCTTTCTCAGGCCAGAAATAAACATCTATTGTTTGTAAAACAAACAAATAAAATACCAATGGTTCTCAGATTTGAGCCTGCTATTTTAAGTGTGCAGTTGCAGCTGTATCCTATCCTGAGCAGTACAGATCCCACACATCCAGGAAAAAAGTTGAAATCTTTAATTTTCCCTGTTATGGACTGAATTATTTCTCCCCTAAATTGACCTGTTGAAGTACTGACCCCCATTGTGATTATGTTTGGAGATGGGAACTTTGGAAGGCAATTAGGTTTAGATGGGGCCCTCATGATGGGATTAGTGTCCTTATATTAGGAAACATCAGAGCTTGCCTCCCGCCCTGACCCCCTGCTAGGTGAGGACACAGTGAGATAAGACAGCCATATGCAAGATAGAAAGATGGCCCTCGGAGGAGCTTCAAGATGGCGGAAGAGTAAGACGCGACGATCACCTTCCTCCCCGCAAATACATCAGAAATACATCTACATGTGGAACAATTCCTACAGAACACCTACCGAACGCAGGCAGAAGACGTCAGACCTCCCAAAAGGCAAGAAACTCCCCATGTACCTGGGTAGGGTAAAAGAAAAAAAGAAAAAACAGAGACAAAGAATAGGTACGCGACCTGCACCAGCGGGAGGGAGCTGTGAAGGAGGAAAGGTTTCTGCACACTAGGAAGCCCCTTCGCGGGCGGAGACGGCGGGGGGCGGGGGGGGGAAGCTTCGGAGCCGCGAAGGAGAGCGCAGCGACAGGGGTGCGGAGGGCAGAGCGGCAAGATTCCCACACGGGGGATCGGCGCCGACCGGCACTCACCAGCCCGAGAGGCTTGTCTGCTCACCCGCCCGGGGCGGGCGGGGCTGCGAGCCGAGGCTCGGGCTTCGGTCGGAGCGCACGGAGAAGACGGGTTGGCGGCGTGAACACAGCCTGAAGGGGCTAGTGTGCCACGGCTAGCCGGGAGGGAGTGCAGGAAAAAGTCTGGAGCTGCCGAAGAGACAAGAGACTTTTTCTTGCCTCTTTTTTTCCGGTGCACGGGGAGAGGGGATTAAGAGCGCCTTCTAAACGAGCTCCAGAGACGGGCGCGAGCCGCGGCTATAAGCGCGGAACCCAGAGACGGGCATGAGACACTAAGGCTGCTGCTGCCGCCACCAAGAAGCCTGTGTGCGAGCACAGGTCACTATCCACACCTCCCCTCCCGGGAGCCTGTGCAGCTTGCCACCTCCAGGGTCCCGAGACCCAGGGACAACGTCCCCGGGAGAACTCATGGTGCGCCTCAGACTGGTGCAACGTCATGGCGGCCTCTGCCGCCCCAGGCCCGCCCTGCACTCCGTGCCCCTCCCTCCACCCCCCCAACCCCGGCCTGAGTGAGCCAGAGCCCCCGCATCAGCGGCTCCTTTAATCCCTTCCTGTCTCAGCGAAGAACAGACGCCCTCAGGCGGCCTACACACAGAGGCGGGGCCAAATCCAAAGCTGAGCCCCGGGAGCTGTGAGAACAAAGAAGAGAAAGGGAAATCGCTCCCAGCAGCCTCAGGAGCAGCGGATTAAACCTCTACAGTCAACTTGATGTACCCTGCATCTGTGGAATACCTGAATACACAACGAATCATCCCAAAATGAGGCAGTGGATTCTGGGAGCAAGATAGATATATATACACTTTCCCTTTTTCTCTTTTTGTGTGTGTACGTGTATGCTTCTGTGTGTGAATTTGTCTGTATAGCTTTGCTTTTACCATTTGTCCTAGGGTTCAGTCTGTCCTTTTTTTTTTAATTACTTAAGTTTTTTTTCTTAATAATTATCTTTTATTTTAATCACTTTATTTTCTTTTATATTACTTTATTTTATTGTATTTTATTTTATCTTCTTCTTTCTTTCTTTCTTTTCTCCCTTTTATTCTGAGCCATGTGGAGGACAGGCTCTTGGTGCTCCAGCCAGGCATCAGGGCTGTGCCACTGAGGTGGGAGAGCCAAGTTCAGGACACTGGTCCACAAGAGACCTCCCAGCTCCACGTAATATCAAACAGCGAAAATCTTCCAGAGATCTCCATCTCAACACCAAGACCCAGCTCCACTCAACAACCAGCACACTACAGTGCTGCACACCCTATGCCAAACAACTAGGAAGACAGAAACACAACCCCATCCACTAGCAGAGAGCCTGTTTAAAATCATAACAAGGCCACAGACACCCAAAAACACACCACCAGACGTGGACCTGCCTACCAGAAATAGAAGATCCAGCCTCATCCACCAGAATACAGGCAGTAGTCCCCTCCACCAGGAAGCCTACACAACCCACTGAACCAAACTTAGCAACTGGGGACAGACACCAAAAACAACAGAAACTACAAACTTGCAGCCTGCGAAAAGGAGACCACAAACACAGTAAGTCAAGCAAAATGAGAAGACACAGAAACATACAGCAGATGAAGGAGCAAGGCAAAAACCCACCAGACCTAACAAATGAAGGGGAAATAAGCAGTCTACCTGAAAAATAATTCAGAATAACGATAGTAAAGATGATCCAAAATCTTGGAAATAGAATGGAGAAAATACAAGAAAGCTTTAACAAGGAACTAGAAGAACTAAAGAGCAAACAAACAGAGATAAACAACACAATAAATGAAATTAAAAATTCTCTAGGGCTTCCCTGGTGGTGCAGTGGTTGAGAGTCCCCCTGCCGATGCAGGGGACACGGGTTCGTGCCCCGGTCCGGGAATATCCCACATGCCGCAGAGCGGCTGGGCCCGTGAGCCATGGCTGCTGAGCCTGGCAGTTAACAAGGACCTAGAAGAAATAAAGATGAAACAGACAATGATGAACAACACAATAAATGAAATGAAAAATACTCTAGATGGGATCAATAGCAGAATAACTGAGGCAGAAGAACAGATAAGTGACGTGGAAGATAAAATAGTGGAAATAACTACTGCAAAGCAGAATAAAGAAAACAGAATGAAAAGAATTGAGGACAGTCTCAGAGACTTCTGGGACAACATTAAACGCACCAACATTCGAATTATAGGGGTCCCAGAAGAAGAAGAGAAAAAGAAAGGGACTGAGAAAATATTTGAAGAGATTATAGTTGAAAACTTCCCTAATATGGGAAAGGAAATAGTTAATCAAGTCCAGGAAGCAAAGAGAGTTCCATACAGGATAAATCCAAGGAGAAACACGCCAAGACTCATTTACTCAAACTATCAAAAATTAAATACAAAGAACAAATACTAAAAGCAGCAAGGGAAAAACAACAAGTAACACATAAGGGAATCCCCATAAGGTTAACAGCTGATCTTTTAGCAGAAAGTCTGCAAGCCAGAAGGGAGTGGCAGGACATACTTAAAGTGATGAAAGAGCAAAAGCTACAACCAAGATTACTCTACCCAGCAAGGATCTCATTTAGATTTGATGGAGAAACTAAGACCTTTACAGACAAGCAAAAGGTAATAGAATTCAGCACCACCAAAACAGCTTTACAACAAATGTTAAAGGAACTTCTCTAGGCAGGAAACACAAGAGAAGGAAAAGACCTACAATAACAAACCCAAAACAATTAAGAAAATGGTAATATGAACATACATATCGATAATTACCTTAAATGTAAATGGATTAAATGCTCCAACCAAAAGACATAGACTGGCTGAATGGATACAAAAACAAGACCTATATATATGCTGTCTACAAGAGACTCACTTCAGACCTAGGGACACATACAGACTGAAAGTGAGAGGATGGGAAAAGATATTCCATGCAAATGGAAATCAAAGGAAAGCTGGAGTAGCAATTCTCATATCAGACAAAATAGACTTTAAAACAAAGACTATTGCAAGAGACAAAGAAGGGCACTACATAATGATCAAGGGATCAATCCAAGAAGATATAACAATTGTAAATATTTATGCATCCAACATAGGAGCACCTCAATACATAAGACAAATACTAACAGCCATAAAAGGGGAAATCGACAGTAACACAATCATAGTAGGGGATGTTAACACCCCACTTTCACCAATGGACAGATCATCCAAAATGAAAATAAATAAGGAAACACAAGCTTTAAATGATACATTAAACAAGATGGACTTAATTGATATTTATAGGACATTCTATCCAAAAACAACAGAATACACATTCTTCTCAAGTGCTCATGGAACATTAGCCAGGATAGATCATATCTTGGGTCACAAATCAAGCCTTTGTAAATTTAAGAAAATTGAAATTGTATCAAGTATCTTTTCTGCCCACAATGCTATGAGACTAGATATCACTTACAGGAAAAAATCTGTAATAAATACAAATACATGGAGGCTAAACAACACACTACTTAATAACCAAGAGATCAATGAAGAAATCAAAGAGGAAATCAAAAAATACCTAGAAACAAATGACAATGAAAACACAATGACCCAACACGTATGGGATGCAGCAAAAGCAGTTCCAACAGGGAAGTTTATAGCTATACAAGCCTACTTTAAGAAACAAGAAACATCTCAAATACACAACGTAACCATACACCTAAAGCAATTAGAGAAAGAAGAACAAAAAAACCCCAAAGTTACCAGAAGGAAAGAAATCATAAAGATCAGATAAGAAATAAATGAAAAACAAATGAAGGAAACTATAGCAAAGATTAATGAAACTAAAAGCTGGTTCTTTGAGAAGATAAACAAAATTGATAAACCATTAGCCAGACGCATCAAGAAAAAAAGGGAGAAGACTCAAATCAATAGAATTAGAAATGAAAAAGGAGAAGTAACAACTGACACTGCAGCAATACAAAGGCTCATGAGAGATTACTACAAGCATATATATGCCAATGAAATGGACAATCTGGAAGAAACAGACTATTCTTAGCAATGCACAACCTTCCGAGACTGAAGCAGGAAGAAATAGAAAATATAAACAGACCAATCACAAGCAATGAAATTGAAAATGTGATTAAAAATCTTCCAACAAACAAAAGCTCAGGACCAGATGGCTTCACAGGCGAATTCTATCAAACATTTAGAGAAGAGCTAACACCTATCCTTCTCAAACTCTTCCAAAATATAGCAGAGGGAGAAAAACTCCCACACTCCTTCTACAAGGCCACCATCACTCGGATACCAAAACCAGACAAAGATGTCACAAAGAACGAAAACTACAGGCCAATTATCACTGATGAACATAGATGCAAAAATCCTCAACAAAATACTAGCAAACAGAATCCACAGCACATTAAAAGGATCATACACCATGATCAAGTGGGGTTTATTCCAGGAATGCAAGGATTCTTCAATATATGCAAATCAATCAATGTAATACACCATATTAACAAACTGAAGGAGAAAAACCAATTGATCATCTTAATAGATGCAGAGAACGCTTCTGACAAAATTCAACACCAATTTATGATAAAAACCCTCCAGAAAGTAGGCATAGAGGGAATTTTCCTCAACATAATAAACGCCATATATGACAAACCCAAATCCAACATCATCCTCAATGGTGAAAAACTGAAACCATTTCCACTAAGATCAGGAACAAGACAAGGTTGCCCACTCTCATCACTATTATTCAACATAGTTTTGGAAGTTGTAGCCCCAGCAATCAGAGAAGAAAAAGAAATAAAAGGAATCCAAATTGGAAAAGAAGAAGTAAACATGTCACTGTTTGCAGATGACATGATACTATACATAGAGAATCCTAAAGATGCTACAAGCAAACTACTAGAGCTAATCAATGAATTTGGTAAAGTAGCAGGATACAACATTAATGCACAGAAACCTCTTGCATTCCTATACACTAATGATGAAAAATCTGAAAGTGAAATCAAGAAAACACTCCCATTTACCACTGCAACAAAAAGAATAAAATATCTAGGAATAAACCTACCTAAGGAGACAAAAGACATGTGTGCAGAAAATTATAAGACACTGATGAAAGAAATTAAAGATGATAGAAATAGATGGAGAGATATACCATGTTTTTGGATTGGAAGAATCAACATTGTGAAAATGACTCTACTACCCAAAGCAGTCTACAGATTCAATGCAATCCCTATCAAACTACCACTGGCATTTTTCACAGATCTACAACAAAAAACTTCACAATTTGTATGGAAACACAAATGACCCCGAATAGCCAAAGCAATCTTGAGAAAGAAAAACGGAACTGAAGAAATCAGGCTCCCAGAGTTCAGACTGTACTACAAAGCTACAGTAATCAAGACAGTACGGTACTGGCACAAAAACAGAAATATAGATCAGTGGAACAGGATAGAAAGCCCAGAGATAAACCCACACACATATCGTCACCTTATCTTTGATAAAGGAGGCAAGAATATACAGTGTAGAAAAGACAGCCTCTTCAATAAGTGGTGCTTGGAAAACTGGACAGCTACATGTAAAAGAATGAAATTAGAACACTCCCTAACACCATACACAAAAATAAACTCAAAATGGATTAAAGACATAAATGTAAGGCCTGATACCATGAAACTCTTAGAGGAAAACATAGGAAGAACACTCTATGACATAAATCACAGCAAGATCTTTTTTGACCCACCTCCTAGAGAAATGGAAATAAAAACAAAAATAAACAAATGGGACCTAATGAAACTTCAAAGCTTTTGCACAGCAAAGGAAACCATAAACAAGACAAAAAGACAACCCTCAGAATGGGAGAAAGCATTTGCAAATGAAGCAACTGACAAAGGATTAATCTCCAAAACATACAAGCAACTCATGCAGCTCAATATCAAAAAAACAAACAACCCAATCCAAAAATGGGCAGAAGACCTAAACAGACATTTCTCCAAAGAAGATATACAGATTGCCAGCAAACACATGAAAGAATTCTCAATATCATTAATCATTAGAGAAATGCAAATCAAAACTACAATGAGGTATCATATCACATGACTTAGAATGGGCATCATCAAAAAATCTACAAACAATAAATGCTGGACAGTGTGTGGAGTAAAGGGAACCCTCTTGCACTGTTGGTGGGAATGTAAGTTGATACAGCCACTATGGAGAACAGTATGGAGGTTCCTTAAAAAACTAAAAATAGAACTACCGTATGACCCAGCAATCCCACTACTGGGCATATACCCTGAGAAAACCATAATTCAAAAAGAGTCATGTACTAAAATGTTCATTGCAGCTCTATTTACAATAGCCAGGACATGGAAGCAACCTAAGTGTCCATCAACAGATGAATGGATAAAGAAGATGTGGCACATATATAAAATGGAATATTACTCAGCCATAAAAAGGAGCAGAACTGAGTTATTTGTAGTGAGCTGGATGGACCTAGAGACTGTCATACAGAGTGAAGTAAGTCAGAAAGAGAAAAACAAATACTGTATGCTAACACATATATATGGAATCTAAAAACAAAAAAAAGAAAAAGGAAATGGTCAGAAGAACCTAGGGGCAAGATGGGAATAAAGATGCAGACATACTAGAGAATGGACTTGAGGATGTGGGGAGGGGGAAGTGTAAGCTGGGAAAAAGTGAGAGAGTGGCATGGACATATATACACTACCAAATGTAAAACTGATAGCTAGTGGGAAGCAGCCGCATAGCACAGGGAGATCACCTCGGTGCTTTGTGACCACCTAGAGGGGTGGGATAGGGAGGGTGGGAGGGAGGGAGTTGCAAGAGGGAAGAGATATGGGGACATATGTATATGTATAACTGATTCACTTTGTTATAAAGCAGAAACTGACACACCGTTGTAAAGCAATTACACTCTAATAAAAAAAAAAAAAGAAAGAAAGATGGCCCTCACCAAGACCCAAGTCTGGTGAAACCTTGATTTTGAACTTCCCAGCCTCCAAAACTGTGAGAAATAAATTTCTGTTGTGTAAGCCACCTGGTCTGTGGTAATTTGTTACAGCAGCCCAAGCTGAGACATCCCCAAACAGTAAATGAACCGATGAATCTTATTATGAAAGTTAAAATATATATGAAAAATGTACCTGAATCAAAGGAAAATTTGGGGTGAGTGTGAATCACTCTGCTTTCAGCCTGGGAAGCAAACTAGAGTATGACAAAATAGCCCTCAGAATGGCCTCTGCACACTCCTGTCTGATTGCATAAGCCAAATGAGAGCATTATAATGAGATAAGAAATGGAATTTAAGTATACCAAAATCTTCCTTAGGATCCAACATCCAGTAAACATCTATGACTCCTTCTTCATGTGTAGTAGTCAGGATGACTTAGGTTTATGTGGCAATAACATATAAGCCCCAAATGTCAGTGGTATATAATAACTTTTATTTCTACATACACTTCCTGTCCGTAGAGGATAAACTGGGGGCGCTGCTCTGTGTCCTCACTCTAGAATCCAAGCCAGCAGTCTCAGTCTAGACAGTGCCCATTGCTATGAAAGAAGGAAAAAGAAACCATAGCAGATGATACATTGTCTCTGAACTTGCACCTAGAAGTAGCACATGTCACTTCTACTCACATCTAATTACACAAAACAAGTCATATGGCTACACTTAACTCAAGGGGAAAAGGAAGGCAATTCTACCATGTTCCCAGATGGAGAACTGAACAGCTTAATTGCTACTACATAGTGATTAGAGGTGAAAAGAGTATCAAGAGAAGTGTTTTTAATCTTTTTTCTTACTACACATAGATCCCTACCAGTCAAAACAATTTGCCTCCTAGAGTTTGTAAAATTCTGAGATTCCATACTTTTAGGGACTTCAAGGGTCATATTTTACTTTAATTGTCAAATGACAATAGATCCACCTCTTAAAAGTCTCTACCCCAGATATCCCATTACATCCCCCTGGTTGGTGGTTTCCAGTCACCTGGCTCTTGGGAAATCCCGTAAGACTCTCATCTGACTTTTCAGCAAAAACTCCACAGCCCAGAAGAGAGTAAAACAATATATTTAGGGTGAGGAAAGGGGAAAAACTACAATCAAGAATACTCTACCCAGCAAGGCTATCATTTGGATTTGCAGGAGAGATAAAGAGTTCTACGGACAAACAAAAGCAAAAAGAGTTCAGCCCCACAAAACTGTTTTACTAGAAATATTAAAGGGACTATTCTAAGTGGAAAAGAAAAGGCCACTACTAGAAATATGAAAATTATGAAAGGAAAAATCTCATTGGTAAAGGCAAATATACAATAAAGATGATGTAGCCAAAGAAGTTCTAGCAGGGAAGCCTACCTCAGGAAACAAAAATAAAAATAAACAACTTAACCTTACACCTAAAGGAACTAGAAAAAGAAGAACAAAACTCCAAAGTTAGTAGAAGTAAAGAAATCATAGAAGATCAGGGTAGAAATAAATGAAATAGAGACTAAACAAACAATAGAAAAGATCAATGAAACTAAAAGATTTTTCTTTGAAAAGATAAAATCAAAAAGCCTTTAGCCAGACTCATCAAGGAAAAAAATACAAAAGGCCCTAATCAATAAAATCAGAAATGAAACAAAAGAAGTTACAACTGACATCACAGAAATACAAAGGACCATAAGAGATTACTTATGTATAATACATCAATAAAATGAACAATCTAGAAGAAATGGACAAATTCCTAGAAATGTATCAAGGAAAAAAATACAAAAGGCCCTAATCAATAAAATCAGAAATGAAACAAAAGAAGTTACAACTGACATCACAGAAATACAAAGGACCATAAGAGATTACTTATGTATAATACATCAATAAAATGAACAATCTAGAAGAAATGGACAAATTCCTAGAAATGTATAATCTCCCAAAACTGAAACAGGAAGAAACAGAAAATATGAACAGGCTGGTTACCAGTAATGAAATTGAATCAGTAATCAAAAAAACCTAACAAACAGAAGTCCAGGACCAGATGGTTTCACAGGTGAATGCCACCAAACATTTAGTGAAGAGTTAACACCAATCATTATCAAACTATTCCAAAAAATTGCAGGAGAAGGAACAATTCTGAACTCATTCTATGAGACCAGCATCACCCTGATACAAAGATATCTTTGTCTTTGAATCAGACAAATATATCACAAAAGAGAAAATTAAAGGCCAATATCACTGATGAACATAGGTGCAAAAATCCTCAACCATATATTAGCAAACCAAATTCAACAATATATTGAAAGGATCATACACCACGATCAAGTGGGGTTTACTCCAGAGATGCAAGGATGGTTTAATATCCACAGGTCAATGTGATACATCACATTAACAAATTGAAGAATAAAAACCATATGATCATCCTAACAGAGGAAAACCTTTTGACAAAACTCAACATCCATTTATGATAAAAATTCTCAACAAAGTGGAAATAAAGGGAATGTACTTCAAAATAGTAAAGGCCATATATTACATGCCCACAGCTAAGATCATACTCAACAGTGAAAAGCTGAAAGCATTTCCTCTAAGATCAGGATCAAGACAAGGATGCCCACTTTGGGCACTTTTATTCAACATGGTATTGGAAGTCCTAGCCACAGCAATGAGAGAAGAAAAAGAAATAAAAGGAATCCAAATTGGAAAGGAAGAAGCAAAATTGTCACTGTTTGCAGACAAAATTCAATATCCATTCATGACAAAAAATTCTCAGCAAAATCTACAGGTAACATCATACTTAACGGAGAAAGATTGAATGCTTTCCTTCTAGCTGGGGCAAGACAGAGATGTCCATTCTCAATACTCCTATTCACTACAGTCCTAGCCCATGCAGTAGGGAAGAAAAAGAAATTTTAAAAATACAGAATGGGAAAGAAGTTCACAGACAACAAGTATGTCTTTGTAGAAAATCCCAAATAATCTACAGAAAAAGCTCCTGGAACTAATCTACTAATCTACCCCAATACTCTAGAATTTATGAGTAAAATTAGTAGGGATGCAAATCAACATACAACAGTCAATCATATTTCATTTGCCAGTTGTGAACATTTGGAATTTGGTGTACTTTTCAAATACCATTTATAATAGCACATAGGAAAATGAAGCACTTAGATAGAAATCTAACAAAATACATGCAAAATCTATATCCTGAGAACACTGGTGAAAGACACCAGTGAAAGAAATCAAAGATCTAAATAAATGGAAAGATCTACCATGTTCGTGTATTAAAAGAGTCAATACTGTAAAGATGTCAATTCTCCCTAGTTGATTCAAGGAAATATCCATCAAGAAGATTTCTTATAAAATAAATAAATAAATAAATAAAAGAAGATTTCTTATAGATGTCAACAAGTCAATTCTAAAATTTATAGAAAGGCAAAAAAGGAAAAAAAACTGGACTAGCCAAAACAATTCTTAAAATGAAGAACAAAGTTAAAGGATTCACACTGATCAATTTCAAGACATTATAAAGCTATAGTAACAAGATAGTGTAGTACTAACAAAAGGATAGATACATAAAATAGAAAGATCTGAAATTTATCCAAACTAAAAGCTTGAGCTCTGTGGAAGATACTATTAAGAGAATGAACATACAAGCCATACACTTGGAGAAAATATTTGAAAATCACACACGTGATAAATAACTGGTATCCAGAATATGTAAAGAACTCTCAAAACATAACAGTAAGAAAATAACTCAATTTTTAAAAAGAATCCACAGTTATCAACCAAAGAAGATACACAGATGCCAAATATGCATATGAAAAGATGCTCACATCATTAGTCATTAAAGGAAAGCAAATTAAAACCACAATAAGCTAAAACTACCTACCTATTAGAAGGACTAAAAATATTTTTTAATGACAGTGTCAAGTGTTAGTGAAGATATGGGGTCACTGGAACTCTCCTTCATTGCTGATGGGAACGCAAGATCATACAGCCAGTCTGGAAAGAACAGTTTGTTTATCCACTCACCAGTTAAAGGACATTTGGGACATTTCCAGTGTCTGGTGATTATGAATAAAGCTTCTATAAATATTCATGTACAAGTTTTTATGTGAACATAAGTTTTCATTTCTCTTGCGTAAATAACTAGGAATGGGATACCTGAGTTTGCCAAAACTTACTGAGCTATACTCTAAAAAGATTTAATTTTACTGTATGAAATACCTCAATAAACCTGTCTTTAAAAAGAAGCCATGGATTAAGATACAGAGTAACAGCATCTTTGGCTTTACATCTGTTAGGAAACAAGATGAGAAGAGAGGAATATTTAGCATTGGGGTCAATTCATATATTTATTTATTTTCTTAAAAAGAAGGTTTTAATGATAAAGTTTATTTAACCCAATATATCCAAAATAGAGCATTTCAACAAATGGCCAAAAATCCTCATGCTTTTTAAAGCAACATCTTCACAACAATCATTAAATGTTACCCTTCCTAACATTACTTTTTTTTGGGGGGGTAACTATTTTAGAAATAAGCAAGCCACTTTTTAAATCATTATAGTACTGAATCATTTTCTAAATACTGGCTTGCTTTGGAGACTATATAGTTTCTTAGGTATAACTTGTCACTAGTCATTATAGATCACAGTTCTTCACAGACAAAGTAGACGGTTGAGATAAAAGTGAAATTCACTCAAGTATACATGGGAATTAAGATGATAGTTTTTAACCTGAAAACATCAACTAGGAAATGTTGTTTCAGTGGAAAATTAAGCATGTTGACATGATTTCCTGTGCTGTATTTCTAACATAGGCAAAGAGATTTGGAGAGATTTCCTTAAAGACTGGGTACTCTTTAAATAGGTTGTTAAAAAATTATTAAAGAAGACAATTTAGGTGATACAAACTCTACTTAACACTTCATGAAACAGGCAGCCTATTCAGAGAACTGCAAAATGGAGCAGAAGGCAGAAAGCTTTTATAGGGTAAAGAATACAGAATAAGGATGAGGGCTTCCCTGGTGGTGCAGTGGTTGAGAGTCCGCCTGCCGATGCAGGAGACACGGGTTCGTGCCCCGGTCCGGGAAGATCCCACATGCCACGGAGCGGCTGGGCCCGTAAGCCATAGCCGCTAAGCCTGCGCGTCCGGAGCCTGTGCTCCGCAACGGGAGAGGCCACAACAGTGAGAGGCCCGCGTACCGCCAAAAAGAATAAATAAATAAATAAAAGAATAAGGACGAGGAAAATAGAAAATATCTGATTGGCTAGAGTCACACAGTCAACCTTGTTTGGGATGAGAAGGGACAAGGAAATAATATAGAGCCCAGAGTTGGCTTGGCATTTTGGAGACTGGCTGACTGGATATAGCACAGTATAATATACTATATTATATTTCTGGTCAAGTGGAGTGTTTACAGGGACATGAAAGTTATCTAAGTTTCAGTTGGCTGATGTGGTATCCCTGGGGCAGGAGTGGCTCCATCTTGGGCCTAGAAAGTTATTTCACCAAGGTAAATGTTTAAACATTCTTTGCTTTGTGAATTGATCATTTTTAAAGAGCAATTTTCCATTTTGGCTTGGCTATATGTGAGGACAGGCTATAGCAGAAACTCTGTTTACCCATATAGCTCCTGTGGGTGAATGAGAATACAGACAAACATTCACCACACCCCACAATGTCCAACTTGGCCATTTCAGAGGGGTCTGGATTTCAAATCCCACTTGTGCCCTCAGCCAGGGGCCCTTGTGGACAGCACAGCTGTATGCTTCAGCTCTTTTGCCACTAAAGAAATAGAAATCTTCAGTTTAGAAACAAGAAAGCTGAAAGTCCATAAAATCATGAATAATATGAATGGGTGCCAAATGGCCAAAAATTGTTTTTTGGAACCTTCAACTTTCTGGAACCTTGGTTCAACCATTTGGAACCAAGTGATGTTTTGATGCCCCAGAGAAATCTTTTTTCAGACAACCAAAAGGAAGCATGATACTACCCACATGAGAGGAATATACAGACCTGATTCCTTCTGAAAAGAGCATTTTGATCTAGATGAGATGAATGTAGGGATGATACAGAAAAAACTAGAGGAGTCTGAGATACAGATGCTATGTCTGACTTAGATATTTTTCACTCTTCAATAATCTAAATGTTCCATGTTTTCCCTAAAAAAAACCCTTGCAATTTAACTATAGTTCTATTTGCTTGGGTGAGTCAGACTGTCCCCTATAAACTAGTGCAATGCCATTCTCTTAGTAGAAAGAATGTTTTTTCTTTCACTCAAAGGATCAAAGTGGACAGGCTGGTCTCTGGCCAGTCCCCGCATAATGATGCTACCTGATTTTAACCAACTTGCAAACATCTAAGGTATCTACTGTGGAAGTCAAAGGGCTGATGGAGTTGACCAGTATCTCACTGATTCTTAAGGAACATCCTAGAGTACATACATGTGGTGTACAGAGAGTACACCATACCTGGAGAGTTGATAAATACTTGAACCCCTGGCAGAGATTGTGATTCAAATGGTCTAGGGTGGGATACCAGCACTGGTGTTTTCTTAAAGCTCCCGCAGCTGATTCTGACGTAGCCAGGACTGAGACCCTTAGTCTGGTCCTTTGCTTCCATGTTACCAGACTCCCACACCTGGCGACCTTTGCATTCTGTGAGCTTAGGGCAGAATGGCTCATAAGCACTCTTGAAAAATCAGCTGATGGGGATTTCAGCAGGTTCTTCTGCCGCACAGAACACTGAAGCCCTAGGACACAATGGTCCCAGTCCGTGAGGCAGAGCTTGGAGACGGGCCCAGAGAGGACCTTCCAGATCATGCTGCAGACCTTTTGCTGCACTCTCTTCCAGGATGCCAGCTGCGGCGGAAACCTGCAGCAGGCAATGACGAGGTGCCGCTGCCGTGATGGGCAAGGCTAGGTTGTACAGTAAGAAGAGATGCTGGAGAGGGGCTGGCTCCCCCAGAGTAGCTGTCGGCCTTGCCTGCCATCCCATGCCTGTCCCCACGGGTCGCTCCCTCCCCGCCGTCACGGTGGGCCCTCTTCTGAGGGTCTGCTCAGGCCCGGAGCCAGCAGGGGAGCCAGCTGGGCCCTTCCCTCCTCCTATCCGCTCTCCTGCCCCCTCCCCCCTCCACAGGTAAGTGAGGGGGAGGGCACGGCAGGGCACGCGCGGCCTTGAGGCCCACAAGCCCACCCCACCCCTGAGGAAATCTTTTGGGTGCCCGAAAGGGGGGCACCAACTCCGGCTCGTGGAGCCCTGCCCAAGGCGCGCCTCATCGCCTTCCCCTTTAGTCGAAGTGGCTTCTGCCCGACGTGGCCAGTCTCCCACCTGCCGGGCCTTCCTAGAGCCGCTGGGCCCGGCCTCCCGCGGCCTGACAGCTCCAGCATGGACCACCGCCTCGGCGCCTCAGCCTGCCCTAGCTGCCAGCCTTCGGGCACCGCCCTGGCAGAGCTGGTTTTTAAGTCATGGACTTGGGTTGTAAATTACTGCGTGGGCAGCGGGCTCCCGGAAGAGCCAGCATCCCTGCCCCCTGTTTTCCCACCGCGGGCTCTGCACAGAGATTTTGTTTTCTTCTTTTTTTCTGGCCTCCGAGGGGCGGGATTGGGGGAGGAGGGGTGGGGCAGCGGAGGGTTGGCGGAACGGTCGGTAGGCTGGTCTGTGTCCACTCTGCACCTTCAAGGGGGTGGGACGCCCCGGAAGGAGACAGGCTGGCCCGCGCTCGCCCGCCTGCGCTGGGGCACCAGCACACCAGCCCACCGCCCCACCGCCCCGGCTGCCTCACCACAGACGCCTGTTGCCCATCCCTGTGGAGCCTCAGTCTTTAGGGCGAGGGCAGCAGCATAGAGACTGTGCCCTGCCCTCGGCCCGACGCCAGAAATGCCAACGCCTGGCCACCAGCAGATCCACGCCGCCACCCTGCGCTGAGGACGCCGGAGGCCATGGGCGGGCTGCCTGTCTGCGGTTGTATTAAGCTGTCTCCGTGTCCCCTCCTCCCTCCACCCCCTGAGTTCCTTCTGCCGTTTTTTCCACCCCTTTCCTTCCCTCCTCCTGTTCGCACTCCTCTCTTGGTTCAGCACGGGTCAAACGGTTACCCCTACCTCCCCATCTCATGGGTCACCAGCTCAGGTCATGTTTCCTTCTCTTTTCCTTTTGTGTCAGGCTGCTTTTTTTCCAAACGTTCCTCCTCTGCCTCCCCTCCGGTTCCTCTCTCCCTCCCCTTCCTTCCTTCATTCTTTCCTTGGAGCACTGAGCACCATTTGGAAGCTTGAGAGAAACCAAAATTAGAGAGAGTGTGTGGGAAAAAAAACAAGAGAAGACATGCTGGAAATATCACAGAAACAACCAGCAGATCCCTGCAGGCAGGTCAGGTGGTCGATGAAATTTGGATAAAACACCTTTATAGTTCAAAGCTGATTCCCTGCCTATAATATCAGATCACATATATCTCATATTCATCATGGTGATGGCCAGTTTGTGTCATCTGTTTTTGTTTTGGACAGCAAGTGGACCAGGTGGAATCTGCCGAATTAAGAAGTCCCTGCCCTCTAGTCAATCCTGGCCAATGCCATTTCCACAAATACCTCTTCTTTCATGCACCCACTCACCCACTCAGCCCCTCAGCACCTGCCCCCAGCCATGATTTGCATTAATATTCAAGAAGATTCTGGGAGAAAATAGCAAATAAACTTACCATGTGCTTTGAACACACACACAAAGCCAGTGTTCTCACTTGAGACAAATCACTGTGGAGAGGTGTCTGCAAGCAGGTTATTGATTTTCCAGGGGAAACCTCCACATCTTGCTTCTTTCTTTCCAGTATCTCAAACCAGGCAATCTCCCTCCAAACAAAGGATGGGACTCTGTGTACTCGGTGTCTCACATTCAATACAGACACACACGCGCGCGCGCACGCGCGCGCGCTCTCACGTGCCTTAAAATTTGGGCATTTATCATCGTGAAGAACTGTTCTACAAAGTGCAGGAGGTTTTTAATGTCCCTGGCCCACACCCTCCTAAATGCCAGAGGCAGCCCCAGTTGCTGTAATAACCAAAAACACCCTCTCATGTTTCCCAGTGTCCTCCTGGGGGGTTGTGTCTCCCCAGAATGAGAACGATAGCTGGCTCTGTGTTGGGTATTTGCCCTCACTCTTCAGTGCAGTTGTTCTCAATCTAGTGGAGAGTTCAAAACCCCTAATGGCTGAGTGCCACCTCCAGAGATTCTGAGTTAATTGGTCCAAACTGCATCTTAGGCATCGAGTTTAAAAACTGTCCCAGCTGAGTCTAATGTGTAGCTGAGATCAACCTTTCCAGGGCCATGTCCACAAGTCTGGGACTCTCTGCAATGGCAGACCTGGCCAGCATCTCCCACTTGGGAGGGCAGGCTGGCACAACGTGAGCCAAAGCAGCTGCTTTGAGTCAGGACTAACATTCCACTCCATTCACCAGGCTTCCGACACTGGATCTGACATCCACTTGACTATTCTGTAGCCTGACACCTGCCTGCACAGTGATATATGGGTCAGTGAGAAGCTAACTGCTAAATGAAGAAGTCCCCAGCTTGTCCTCTCCAGGAGACACCCTAAAAGGGGAAAGGAAAGCTGTGTATACATTTCTTGGCCCAGAGAAAGAAAAAAAACAGGGATCTCAGGCTTGGGAATAGGATCCTTCAGGCTGCCCCAGGCCTTCTGGGGGGCATGCTCACCAAAAATGTGCCAGTAAATGTCTCTAGGTAGACCTGTTTAATTACTGTGGCCTTTAGCTACCTGCCACTGGGTTCTTTAATGAATATCTCCTCCTTTGTGGGTCCTGGGAGACTCCACCCCTCTCTTGTTCTCACTTATCTGGCTGGAGTTTCCTGGGAAGTTTGGTTAGTAGGGCAACAAAGATAACTATTTGTCTCAGAAAAATTGTGTTTTGTTTTATTTAAAGCTCCCTATCTAAAGGTGCTGTTGTTACGTTGTTTTAGGAAGTGGACAAGCTTGGATTCTATGGAAGTGAGATAACCTTTCAAGAAGACAGCCGAGAGAGCACACCTCTGGTTTGCTTCTGGCTCCACGTTCTCTCTTATTTGTATTCAATAATTTATGCTAGAAATGCCAGAAAATGGGGTGGGGAGAGCCCTGCGTTTGCCAAGTTCCGTGATGTTAATACTCCCACCATGGCTGATTTCAAGCTACCGACATTTTAACAACTGGCTATCTTATCTCCTTTCCCATCTTCTCAAACATATACACAATTGGAAGCTCCCTAAGATTAATCAATTTATATCTCCTAGTCACATGATTTATATACTGGAAATGCACCCTGTGAAAGGGTGGTGGAGTATCTGACCACAACCTGGGAGGAAAGATGCTCAGATTCTCTGAGAGGAGACCCTGGGAAGACTGGAAACGGTGTGCTAGCCAGCCATGGACATGGACGTACAGAGGAAAGACTCAGAGTGGGGTGTGGAGATGCAAGTCAAGATGCCATCCATCCGCAGAGCAAGGCACCAAGTTTCAGTAAGTTCTCGGGTCTAGTTAGCCCTTTCCTTCTCATTAGAAACCCAGGTGGTGCAAACATATTTGAAATAATCCAGGGAAGGAACCACAAAACTGAAGACTGAGTTACTGTGGGGCCCAGAGGGACTGGGGATGGTGCTTGTTGAGTCCCTGGACAATGTGCCATGACCCTGGGGGATCTATCTGTCCAGCTACATAAGTGCAGGGCCATATGCAAGGAGGGTTTGGGCAGCACAGGGAAGTTTGGCCTTTGTGGGCAGGTACGACTTGATGCTTATGGAATGCTATTTCTAAAGGTTCACTGCATTGCTATTCACATCACACTCTTTTCATAAAATGAGCCAGGGAAAAAGAGAAAGAATTCACACACTATTGCAGATATAGATAATACCAAAAGGCAATATTTACTATGCACCAGGCACTGTTCTACTTTTCACACATTGACAGTTAATCCTCAGGACTGTTCTATGTATGAGTTGGGTGCCATGATTAAGCCCATTTTACAAATGAGGAAACTGAGGCACAGGCTGCTTTAGTAACTCGCCCAAGTTTACACGCTAATAAGTGGCAGACTGAGATTGAAGCCTGGCAGTATGGCTCAGAATATGGGCTCCACTATGGAGAGGATCTCTCCTCTTAATCACTGAACCCTGGCCATCGGGCGTCCTGGGTGTGTACACATTTTCTTTTTGACTGTGACCCTGAGTGTGGCTCATCAAGAGTCCTGAGAAGCCCGTTCCTGACTTGTGGTGGGGACTTGCGGGGCCGAGGTACTGTTTGGTTTGGGCTTCTGGGCACTGACTCTGCTTTTTCCTCCCAGAAGAGAAAGGAGCCTTGCCAACACCAATTTTACACAAGAACCAGGAGGAGGAATATCTGTGATAGTCCCTTAAATGAAAGTAAACAGATCGCTAGTGTGAGTTCTTCGTGATGAGGCTAAAATAGGTTTCCAGGTCAGTCCAGACTCTGGCAGACCATGTCCTTGCAAGCAGAGTGTCCTATGCCGGCTTCTGGGTCAAAGGGATGCTCTGCTGATGTACTGCTTCTGCTCCTACCTGCATGGCCTCTCTCTTCTGGAAAAAATTAAAATATGAACTTGGCTAATGAAGTTGAAGACTTTACCTAAACTTACATACCCCACCTGGAACAATGAAGTCATAATAAGTATTTGCTGATGAAAGAAGGGATGAACTAATGAACAAATGGTGGTTTCCCTCTTCTACCTGGTATTATTGGGGAGACTCACTGCCAGTGACTCATACTGGAGAGAGATTCTCCTCCTGGACTACAGGTCCCCTTGCTACAGGCCCCTGGCTCTGCTCAGGTTGCTGCTCTTGAGACACTGGCTCCTCGAGACTTTATCCCGTGACTTTGTACCCACCGTGTCCTATGTCCTGCATGTGTGGGGCAGAAACATCAGAGGGCTATCATGTGGCTAAGCCTCAAGGTTTTTCTCATGTTTGAGTCAGGAGGAAGCAAGGCTTGAGGTTCTTCATCCACAGCCCCATAATCACACGCTCTCCCTCCAGCAAAAGAAAAGAACGCAGCCTCTCCCCTCCTTTCATCCTGCCAGTGCTTCGTTCAGTAAGGTCAGATGTGACATAATTCAGACTCACGTCCGAGGATTTGTTTTATCATGTGAGTCACATTTAAACCCAAAACAGTATTTTTCCCCCGTTTTCTATAAAAAAGAAAATACTTTCATTTTTTTAATGTACTTGTCTCGTTTTATTTTTCCTTCCAAAAGAAGAAATAAAATATAAATCTTTTATAACAATGTATTATCCAAAGGCTCAAAGATTTTATGGACATATTTTCTGAAGAACTAAGAGGCTTTACTGCATACCCAGAAGCTTCCCTGACACACTGCAACAGAAAGGGTCTTAGGATGTTCAAATGTGAAATTATTACTGTACTCTTCCTACCATTTGGCTGAGCTATTTCCTGCCTCTCTATCAAGGAATCCCATTATCCTCCGGGTGCACTCCACCATTGTTTTAAACAAGTGGAATATTGCCTGGGTCAGAATTTGCAGCTACTAACATGCACAACTGGTCCAGAGCACAGCCCTGACTTGGGAGTGGTGGGAGGCAGGGATACACAAACAGAAGTCGTGCGCAACAAACTACAAGATGCCGCGGATGCACCTCTTGAACTTGACCAGTGACTAATGTTATGAGAAATGGCCACAGAGCTATGCTTATTCTAGGGAAAACTTTTTAATTAAAGAAGAGATTTTCAATAACTCCCATCCTGGGAAGGTCCACTGGGTTTAGGAATGGAAAGTTACTGGGCTAGAAGAGATAGGACACTCTGCTCTAGGCCAGGATCCTTTATGCTCACGGAGGAGAGAAAAGATGCAAATGATTCAAAGTTTACAATGAAGCTTTATTAAGGCAGGCCTTGGGGTGTGATAGCCAGGGTCCTGACCCAGGGTTTTGGGGACTGGGATCTAGTTCTCTCTCTGCTCATGTCTAACTGGTCAGTCACTGGGCATGTCTGAGGCTCAGTTTTCCCATCCAGTATGAGGCATTAGAGTAGCACAGTGCCTGGCACATCACAGACACCTAGTGATTGTGGAGGGAAGGGAGGGAGGGAGGGAAGAAGGAAGAAATGCTTCTCAAGCACTGCTGCAGACTCAAAATAACACATGACCCCTCACCCTCCTCACTTTCTAAAGCCCCAAGATCCTAATCTAACCCACCATGAGAAGGGGTGGGGACACTGCCCTGGGAACAGTAGCTCTTCAATGAGTTGTGAGTTGGGGAAGGAAAAAGAATCTCAGATCATAAACCAGTTACAGGGCTTATGGTGGGCACATAGTCCCTCCTCCCCTATTTAGTGTGATGGGGTTTAATGCTTCATCCAAGTCCTTTCTGCTTTATCCAGGTTACACAGTATTTCCCACAGCCCCAAACCTCAGGCTGGTCTGCCCTTCCTGCCCTCCCTCTTGCTTCTATGTCATGGCCAGAGCACCCTTCTCTAAGAGCTCTTAGTCACCAGGAAAACAATGACCTTGCCTCCTAATACTCAAGTGCATCCTGCTTTAGCAGGAGCAGGCCTCTTCACAATTGCCCAGCTGCCAGATAGCCTCTCCTGCTTCAGAAATGCCCTGCCTAGGTAGGTCACTCTTCCTCCCGGAATCAACCCAGGATAAAGAGGCAGTGTGTCTCAGCTTTCGCCCCTTTGCCCTTGTCCCAGCTTTCCTCCCTCTGCATCCTTTTGGACCCCACAGTTCCTCTGAGATTGAGTCATACATCTTCCTCCTCTCAACATGATGAGACAGGGACAAAAATTATGAAATGTCTGAAAATCCATAAGCTTTTTCCTCCCCATCAATTACGTGAAAGTCTGGTGTTGCCAGCATGACATTCTCCTCTCTCTCTCCATCTCCTCTCGACCACTTTATTGTGCACCCTGGGGTCATGAGCAGAGGAAGATGTATAGAAGATTCACACTGAAAAGGAAAATAGAAGAAAAAAATAGTAGAAGTAGAAAAAATAAAAACAGATTTTAAAATGATGGGTAGCATGGACAGAGGAAAGAAAAGTCATGCAGGTTTTAGGAAGTTTGGGTTTAAGAGTAGAGGGAGTGGAAAAGAGAGTTTCAGGGTTTAGCAGTAATCTGTGTAGAATTCATTGAGAATGGCTGATAGAGTAAGGGAGAAGGAAAGGGAGGGAGAGGAAGAGAAAGAGAGAGAGAGAAAGAGAGGATTTCTAAAGGGTTTGCTGCATTAAGAAAATACTTTCTCCAGAGACTGAGTAATGGTTTGAACTGCTCTTCATGACTTTACGACGGCTTCACTATACGTCTCTCAATACGATCCAGCACCAGATTGCTCATGGACACATCTGCTTATATATTAGGGACAGTAACTTACCTGAGGGTGGCCTTTTTCCCAGACTGGGTTCCTACATGTTGCTTACCTGCCCTGGACCTATACAAGCATTCATCTACTGATCCATTTTATCCTCCCCCAAAATATAAAACTAAGTCACTTATTATTGCCCCAGGCATACTAGAGTTTTTTTAAAAGTCCTCATTACTTGGGAGGATGGGTGTTCCTTCTTCTCACTTTAGAAACTCCTTCCCTCCCTTCTGACCCTAAATTCCTCCACTAGCAGCCAGCATGGTAATGGCAGCCAGGGGAATGGGGTAAAGGATGGTGGGGTGGGCGATGCTGGAGACCAGGTGTGAAGGGACGTTACTAAGTTCTTTGGGGAGATATCTTCAGTGTCAACATTAGTATCTGTAAATGAATAGACTCAGAAAATTATTTTGTCTTAAAGTTAGGATTAGCAAGGGCAAAATGTTACACTATAAAAGCCTAGTTTTCCTGGAAGCCACAGGAAGAAAAGAGGTTTGAGAAACACACGAGTATGTGGTGTTCCACATGTTCCAAAGACCTATTTTAGAGCACTTCCTATCTGTGAAGTCCTTAAACTCCCTTCCAATTCTTAGCCAGCAATGTCGATTGAGTGGATAACTTGAAGACAGGCGGTACCACACAATTTCCATCAAAAGGCAATTCAGTGCTTTCATAACAGCAGGGATGGCTACTAGTACTTAGAAAGCCAGAAGTGGCTCATCCATCTTTGGGGATAATTTATATGACTTGGATGACATGAAATTTAACACAAGTATATCCAAAAGAATGGTGATTTAATGCCCCAGATTAAAAAAAAAAAAAAGTAAGGCTTTGCTGCCATGAGTTTCACTTCACACTATTTTATTTTCACTTGAAGAAATATCTCTTTAATAAATAATTTTAAAACATTTTTTTCCAACTGTGGGCAGAGCCCTAAGTTCAAACATCTGACCAGAGTTAAGCCTGCTTTTCTCTGGGACATGACTGAGTTGTCCTCTGTGAGTTATTGACCCTACATACCTAAGTCATTCTGAGCAGAGAAAGCCTGTTTTCTTCTCTTTAAAGATAGCCTAGTGGAAGAGAACAAGGCCCCATATTTCCTCTATAGTACCTTTAAGGAAGCAGGTGAAAGATCTTTCTAGTAAGAAAATACAGACAATAATTGTTATATCTGCTGAATACTGCACCCAAGTAAAGTACCCACATCAAAATGCTTTTTAAAATCTGGCGAGGTAGAGACAGTGGTTTTGTGGCTATCTGTGAAAGTGGTAGGAAAGGGGATGTTATATCACTTAATAACCAAAGCAAGCATCCTAAAGAAGTCCTTTTCAGACTTTCTACAGCTTCTTAGGCCCCTGTTTGGTTTTTATCTACTCCTGCCTCCCCTGTACACTGGCCCAACCCCCCTTATAGACCTCCAACCCTTCCCAAGATAGGATCATTAAAAAGAGAGTCCTCAAAAGGACACAGGCTCTTTAATATATATATGGAGGCTACATTGAGAGGCCACCAATCTAAGCAGTAGGAATATTCATTTCAAGTGTTCTACTGTATTAAGCATGTCCTTCTATTTTCTGTATTCTGCTGCTTTGACATCTGGGGCCTTGCTGACCCTGGACAGACTACCCCTCCCAGGGCTGGCCAATTCCTAAAGAGAGTAAATAGCTCATCTATGAGTGTGTCTTTCATATGCAAACCAGCCAATCCAGAGCTCACACCTCCAACCACCTCCTCTATGGGCTTTCACACACTAATCACCCCAGGGCCAAGTACCAGATGACTATGCCCCAGAGCCCTCTGAAATTATTCAAACTAGCCAATCCTAAACCTGCTTACCCGCCTTGCCTGTTCCTTCCCGTGCAAACCATAGTAAAAGCTCTTGCTCACATTTTCCCCTCATTCCTTCTACCTCCTGACTAACCCTGGTGCTTCCACTGTGGCCCTGTGTGACCCGCCATACCTCCTATTTCTGAAAGGGAACTGTGAGTAAACTTTGTCCTTCTTGACAATCATTTCCGTGTCTCCCTGTCTTACCACACCTGATTAAAACAAATCCTAGGTACCCTTGTAACATTTGTCCTGTTACCATTCCTGCCCCAATCCAGACCAGAAAGGGCCACTTGCCTCATCCCTCCTCCTTAAGAATGAGCAGCCTCTCCACCTCCAACCCCCTGGAGAGGAAAACCAAATGCAGCTGGATGACTGATGGAGTGGGAGAGAGAACTGAAAGGAATTAAGAAATGATGGCACCTCCTTTTAAAACGGTACTGAAAGAGGAGAGAGAGAATCTTAAAAATGTGTGTGCTGACTACACTTTTGTCAGATGGAATTTATATGAAAGGATATGGGAAAGAGAGAGAGAGAGAGTGGGTTTGCCATTTAAAAGAATCCAATAGATATATTTTATAACTGGGAGAATAATCACCTTACAAAACCAGTTATCTTTTAATTTATACATTGTGTAAATCTGTAATTTTACATGTCATATTTCCTTGAAGTGGGATCCATATGGATTTAGTTTGCAAAACAATTCATTTAAACTCCCTTAATTAGAGGCCTTTTACGTGTAAAAATATGATTTTATAAAGAACTGCTGGTGGTTGCACCTAGTATAGACTCTGAATGTACTTTTCTATTTTCAGTTTTGATATGAACTAGGTATACAACTTTTAGCAAATTAGTTGTTGTGACTTGGTTTCTTCTGTAAAATGAGAAGTTTGGATTAAGTTATTTTTCATTCAATGATTTTCTATATATATTCATTGGTTTAACTTGTACTTAACATATATCAGATGTTAATATACACCAAGATGAATTTTCTACAAACAACTTTTACATTTTTCCCCCATGGCTTTAATGCTATTAAATTCAAGCCTGCTTAATGCTTCCATTGTATTGTGATTTTGCAAGATGTTTTATGTTTTCAGCCTTGTTTACTCCTGTGAAGCAAGGAATATTGCTTGGAGAAAAAAAAAAAAACTATGTATTGTTATCCAGTGGATAATCATTACATTTATGACCTTGAATTTCTATTGAATTTCTCTCTGTGTGTTTATTATCCCATATTCAGCCAATCACCATATGTTCTCCTCTAGATGGTTATTGCTGTCAGGGATATGCTTATAAGATTTACTTTTTGTCACTATTTATTTCTTAATCATAGTTATACACTGGCCATAAATGAGAGAAGACAGATGCATCATTTCCCCAACCCTGGCAGACAAAAATAAATATATTCAGTGTCAAATAAACAGTGTAGCACATATGCACTTCTTTGCTTCAAAACAGTGCTATAATCAGGGCTGCTGTGTATGCTTGTGTGGACTGTATACTGCACAAGTCCCAGGGACACCATTAGCTTCCTATGAATGGTATCTGTGGCACTGTGCAGTATATAACCTGCTAAGCCATATGCTGAGGCCCTTGATGAAATGTTTGCAGGACTTGGATCAGTCAGCATATTTCCAGGGGAAACAGTCAATTCTAATAGTAGTGTGTCTAATACCATGGTGTTTACACTAGATAGGCTACAACCAGAGATAAGATAAATCAAACTGAGGCAACCACCCAGTGACCATAACTGACATATTTCTCTTTGCTTCTAAATTCCTACCATCTAAGGATATAAGTGATGTCTCCATTTTTTCATTGCCTTCCAAACTCCCTGCAGTACAGCTTCTGTTGATCTAACTTACTGAAACGGTGCTCTCTCAGGTCACCAGTGACATGATATGGACCGAATTTCCCAGTTATCATTTTCTTTGACTTCTCTCCAGCATTTAATTTTGCTGACTAACCTCCGTTTTCTATGCCCATTCTTGCTGAAATGGTTTC